>NC_143395.1:120212465-120518508 GCF_052110815.1 Crocodylus siamensis
CTGAAGTGAGTGCTGAGACAGGGGGACCAGGCACTAGAGGCACTGCTGCACCTCAGCCCAAACCCAATGCAGGGCTTGGAGCTCTATGGGGGGCAGCTTCCAGGGGACAGGTAGGGCTAGGGCTGGGAGCAGGATAGCAGCAGGGACAAAGGTGAACACCAGGGCCAGGATGGTGTCCAGCACCCAGTGGTCCTCCCCTGTGGCCTTCACTGCTATGGCCACTGTTGCACTAGGTTGAAAATGCCCAGTTGTGGCTAGGTTGGTGGGCTGGACACCAATGAGGATGCAGTTTATGATTAATACGCAATATTTATTTGGCTTTAACCTATAAAATATTGACAACTCAAGCAAATGATTTCCTATATAATACTAATCTATGACAACACACAATAATCAAACAATCAAAGCTGAGGAGCGATGTCCGTTGGGTCACGAGGTTCAGGTCAAAGTCCCTTGCTTTCAAAACCACGAGTGGTTTTGGTGTGGCTGGCCAGGGCCCTAGTCTCAGACCTGGTCAATGGCTCATATTTCTTAAAAGGTCATTTAACAATCAAAACATAATCAATCAAAATAACTACAAACAGCTAAACGGGAAATTACATCCGTTGAGTCACGGGGTTCAGGTCAAGGCCCCTTGCTTTCAAGATCGTGGACGACCTTGGTGCGGCTAGCCAAGACCCTAGACCCAGACTTGGTCAATGGCTCATGTCTCTTACAGGAAAGACAGACAAATACAAACATAAATGACCACAGTCTTACATGAACGCTTACCACTACAGCAAACAAAAGGAGCAGCTTCATGGCTGGAAACGTTAGTCTCTTTGCAGAGGCCTCAAGAATGACCTGAGGCAGTGCTTGGGGGGGGGTGACGGGTGACCCTGTGGGTGATCAGTCCACGGGTCCTTTGACGCTTGAAGTTATGGTTTGAATTTCCCCCGTCAGGGCCTCATGGCTTTACCCTTTTATACCCTCACTCTTTTTTACTTATCTTTATTGGCCAATTGTGTTACCTTCCTGCCAGCATTCTGTTTTCACTCATCAATAGCCCCTTCCTCACTGCAGTCCCCTCATTGTTTTCTGTTTAGCCAGTTATGTTGCAATTTCCTTCCTGCTTCATTGGCAGTTCTGTTAGAAATATTATTAAAAATGCTTTATGAATAGTGTTGTTAGAACAGCACAGCTGGCAGCTCTCCCTCGTGGGAGGAGGAGGTAGAGGAGAAGCTACCAAGGGCTCTTTGTATTAAGGTATCACTCTCTTTGTTTTGCAAATTTACTATCTCTTTGTTACAGTAAAGCATATACTCCTTAGTTTTCTCATGCAGATAAGAGTAATTGCAATTTTTAATGATCCTGTCCTTGAGAAAGAGTGAGTTTGAACTTTTGGTAACCTAAAGAGCTTTCTAAGCATGCGTAATCAGCTAATGCATATAAGCCTATCCGCCCCGCATACTTAAGTAGTTAATTATAATACACATGCGACGGATGACGTGACGTCATTTCATATATGTTTGTATGAACCGGAAATGAGTTGTAAGAGTTCCTGCTTCTGCACACGTGCTCAGGAGAGAGGGGATAAATCCTGCTGAGAAGTTTTCCCCGTGGGCAGAGTGTGGTCTTTTGTCTTCGCTCTGACCCTATTTGCAAATATACCTTTTGTGTTGCTAATAGCGTGTGTCTGAGAGTTCTTTGCCTCCCGAGAAACGAAACCGCAGCAATTTCTGCAGCAGTTCGATGTGGTTGACTTTCCTGCCTCATGAGCGTGACAGGGGTCACCCGTCCAGAGGCCTGTGTTATGGCCTAGCATTCTGCCATTTCCCTGCAGCCTGGCCATTCATCTGGGGAGATGCCCGTGACAGCCACCACAGCAGCTTGTTGCTTCTGGGTCTCCACCATCCTCTCAAGGATGGCAATGTGCCTTTCCTCAAGAGCTAGGAGCTTCTCCTGAAATGCCCAGTCCCTCTCCAGCTTGTGCATGACCTTCTCCCACTTGCACACAATGTCTTCTGCATGCCAGGCATGTAAGTCCACCAGCCTCTCCTCTGTCACAGTCACCAGCTGATCCAGCAGCAGAGTCTGGTCCTAGGTCCACTGTTGCTGGAGCTGGCGCACGCAGAGGGCCCCAACTAAGACTGGCAGTGACCCTGAAGGTGGATCCACAGGCACAACTGGTGCCTCTCCCCACATGCACCTTGAACATACAAAGCCAGGAGAAAGGCAGTTTGTAAGAGTCTGCAACATTTGTGACATAACATGCACTATACCATGGGTCTGAATGTTTAAGATTGGTAGTCATGCACACACAAGTGCCCAGGGACCATGGTAAGTCAGCTGGGCAGGCCCTGCCACAGGAGACCACTGGCCAAGGCCTCCATTCCCACTTGCTACACAGGGGCAAGTGAACTGCAAGGTGCTTGACATAGGCAGCCTGCCTTCCCTGCTCTGTTCCCAGGCTGGGGCAGGCCTGGCTTCTGGCAGCACCTGCTGTTACTGCTCCAGACCCACTCCTCACTTCTTCTCCTGCACTCCAAACTGTCTCTTCTGTTTCTGGTAGGCTTGTGGCACCTATGCTTGGAGGGAGAGGGGCTCCCAGTCAACTGCGATGTGGAGCTGGTGGCACCCTGATGTCCCCTCAGGGGGCCTCTCCAGTTTCATGTTCCCAGCTCCCCCCTACATGTTCCCAGCTCCCTGAGCATGTCCCTGGTGAGAGTGACCTGGATGTGATGTGATGAGCTGTTTGCATGAACCAAGGGGTGCCTGACCCACTACACCTTACTGCTGCTGCTGATTGCCATGGTGCCCCAGGCACACCTGAGAATCTGACATGGGATCCTGAGCTTTGACAGTGCAGCAGACAAGCTTGAACTTCCCTGCAATGTTCACCAGTACCTGAAGGGGTGCCTGTGGCTATGCTACATGTCCCCAGAGATGCTGGGTAGAAAACTTTCCACAGAAAATTTTACAGTGCTTTATTTTTCCATGGGATATGATCCATTTCTCTAAATGTATTGTTTCATAAAATTCATTATTAACAATAAATGGATGCCAGTACAATCTTAGGCAAGCTTGGCAGTTTCAAAATTGCAATTAATGTTATAAAAAGAGAAGCAGGGGAAGGAAAGTGCATCTTTATTGCCAGGAGAAACTAGATGGGGCTTGGCTACAAAGTGCTTACATAGTTTGCTGTGCACAAAGAACTGTGTGCTTCAATAGATGACAAAGTCTCCCATATTATTCCCATGAACATTTGGAAGCAGATTCTTGACAATGATGTGTTCCGGGTTCAAGTTCAAGGAGTGTTCAGTTTCCTACTACCAGTTTCAGTGGCTATCAAGAAACTTGAAGAAGATACACCAAGCCTTTCAAATATTCCAGAGATATTAAGACACCTAAATGAAAATCTAATTGAGCTTTTGCCTTCTTCACCTCTATCCAAATAATAATAATAAGTAAAACAAATGTTTACTAAGGGATCTGAGTTTTGCTCTCATCCAGTTCATCTGGCAGCAAACCTTTTCAATCCTCAACACAGAGGACAATGTTTATCAGAAGATGAATTATCTACTTCTCTCAATAAATAGCTGTGATGACAGACATTGCCGAGTAATGCACCAAAAAAACTCCAACTTTGTAGCAAAGACATCATTTGGTGGGCAGCAGAGAACATGTCTCCTCTCACATGGTAGATGGGATACTGTAACACTGGACTGTTGTCCAGGATTGCTCTAAGGATCCTAAGCACCCCACCAACAGCAGCTTCTTGTGAACGGAACTGGAAGGCTTTCAGCTCAATCAAAACAAAAAGAAGTAATAGACTAACAAATAAGCTAATTTCTATTTTTCTCAAAATCTCTTGCTTCTGGAGAATCAGACAGAAGCACAATTAGTGAAGAAGATGCAGTGTGATGATAAGTTGCCGTTGCCCATAGAGTCATTGGTAAAACCATCCTTTAGCAAAAGAGAATGTGGTTCAGTAGTTCTGAACCAGATTTGGCCTCAATCTGATTCTGAACTGGAACTAATAAGTAGTGAAAGTGATTCAATGGATAGTGACAGTGAAACTGGAGGTGCCGCAATGACCTAAGTGGACAAGAGTTAAACTCTGTTGAAGTAGATGAGTGGACAACCATGGCATATCACAGTACTTTGGGTGTGCTAAAATTAGCGTGTCAACAGTTTTGAGTGCCTTTATTTTTTTTTCTTAAATTTAAACAAACAATGTAAGGGAAGTACATGTTATTGTGTATTGTCTTTACTTTTCTACAAGTATTCCAATAAAATAATTTCTTTCCACATAAAGCTTTGAATTTGTTTGAATATAACATTTAAGCCACATTAAGTGTGCTGTATTTCATTTTTTTCCTAATCAAATATTTCAGTTCAGATACTTGTGGCTATTGGGATATAAGATTAACATGGCAGTACTTTTTTAGTTTTGTTTACTAAATGTAAGTCAAATAAACATGCTAAATTAGGTCATGCTTGATTTAGGGCATTGGAAGATTTTCCGGAAAACTTTTCAATTCAAAATTTCCCAGAAAACCCACATCTCTGCATGTGCCTGCCCTCCACAGCTGAGGATGATATCACTGCTGGCATCAACATGTTTCTTTGCATATGAGAGGCCTGTGCATGCCTAGCTGAGGAGGCACTGGTTGCTCAATGGAGTTTTGCATTTCTTCCCACCTCTCTGCATTCTGTGAAGGGGGAGCTCGGCCACAGTGGGCAGGGGTAGAGGTGGAGAGGCAAGGCCCCTCCCCTCAGTGAAGGGCTTATCAGGTGGACATGGCAGGTGTGCCTGGTGGCCTGAGTCTGTCTCTGCTAGCAGCAACAATGCATGGCTCCCTGGCTGGCTGGGCAGCGGCCCCCTCCAGAGAGGAGCTGGACCTCATCAGGGCAGGTGATACCATGGCTGGGCTAGCCTCTTGGGCATGGCTGCAAACCTGGAGTTGGCAGGACAGGTGCTGGCCTGGGCTGCTAGAGATACTGGATGACACCAGGGGTGGGGACTATGGCAGGATGGGCTCCTGGTGCCCCAAAGGACCATCCCCCACTGGCATCTCATAGCACACTGCCAGGATGTGGTGGAGGCTCCAGCAGGCCACTCATGCTAGAAAACATGGTGTGGCTCTGGCCAGGGTCCCAGGGTATGATGATGTGCTCCAGGTGCTGCATACAAGGCATGGCCCTGTGGGCAGCCCCTGACTGGTGGTTGTGGTTGGTGACATGTACCCATTGTGCCCACAGGGCCTTGACCTTTATGCAATACTGGTGGGCTCACTGGTCATGCCTGGGGGCCAGCACTGGGATCCAGGCAGGCTGCTGCACTGGCCCAGGGCCCCAGGGACAAGAGACTGGCAGCAGGTGGCACAGTCCCCAGGGTCACTGCAGAACTTTAAAGGGCTGGCTGGCACAGGCAAACAGTCATGCCAGCCCCAGAGCTGCAGAAGTTCTGAGCTCCATTGTCCTGGGGTTAACCTGAGGGTGGTCCCCTTGTGGTGGGGCTGACTGGGAGCAAATTTGCTCCCAGTTGGCATCTACACATGCAGTAACTATGATGCATTTGCAGGTGGAAAATTAACCACATAATAGACACATTTACTGCTTGGTAAGCACCTGCATATGTAGCTGGTGATGCTTTACTATGCAATCAATTAGTCTACTGTACAGTAATGCATCTCATGTAGACACACCCACAATGTATGGAAAACACTGCAGGTTTTGCATGCTTATTAGCATTGGCTGAAACTGTTGAATATGCAAACTTGATCTGGGAAAATAGTAAGAACAGGGCTGGGTTAAAGTCAACCACAGCTGGGTTGTAAGGAATTGGCATAGGGCCTTGTTACATGTTGCTCTTTGAGATGCTCAAATGTTGATTGGTGTTAATGCTAGCTTGAGTTTGTAGCAGTCACATGTTCCAGCCACCAGTGGCCTTGAGGACTAAAAGGTAAGATTTCCCCCACATCCCTTTCCTTCCTCGCCCATTTGAGTTTCGTCCACTGCCCCTGCGACCTGCCCCCAGGGCTCCCCCTCCGTGTCTCTCATGGTTCTGTGGGGGAGGGGGCAGCAGCCTGATATGGGGAAGTGGGAGGAGGGCAGTATACTCCATCTGAACCAGCAGTGGGTGGGGTGTTTACATTAACATATAACCTAAAGTAGCTACATATTATAACACGAGTTGGGTAACATAGATCAGAGATAAAACTGCCCTGGAGTGGCATAATCTTAAGCTGCAAAAAAGGGTGTTTATAACTATTTGTCTTTGTTAATGTGTGGAGAAACCAGAGATTAAGAGCTCCAAGGGTGACCTACATTTTTAAAAAGCACCGTAAAAACAAGCTTGGGATGGCCAACACCAGAGTAATTTGCATGGATGTAGCTACTTCACTTTCTAAATTATTTTTGTTAAATAGGCCCTTGTTTGTATGTAAACAGGCCTGTGGTAGTAATAGAGAGAGACTAGGGAAAACAGTAATTCAATAGTGGGGTTCCCCCTCCTACAAAATCATTGTCAGTTTGATAAAAAGCTGTTTTTCCATGGAAAAATATCCATGGAATAGTGTTAAATATAAGACACACACACATTCAACATTCATACACCAATTTTAAAAAGTAAAAGCAGTGGAGAGAGTTATGTCCTGAGATTTCAGTTAGCAAAAACAAGTTAGTGCCTGAGTTCAGCCCTAGGCTGTTTATGAATGTAGCAGATATTGTCTCAGTATCTTAGTGTTTTGTTTAAATACTGTGCATTTTTGTTACAAAAGGAGGGCTATAAAGGTATACAATACATAAGAGTTCAGACCTCGGATGTTTGTAGTTTCCAAATGTCTGTTCATATGTCTGAGTAGATAATTAATAAAAAATGAATAGCACAATATGAAAAGACATCTGTTGGCTACAGAAACATAATGAAGATAATTTAATACATTTCAACCCAAAACAAACACAAATATTTCTTGGCTCAAATGAATCAGTGAATATTTCAATAAAAATCACTTTAAACCACTGCAGTAGTTTGCACATATGGCACTTTATCCCCACAATCTTTTAAAAAATGTTTCTTAGGGACATGGATTGTGCTATAGGTGAATGTATTAACTGACTGTTCTTTTCTTTATACAAAATTAAATCAGTGGTCCATGAGTCATGGGGGAAATTGAACAGAAGTGTCTGTCATCCAATGATATGGCTTAATCTTCTAAAGTTCTATTTGGTGTGTGTGTGTAGGTTCTGACCTGGGCTCTGTAAACTTAAGAGGCTTTTACAAAATGAAGAGTGACAGATACAAGGTTGGGATGATTTGTGGTCTTGGAGCTGGCAACATGAAAAGTATATTCAATAATGAATAGTGTAGAGAAAGTGGATCAGACATTCCTGGGCATGTCTACATGTGAAAGTTCTCTTGGATGGTTTTACTCCAGAATAATTTACTCTGGAGTAAACCCACACTGGGCAGGCATCTACATGTGCACCCATTTGGAAGCAGGTTTGCTGCTCCTGGCAACAGTCTGCTCCCACCCCCTTCCAGGCCACCCCTTCCAGCCCTGCGCTGGCCCCCTACAGCAGCCAGAGAGAGCTGGAGGCTCTGACCACAGCTGCCTGCAGCCAGGGGCCATCTTTAAAAGCCAGCCCTGCTCCCTGGCCACCTCCCTTCCTAGCCCAGGACAGCCTGCAGAGCATGGTGCTAGTACACAGTGGCTCTGTAACGAGAGCCTTTGCCTACTGTGCCATGGCTGCTCTACCCCCAGCCCCAGGAGCCCTGAGCTCCTGCTTGATATCCTGTTCACTGTGCTGGCCTGCCACAGCGACGACTACCTGGCCCAGGTCAGTCTCAGCCCTGGTGACCCCACCACATGGCATACTGCCTAGCCTGGCTCACCATGGTGTCCCAGGCCATTTGCTGCCAGGCCATTTGCTGCCACACAGCTGTGGCCCAGACCCTGTGCCACTGCCCAGACCTCAGCAGGGAGGCTGTGATGCAGATGTGGACTTCACCAATGGGGCTGTCCATGTGCTTCTGGGCCTCCAGCCCCAATACCAGTGGACTCATATGGCCAGCCAGGACTGGTGGCTGGATGTTGTGCAGACCACCTGGGATGATGAGCAGTGGCTTGGATCATTCTGGATGACCCAGGCCACCTTCCAGGAGCTCCTTGAACAGCTCTGCTGACACCTGGAGTAGCAGACTACTGCCATGTGGCTGCCCCTCCCTGAGGACACCCAGCTGGCAACTGTCCTGCTCAAGCTGGCCATTCCCACCAGCCTGCACTACATCAGCCACCTCTTTGGTGTGGGCAAGGCAACTGTTAGGCAAGCCATCCTGAATGTGTGCAGTGCTATCCAGGATGTGCTGGGACACACCATGCTCTCAGTGCATGACCTCTGAGAGGTGGTGGCAGGGTTCTGTACTCTGGGCTTCCCCCAGTGCACTGGGGCTCTGGAGAGGACCCACATCTTTGTCACCTGCCCACCCTGTGGCAACCACCCCTACCACAGCCAGCAGGGCTTCCATTCCATAATGCTCCAACCACTGCAGCACCTTGACCAACATGAGTGCTGGCTGTGTGGGCAGCACCCACAGTACCCACATTTTCTGTAACTCTGCCCTGCCAGCCCCAGTAGAGAGTGAGCACCAGACTGCCAGTCTGGGGTGCAAGATCTGTAGCTGGGTACAATGGTGGCTCCACCCCTCCTCATCTGGGACCCCACCTACCTGCTCCTCCCTTAGTCATGTGACACTACACTAGACAGCTGGACACCCTTCAGAAACACTTCAACCTGTGCCTGGCCTGGACCTGCGCCCTGCTAGAGTGCACCTTTGAGCACCTGAAGGGATGCTGGCACACCCTCACCACCTGCCTTGAGGTTGCCAAGGCCCATATTCCCCAGGTCATCACTGCAGCCTGTGCTGCATAACATCTGTGAGGTCTAGGGGGGAGTTGTTTCATGAGGCCTTGGTGGAGAAGGCATAGTGGGTGGAGGATACCTGGCACTGAGAGTGCCAGCTGCGGCAGAAGTGACAACAGTGGGTCCCCCACCACCAAGGTCCTGGGTGAGCTGCTCACCTGCCAGCAGGACCCAGGGCATCAGATTCAAGAGGCACTGGCTGACCACCTCTTCCTGCACTCCCTGGTGTAACCCACCTGGACAGACACCCATGGACCTCAGCCCCATTGTACACCCCTAGCACCACACTCACTGTGGATAGTTCTCAGAAAAGTAATCTATTCCCCACACAAATGCAGACTCCCCTCCCCCCCACAACAGAGTCCATCCTCCCTTTCCCTCCTAAACCACAGAGCCCTTCCCCTTCCCATACAGCCACTCCACCACCTACCCCACCCATGAGAAATACAGCACCCTTTTCACCATGCAGACTATGTACACTGCATTCTGTGTCACGCCTCACAAGCCTGTGTGTACCCTAACAAGGTGGGAAACAGTGGGGTGGGGGCACCCAGGGGATGGAGCCTGGGGACAGGGGCCCAGCACCTTGACTCTGACCTCTGCCTGAACCCCCATGGGTGCACACACCATGGTGAACCTGGCAGGGGGCTTGCCTGAGGGTGACAGCAGGCACTATTCTGCCAGTGTGGCCAGCTCCCTCTCCTGCAGCCAGTGAGCCAGGCCAGCAGGGCTCATACACAGTGCTGGCCCTGCTGCAGGCAGTCCCAACTCTGGGACTGCATAGAGCCAGGGCAAGTGGCAGGGCAGGGACCAGGCAGGAGGGCTGTGTGACAGAGGCCCCAGTGCAGGACCTGGGACAGGGGGACCTGGGTGGGGGAGAAACCACTTTATCTCAGGCCAGGCCCATGGGGGTGGGGGAGGGGGCTGCTGCTGGGCAGCAGGTGGCTGCCAGGGGGGGGGCAGGCAGGTTGAGAATGAAAGGCAGGGCAGTGGGCAGCATGAAAGTGACTGCCAGGGCCAGGTCAATTTCCAGCACCTGATGGTACTCCTCTGTGGCCTCCACTGCCCTGGCCACCAGAGTCAGGAGACTAACCCTGAACTCCTGGTCTGCCCAGTCTCTCACCACTTCATGTGTGTTCCTCGCCACCTCATTGGCATCCCTATCCCACTCGTGCATCTCTCTCCTGCTTGTGGATGATTTCCTCCATGTGCCAGGTCCACAAGTTCTTGACGAACTTTTCAGCCACTGTGACCAGCCTGTCCAGCAGCCAGGTCTGGTCCTGGGTCCTGCACTGCTGAAGCTGGTGCATAGACAGTGCCTTGGCCAAGGCTGTTGGTGACCCTGACAGTGTACTACAACTGAAAACTGGTCCCTCTCCCCTGATTGCAGCTGCAGGTCTTAAAATGCCAGAGGAAAGAGAGTGTTTGTGAGTATTTGCAACATTTTTTAGATAAGATGCACAAAACCAGGGGGCTTTATGCTGCCTGGCCTCAGATCAGGGGTGCCTAGGCACCATGGTAAGTTGGCCAGGCGGCCCTGGTACAGAAAGCTGCTGGCTGAGCACCCCTCGCCCCATTCCTAGTTGCCTCACGGGGGAAATGGGATGCCGGATGCTGGCTGCAAGCAGCCTGCATCACCCACTCCCTTTCCAGACCAGGACAGGCTTGACTTCTGGCTGCACCTGCTGCTGTGGCTCCAAAGTCATTCATTCCTCTTCTCTTCCTGTAGGTCAGTCTGTCTCCTGTGCTGCTCTTAAGCCCATGGCACCCAGCTCAGGGGGTGAGGTGCTCCAGCCTGATTAGGACATGGAGCTGCTGGCACCCCCACCTTCTCCCCAGGGGGCATCTCCTGATATTTGCCCTGGTGCCAGATCCTCACCCACACTATCTCTGCACTCTGAGCATGCCCCTGTTGAAAGTATCCTGGACACACCACAAAGAGATCTTTGCATGGACCAAGGACTGCCTTCCCCACTACACCCTGCTGTTGCTGATTGCCATTATGCTGCAGGTGCACCTGTGAACCTGGCACAGTACCCTAAGCTTTGACAGTGTGGAGGGCAAGCCCACCTTGCCCTGCAACCTCTGCTACTTCCTGGGGGGGCTACCTGTGGCCATGTTATACATCCCTGCCCTGCACAGCTGAGGACCACATTGCCACTAGCATTGACACATTCCTTGGTGTGAGAGGCCTGTGCCCACCTACCTAGCTGCAGAGGCATAGGCTGCTCAATAAAGTTTTGCACCACCTCCTTCCTCCCTGTGTACTGTGGGGGAGGGGGATTCCAGGGCCAGAGGAGTATGGTCAAGCCAGACAAGGACCAGTGTAGGAGCCAGAGCAGAGGCAGAGGCAGGGGCAGGGAGAGGGGCAAGGACAGGGAGGCCCCTCCCTCACTGTGGACCTTATCAGATGGATGTATCTGGCATGCCCAGCAGCCTGAGTCAGTCCCCTCTGGCAGTGAGGATGTGTGGCTACTGGCAGTGTCCTGGGGTGCATTGGCTTGGCATCTGGCTGCCCTGGCAAGGCCCCCCTCTGTGGAGAAGCTAGAGGTACTGAGTGCTGGCAGTTCCATGGCTGGCCTGGTTTCCTGGGCCAGGCTGAACCCTTGAACCTGGTGGATTAGGCACTGGCCTGGGCTTTCAGAGCTGCTGGATGAGGCCAAGGGTGGGGAGCACAGTAGGACAACCTCCTGGTGGCCTGAGGGGCCTTCTTCTGGTGAAGCATTGACAAAGGTGCCAGGCTGCAGTGGAGGCTTAGGCAGGCCACCCATGCTTGAGTGCATGGCTCGGCTCCAGCCAGGGTCCCAGGGCATGAGGATGTCATCCGGCTGCTGTGTAAAGGGTATGGACTTGTGGGCAGGCCCCAACCAGGGGTTGTGGTTGGTGACAGCGACCCATTGTGCCCATAAGGACGTGATCTTTATCTGGCACTGGTGCACTGACTGGTTGTGCCCATGCTGCGCTATGGGGCCTGACTGGTCCTCATAGATGTGCACATTGGAGAACCCACTCTGCACAAACTGGCTGAGGACCTTGGCCTCACCCCATAGTGCCATGAGGTCTCCAGTCTCCTCCTGGGACCAGTTGTGGCCTCAGGAGGCAGCCTGTGGCATTGGCTTGGATGCCAGCATGGTTCCCTCAATGTCTCGCTGGGTCACTGTGTGACAGTCCTGGTGCTGGTGGTCCTGGGCAGGTATGTGCAGTATTCAGTGCAGGGGCCCAGCATGGGACAGATAGGTGCATGGTGATACTGTGCCAGGTACCAGCGGCAGGGTCTGTGTAAGCTGCTGTGGGTAGTCTGGGGTCAGCTGGAATGGGATCCTGTGGTCAGAGGCTGGTTACAGGTGGCCCAGGGGGCTGTACCATTGGTTTTGTTGGTAGCACTTTGGCCGGAAATGTACGTGTTTGTGTATGTGTGTGTGTGTGTGTGAGAGAGAGTGAGAGAGAGAGAGAGAGAGAGAGAGAGAGAGAGAGAGAGAGAGAGAGAGAGAGCGGGAGAGAAAAATCAGGATAAAAGATTATATGAGTCCCATGCATATATTTAACTGGATCCCTAAGGCTAGATTTGTGCTCTTTATAAAAATGAATGGGGAGGCTCTGACTCATATTGTTATGAGTCATCACAGCATTGACAGGGTTTTCTAATTAAGCATATTAATTCTCAAAAAAATCAGTAGAAAATAACAGAATTTATAAAAGTTTAAAAGTGAACAAAGAAAAATAAAATAATATTAATAAAAGAAACACTTTTTACTTAATTCCTGTTTCAATCTCAGAGAAAAAAAGTTTAAATATGTCTAAAAATAAGTATAATTCTTAAAAAATGTGCTACCATTCAGACCACTCAGGTCATGCTACTCATGAACATAAAACATAACAATTTCAGCTACAAAACAGAATGCTCTTGTTCACGAAAACCAACAGTGGGCACCTTTATGGAGTCATGGGCTGGAGCAAATTTTTGGAGTTGTGGGCTGGAAAAAAAAATTCTGATCAGGGGCTTGCCCACTGCCACTGTGGCTTTTTCCTGTTGCCACTTTTGTCTGCCTCCTGGCTGTATCTGTGGTGCAGTTCCTTGCTGTCCATCACTGGGGCAGGCACAGGCCAAGCCCCCATCACCACAACACCAGTGAAGCCCCCTGCTACTAACGTGCCCCTGATATCTCCTGCCTCTGTGGGCCAAATCTGGCCCACAGGCCATATGTTGCCAACCCCCGATCTTTGCTGCACAATGGTGAGCATAAGAAGGAACTATAAAAGAAAATGCCACCCTGGTAAAAAGAGCCCAAAAATTCAAATAGAAATGTAACTGTAGTATGAGCAAATAAACAGTTGTATTACCAAAGGCGTTTGGGGGGCTCAGGCAGCCTCACTTCCCCGCCCTCCCGAGAGGGCAAGGGGCAGTGGGCCCGAAGGACCCCCGGGTTGCCTGCGAGGCACCCCAGCCGCGCCCAGCGGCGGCGGGGACCGGACGGCCAGCGCCACCGGCCCCACACGCACCGCGCGGGCGATAATAAACAGTTGTATTACCAAAGAGACACTGGAATCATTCTTGTTACCGTCTATTTACAGTCTGCATGGTTGAGAAGATATCAAGCTCTTCACAGTGCATGAAACTCATTGTGAATTTTATCATCACTTTGCACTCTATTGTCTTTAAAATACAATTTGGAACCAATTGCTAAGCCCAAATATTCAAAGAAGGTTTGTTGACAATGCTGGGAATAGCATTAGTGAGTCGATTCATACTTTATATATTGTTAAAAAGGAAATGTATTCACTTAGGTTTGCTTATTTTTATTCCTTTTTTAGCCTGAGGAAATTGCTCCTAAAATCATATTTGTTCTTGATTATTTTATCTTTGTCTCTCCATGAAGGAAGTAATTGATTAGTGGAGAACAGAAAGAGTGTGGTCAGCGTCAGAAAGAGGATCAAAAAAGGCAGGCATTCAACTGAAGCACTGAGGAATAGCAAAAATAGCACATGTCTAAAAATTGAATCTTGAGGCACTTCAGAGTTGACTAGAAAAGTTATAGATGTAAAGAGTGGTATTCCTTGTAATTTAACATTAAAAGACAGACTCCCACACAAAAACGTGGAGCATCCTGATAGCTATTAAACTAGCCACTGAGGCTCCTGTTTAGAGTAAGCTGTAGATTCTGCTTCAAGGCCCATCAAGGCTAGGTTCCAAAAACTCTCAAAGTCTTCTTTCATCTTCAGTGATTAAATTCTCACTCGGTGATTTTTGATACTGAGTGTTGTGAAAAAGAAGAGAGGGAAGAGCATCTTTGCAGACAGGCTTGCCAACCTACTGAGGAGGCTTTAAACTAGGTTTGCAGAGGGATGGAGGACAAAGCCCTAGGATAAGCGGGGAAGTGGGTAACATGGAGGAAGAGCAAGCAGGTGTGTGCAACAGGGGAGGCATTCTCATTCTTCCTGAGAAATCAGGGCAATTGGCTAGTTAATTTTGGTGCCTGTACATGAATGCACGGAGCCTGGGAAACAAGCAGGAAGAACTGGAAGTCTTTGCCCCGTCCTGGAACTATGATGTGATTGAAATAATACAGACTTGGTGGGATAGCTCACATGACTGGAGCACTGTCATGGATGGTAATAAGGAAATAAGCTGTTCAGGAAGCACAGGCAGGGTGGAAAAGGAGGAGGAGTTACACTTTATGTAAAAGAGCCATATTATTGCTTAGAGCTCCAAGTGCTAAACTTGAGATAGGCCTGTTGAAAGTCTCTGGGTTAAGGTTAGAGGGGAGATCAACAAGGGTGATGTTGTCACAGGGGTCTTCTATAGACCATGGGACCAGAAAGATGTGGTGGATGAGGCTTTCTTCAAACAGCAAGCAGAAGTTTCCTGATCACAGGCTCTAGTTCTCATGAGAGACTTCAGTCACCCTGATGTCTGCTGGGAGGACAATACAGCAGTATGCAGGCAATCCAGGAATTTTTTGGAGAGTGCCAAGGACAATTTTCCAGTGCAAGTGTTGGAGCAGTCAACTAGGGGCTGTATTCTCCTTGACCTGCTGCTCACAAACAGGGAAGAATTGCTGGGGAATAAAGTAGTGGATGGCAACTTGGGCAGCAGTGACTGTGAGATGTTTGAGTTTAGTATCCTTAAGAAAGAAAGGAAGGAGAGCAGAAGAGTATGGACCCTGGACTTCAGAAAAGCAGACTTTGACTTGCTCAGAGAACTTATAGGTAGGATCCCTTGGGAAGCCAAACTGAGGGGGAGAGGAGTCCAGGAGAGCTAGAGCTGGCTATACCTTAAAGAAGCCTTACTGAAGGAGCAGGAACAAACCATCCCAATGTGCAGGAAGACTAGCAATTATGGCAGAAGACCAGCTTGGCTTAGCAGGGAACTCTTCAGTGAACTAAATCACAAAAAGGAAGCTTATAAGAACTGCAAACTTCAATAAAAAACTAGGGAGGGGTATAAGAGTATTGCTTGGGCATGTGGGGATGAAGTAAGGAAGGCCAAAGCACAATTAGAGTTGCAGCTAGCAAGGAACATGAAGGGTAAGAAGAAAGGTTTCTACAAGTATGTCAGTAACAAAAGGCATATCAGAGAAAGTGTGGGTCCTTTACTAAACTGGGAAGGCAACTGAGTGACAGAGGATTCAGAAAAGGCTGAAGTGCTCAATGCCTTTTCCACCTCAGTCTTCACAGGCAAGGTCTGCTCCCAGACTTACATCTGGCAACACAGTTTGAGGGGGAGGTGAGCAGCCAACTTTGGCAAAAGAACAGGTTAAGGACTATTTAGAAAAGCTGGACATATACAAGTCCGTGCGGCTGGATGGGATGCGCCTGAGGGTTCTGAGGTAGTTGGTTCATGTGATTGCAGAACCACTAGTCATCATCTTTGAAAATTTATGGTGATTGGGAGAGGTCCCAGATGATTGGAAAAGGGCAAATATAGTGCCCGTATTTTAAAAAAGGGAAAATGAAGGATACAGGGAACTACAAACCGGACAGCCTCACCTCAGTCCCTAGGAAAATAATGGAGCAGATCCTCAAGGAATCCATTTCTAAGCACTTGGAGGAAGAGAAGGAACAGTCAGCATGGATTCCCCAAGGGCAAGTCATACCTGACCAATCTAATTGCCTTCTATGGTGAGATGACTGGCTCTATAGATACAGGGAGACCAGTGGATGTAGTATACCTTGACTTTAGCAAGGCTTTTGATACTGTCTCCTATAACATTCTCACAGGCAAGCTAAGGAAGTATGGGTTGGATGAATGAACTGTAATATGGATAGACAACTGGCTGGATCATTGTGCTCCGAATGTAGTAGTCTATGGGTCTATGTCTAGTTGGCAGATGGTATCAAGTGGAGTATGCCAAGGGTTGGTCCTGGGGCCAGTTATGTTCAGTATGTTCATCAATGACCTGGAACATTGGATGGAGTGCACCCTCAGCAAGTTTGCAGATGACACCAAGCTGGGGGGAGTAGTAGATATGCTGGAGGGTAGGGTTAGGATTCAGAGTGAGCTTGACAAATTGGATGGTTGGATCAAAAGAAGTGTCATGACATGAGGTTCAGTAAGGAAAAGTGCAAAGTCCTGTACTTAGGACAGAACAGTACCATGCACCAGTACAGCCTGGGGGCTGACTGGCTGGGCAGCAGGTTTGCAGAAAAGGACCTGGGGGTTACAGTGGACTGTAAGCTGAATATGAGCCAACAGCGTGGCTTTGTTGCCAAGAAGGCTAATGGCACACTGGACTGCATTGGTAGATGTGTTGCCAGCAGGTCAAGGGAAGTGATTACTCTCCTCTATTCAGCACTGGTGCGGCCACATCTGGAGTACTGTGTTCAGTTTTGGGCCCCTCATTATAGAAAGGTTGTGGACAAATTGGAGAGAGCCTAGTGGAGGGCAAAAAAAATGGCTAAGGGGCTGCAGCACATGACTTATGAGGAGAGGCTGAGGGAACTGGGCTTATTTAGGCTAGAGAAGAGAAGACTGAGAGTAGATTTAATAGCAGGCTTAAACTACCTGAAATGGAGTTCAAAAGAGGATGGAACTAGACTTTTGTCAGTGGTGGCAGATGGCAGAACAAGGAGCAATGGTCTCAAGTTGCCATAAGGGAAGTTTAAGTAAGATATTAAGAAAAAAATTCTCACTAGAAGAATTGTAAAACACTTTAGCAGGTTATCCAGAGAGGTTGTGGAATCTTTCCATCTTTGGAGGTTTTTAAGACCCAGCTAGACGGGGTCTAGGCTGGGATGATCTAGTCAAGGATTGTCCTGTTTTGAGCAGGGGGTTGGACTAGATGACCTGCTGAGGTCCCTTCCAGCCCTCATTTTCTATGATTCTTTGAATGTGTGTTTCCTATAAAACTTCAGACACCTCAAATCTTATTCAGAAAACAGTATCCTTCTGTGGCTAATGTGGATCCTAGCAGAGGTAGTAGCTGCGAGTATTAGTCACACTGAATTTTACAAGTTAGAACACATTATGAAGAAAGCAAGGCACATAAAGCTTCCATTCCTTATAAATATCAAATACATTTTGTACCAGCATGTTAATACATTCATGTAATTATTTAGGCTGCTCCCCCCATTTTATTTGAATGCATATTTGCCATTTATATCTGCTCTTATTTTCCAAGTGATTATTTTTCATAAAAACTAGAGTGGACTAATAAGCCTTAAACAGTTATAGTTTATTCTGAATTCTGATTACTGAGGAATTAAGGAAGCAACTGTTTTTAAAACCCCAAATCCTTTAAACCACAGTTGTCTGGGCTCAGGGTGTCTAAAAGATTACCTAAAGCTCCAGGATAAAAAGCGTGATTGAAAACTGAAGACCTCAGGAAGCAAGCACAATGGCACTTTTTACCACAAATACAAGACTTATTTGTGTAGAAAGCAGAACTTTCTTCAGACTTGATAGAAGGTTGGGGAATAAAGTCCAACAGATACTAAGTATAGGAAAAAATATTTCTTTGAAATCCTTAGAAGTTATATAGCTGAGCTGTGTCCTTTATTTCAACTATTGATCCTGCAGTCCCGATAATTATAGAATCACAGGGTCGAAAGCAATAGCATAAGTAAAGCAGGGTGATTGGAGCAGCTACACCAGGTGCCAAGTTGAGGGCAAAGGGAATGAAAAGGCAGAAAAATATCAGCTTCTGCTGCAGTTGCACAGTCACACTGGTGGGACAACGGTAACTGGAAGTCACCACTGCCCCCAGGCACCCGTTGCCCCAGGTACCTGGCTGCTTTGTTGTGCCTCTAGGTGAAAGGGAGCTGGAGGCTTAGCTAATCCATGAGCTGTTTTAGTGTAGCATACAAAACATCATTCATAAATAAATCTTGTATCTAGTAATAATGTCGTACCTTGGGGATCATTTTAAATCAGATATGAGGAATACAGTCAATTTGTAAAGAATACTGCAAATATTAGCATTATGTCAGCAGAGAGAAAATTATGGATAGAATTTCTAACTGTAGGTAGCTGTGATGAGACACAGCTAACAAATCAATTTCTCTGTGCAAATGAAGTGAAATATAGACAGAATTGCATATTAAGCCCTGAAGAACTAATGGAGTGTCTTTTCATGGGAACCTACTCCTTAGAGTAATAAAGCTTTCCAGAATATCATTAGAAAGATTTGAAATTAACTTTTTTATGTAGACATTACCAGTCTGCGAGGTTACTCTTTATAATCAAAACGCCAATGAACTCTACCAGAGATGGGCCAGTAGTATGCAAACTAAACTATGAATAAAAGAACAACGTTCATTTTGGTATAAATTGGGAGGCTATTTATTTATTATTTGCAATTCTCAAGCAGTATTTGAAATGTGCACAAAAACCCAGATGGGACCTATGCACTAGAATGAGCTCTCACAGAAAAAAGAGATAAACGATGGAGACACATGAACACCAGGATGAGTATACTTTTTTCAGAACAACTATTGCCTCTTTGACCTCATAATTTTCAGGATCAAAAGGAATTTACCAGACTACCTCCAGAAGACAGGTCTTGAAACGTAAATTTGTAACCCTACTGGACAGTAAAAAAAATTGGACTAAATACAAACAAGTGGCTTTATGACCCATTACAACCAAATCAATACTGTTACTAATCTCCCTACACTTCCGAGGTAATGATTACTTTCCACCTTGTTGAATGGTCTCACTTGGCCACTAACTAGATTGACTATATGATTGCATTTCTTTTCTCTTAAAAAAGCTCCTGATAATACCTCTTCACTCTTAAGTTGTAAACAGACATCTCTTTTATACTGCCATATGCTTTCATGGTTACACAATGCCCAAGCAAACAGACATCCATGTCCCTTGCCACACCATAAATGTCCAAAATTGTGGCCATGACAATAGGTTGTATAAATTTGTGAGATTTTTTTTACAGCAGACCTCTGTTTCCTTTATAGTGGGAAAACATGGGTTTCAGGGCTGTGAATATTGCATTGCTGTGCCCCAGCTTAAGGCACAGTTTGCATGTGCTGAAAGGGGAACCCACACTGGAGTCTCCCTTCTCTGCTTGCCAAAAAGCACTGTAGGAATCCCTCTACAAGGGGATTCTTAGGGCATGTATTTCCTGCTGCTGCATCCCAGGACAGGTCGGCAAGATGTGCACTCTGGAGTAGGACATGATAACTTTGGGAAATGGTGACATGCAAGCCTCAGGCCTGCAGAGGATTCCCAGGACTCACTTTCAAGCTGCCATAGTCTAGGTTGGGGTGCAGCACCTGGGGCTGTTGTCCTGCAGGCCAGAGACTGGCAGGGGCCCAACCTTGTGGGACAACAACAATATGTGATTTTACTGATGAACTACATCAGCTGTACTGGGACATAACCCTTCACAGATGATGCCACAACCAAAACAATGTTTGCTTTTAGCCTTGGTGTGCAGCCCTCCAAGCAAAATGTTTGAAATAGTCAAAGGGAGTCATCTTGCTGTTGTTTAGCTAAACCTGTGTTTGCGTTCCAGAGACATGAGGAAGGCTCTTGATGCTTGAAAGTTTGTCCAACAGTCCTCCAAATTACACAGTTGGTCCAAAACCCCTTGCCTCTCTTGCACAAAAATATTGATTCACAAATTTCAGAGTGAAGGATTATATGTATAAAAATGTATAATCTAAGTAGCTCATTTTTTTTCCCCCTCATTGCTTGCTCAACTCTTGCTTCAAATATTTAGTCATCCAGGCTGGAAGAAGGCAATACCATGTGGTTTATATGGCAAAACACATACTATGAATAGCTAATAGGAATAACCAAAACACACCAATCTAAAACTTAATTACATTTCCCTCTCCCCCTCTGCCACTGATTGGTGAAGGGGCCCATTAGCCCTCCTGCTCACTCCTGATGGCTGGGAGGCAAAAACTGTAGTTTTTAATATGCTGTTGTTTTTGCGTTCCACCACTTGCTGCTGACCAAATGGGAGGCAAAAACCACAGCATATTTAAAACCATATTTTTGCCTCCTGGCCATCAAGAAGCAAGCAGCGGGGTCAGCGGGACCCTCTGCCAATCAGCAGCGAGGGGTTTGGGGGCGGAAAACCCAGGGGAGAACTTCAAGATTAAAGGAGTTGCCCATGATTTAAACCAGGCCCTAATGTAGTAAATGTTGGAAGGCATGTACGCTGAGGATCATGAACATAAGCAATGAACTAAAATGTGATTGAACATGTGAAAACCAGTAAATAAGTGAACTAATGTCACAAAGTATGGATTAGTAAAAAGTAATAAAAAAGAGCTACATCTAAAGTGTATCAAGTCAGTACAGAATAAATTATACTTTTCCTTTTTAGGCTGATAGCTTTTATTGAAAGTTTTAAGTGCTTCTGTGTGTGCAGTTTTCTGAAA
Organism: Crocodylus siamensis; assembly: GCF_052110815.1. Taxonomy (NCBI): domain Eukaryota; kingdom Metazoa; phylum Chordata; order Crocodylia; family Crocodylidae; genus Crocodylus; species Crocodylus siamensis. The sequence goes on from NC_143395.1 coordinate 120,233,220, forward strand.
ATGTCCTTTTTTAAGCTTAAAAAAGGAACAACAGCAAATTTAAAATGTGCGCACCAGTAAGTTACAAAACAAAAGCTATTTGAAAAATTGCTTTTAGTACTATATGACAATAATACCCAACTTAGTGTTCATTTTCATTAAATGTATGTTCTTTATTTATTCAAGAAACAGGGATAAAGGTGGGCCACTGTTAGACAGATATGATCTAAACAACGCAGGAAAAAAAAGCAGAAGGTATTTGGGAACCCACTACTGTTGGTTTTGAATGGTTTGCTAGTAGCAAGAACTGTATTTTTTCACATACATCCTGTTCAGCAGCATGTCATAAGACTACTGTTATTAGTAGCCAGTATTACAACAACAGGAGGAAATAATTTATAATGACTAGGAAATAAAGCATGTAAAAATTATTACTATTTATCTCTTCCCTCACAATAACATCTGTAAAGTTCAACTTTCACAGTGTGTGTGCTGATATTTAGAGCTATCCTATTTACATAGCTCCAGTCACTATGAATTATACCAGAAGAGATGTGAAGCCAATTAATGCTAATACTAATACTCTAAAGCTAAAGAAGTTTATTTCAGGGAGGAGATAAGGACCTGAGCCTGTTCAGAGTCAGCATTAGATGATGTATTTGGGGAGTTTTCAGTTTTACCAGCAAAATACAAGATAAATTATTTATACTTCTATTCTGCTGAAGTTTTATTAATAATTAAACATAGAGTTTCACTTAAGGTTTTTAAGTTACATTTCTAGTACATTGTTTATGGACTTGCTGCCCCACATCGATTCTGGAACTCTACTGTGAAAATACTTAAGGTAACTCTTCCTGTCCCAAAATGAAGTTCAAGAAAGTATGGAGAGTGGTACAGTGCCACACACCAGATGAGCAAAGGGAGAGATGTAAAGAAAATTAAATCCTCTGTTTGCATAGGTTAATTTGTTGCACCACTTGATGGCTCCAGTTTAGCATAGATTCTTAAGTACATGAAAACTAGCTGTCCCCAACTCCTGCACAACCTATTCATCCTATGCCTGAATGATTTAAAGCAGGCGTCACAACAGTAATGAGTCCTAAGAAGGAATTTGAGTGAAGCGAAACAACAATTTAATAGTATAATTTAGAAAACACATCCCACTGACATTATACCCAGGGAGCACTGCCTGACTTAAAACATCTCCTTCTGTCCAAGCAAAGTTAAAGGAAAAGAGGACTTTTTTTTTTTTTTTTTGCTTCTGTATCCTGCTCCTTCTTTGGACCGATGCAGCTAGAACATAGGGTTTTCCAGTTTAGGAATCTTTGTTTTTGTAAGATGACTTGTTCTGTGACATGCTACATTAATTGAAATGTCTCCCTTACCAGGTCTCACACTAAACCTCCTTGGAGCTCCTTAGCTATATTTATAATACAATAAGTATAAAAGGTAAAATGTTCACATAAAAATAAAAACTAACAGTAACATGAACATTTACAGGAGCTATTGGTAAATGAAGTACAATGATTATTAACAACATTCAACTCACAGTTTTACATCTGGTAGACATCATTCCTTGCAAGGGAATTGGAATAAAAGTGTGAGGGTATTAGGGAGACATAGCTGTGAAAGGGCCTTATTACATGCTAATTTTAGGCAGCTCCTGGAGCTCTTAATGTTTGGGTTGTCCCCATATTAACAGCTGAAATTAGTTTTAAGAACACTTTAGGCTGCTTAAAATTATGCCGCTCCAGGGCAGGTTTATCTCTGAACTGTGTTACGCAGCTGGGGTTCTGTTAATGTGTGGCCACTCCACACAGATGGGCTGCCCAAGTTGCATCCTCCCAGGATACAATGGCCCTTCCCCCAACCTCCTATGGGGGCAAATTTTCTACCCTCTGAATTCTAATGCCTGGGGGGCAGTTCTGGCACCCCCAGGTGTTCAACCCTGTGCAAACAGCCTGCAGAGCTCTTGCCAAGTAGCCATTTTGTAGGGCATAGATGGGTCCAGGCGTGGGGTCTAGGGATGAGCAGGCAGGAGGACAAATTAGAGGCTGGATTGGACCCCCATGAGCTGGGGCTTCCTTCCTGTGAGAGGGGCAGCAGCTCCCCCAAAAGCATCTTCTCTCACAGCTCCCATCTCCAAGACACCCTGGAAAGTATGGCCAGCAGCCCCAGACCCAATTCTGAATCCCAATGTATTAAAACATGAGACTTTCTTTAATTTACTTTCCTTTATTTTTTTAAATACTTAAAAAATTCTTTTTATTTTATCTTTCGGTGGCTGACTTCCTCCATTTCACCACACATCCCCCATCTCCCATCCTCATTTCCTTTCCACCTCCCATTTCATTACCTACCCCCATTCCATTAACTTTCTGCCTCCCAGATTCATGTTCCTACCCACCACCTCCTCATCTCTCACACACCTCTACCAAGAGGAGGGATAGAAGCCTGTCCTGGCTCACCAGCTCTTCAGTGGCAACTCACAGCTACAGCTTCTAGTCCAGCCTTTGCTGGACAGCCTCTAGGAACAGACATTCAAAAAGCCTAAGCCTGAATTGATTCAATCTTTGCAGGTTAATCTAACCTGCAGAGAGTGAACTGGTTTGCAAGTAGATAGATGTTCAGCACATGCCTGCAGTGCCTCAGACCACAAGCCCAGGGGCAGTAGAGCAGCCCTTCCCTTCCAACAGGAAAGCTCAGCTAAGCGGGGGCAGGGGGCATGGCCAGGCCCCAACAGTCCTGAGTTAGATTGAGGAGGGGTTTAAAGCCCCACCTCAGCCTGCAGGGCTCAGAAGGTGGGGGGAGAGGGAGTGTCTGCTGGGGGTGGGGGTGGGGGAGGAGGAGAAGGAGGAGGGGAGAGCTTTGCCTGCCCCAGCAGCTGCCTAGCCCCAGAGGGGAACTCTTCCCCCTCCTCCCTCTCCCCTACCACCACAGGGTGGGGAGGGGGGCTCTGTTCGGTGCTGAGGGGGCTCTTCCCCCTCCTCCTCTTCCTCCCCCCGCTGCGATGGGGTGGGGAGGGAGGCACTTCAAGACTGCTCAGCCCTGGAGGGGGGCTCTTCCCCCTGCTTCTTACCCACCACTGAGGGGTAGGGAGGGGGGCTCCATGCAGTGCTGTCCAGCCCCAGATGAGGATTCTTCCCCAACCCCACCTCCATTGGGTGGGGAGGCCTCTGTTCAGTACTGGGGGCAGAATTCTTCCCCTCCTCCTCCTGCTCCTCCCCCCCACTACCATAGGATGGGGAGGGGAGGCTCTTGCAGTGCTCCCTGGTGGCCTGGCCCAGCCTCAGGGAGGCAAGTGCAGTGGGGCAGCTGCTTCCCCTGTCAGTGAGAACAGCCTGGCATGCATGGCTGGCAGCTGGTCAGGCAGCAGCTTATCCAGGCCTGCTTATTTCTTTGATCAGGTCCTTAGCAGTTTTTCCAAGGTTGTACTGAAAGACTGTTGCAGAATCAGGCCCAGAAGTGAGGCTTTCTGTATCTCTTAACCATATGACTACCTTCTTATGCTCATGAGGTAGGCAGTATTCCCAATCTTTTCTTAATTTTGTGTGAATTACTATTTTTAAATTAAAAATTCTGTTCCTCACAAAGTGTGTTTGAAGTATCTGGATTCTGTTTGTTGGCAAGAGCTATGATGTGAATTCAGCTAACAAAATGAAGAATTGTGCAAATTAGTATCAAGGAAGTCCTCGAGTGAATTAGCGGGTAGACTGAATAATGAGAAATTCAGATCAAGGGCCTAAGCTTGAATGGTTCTCTTCTAAGGGAATATTTATGTTTTATCTTTGTGAAGCAGCAGAGAATGTTGTAGAATAAATAGTGGTGTTGCAGAAATGAATGATAGCTGTGGGGGGCTGGGGGAGTCAGGAAACCCCTAGTATATGGTAGCCCATAGTTAAGAAGGTATATTCAGAGGGTGGAATAAGGCACAATCTGCATGAACAAACACTTATGCATCCAAAGCAGATAATAGAATCACTCCTTTACTTTCATCAGGAAATTTGTAGTTAGCTTGAAACTACACTTCAGTTGCTCATCAGGTGTAGCCATTTAAAGTGAACTGGTCCAGATACTCAGCAGCATCATTCAAAGAACCAAATTCATTTTCATGCAAACTTTTGACTTCTGGAATGGAACGGACGTTGATAACTTCAGGACACAACCAGGATGGTCTTTGTTTCATGCACATTGCTCTGTGCAATAATAAAGGGAGACCATTTGAACTGCAAGAATGTGGATCTTCATTAGATGTGCCATGTGCTCCATGCTGCTGTCAGTCAGGAGGTGCAGTGTGCTTTGAGCTATTGAAAAAATTCTCTAAGCACATGGAGCTTCCTGCTGTCACCCTCCAAATTATCCCTACAACTTGTGTTCCAACCTGTAGGAACCTCTAGGTTGTTATATTTTTCCTTGTAATAAACAAAACAAAATTAAATTAAAAAAATAAAGAAGAAACTAACAGAGAAAGGAGAGAGAGAGAAAAAAAAATGTTTGGATGGATCAGTGTGTAAACCTGGTTGTTTGGGGCCAGAGGTTGTTTGGGCACCTGTTTTTTTGGGCACCTAGCCCACTGTAGGGTCATGACGTTCATCACCACTCCAATATGTAGCCTTTTAGATATTGGTCATTCAAATGTGTTGGTCATCAAACCAGTCTCCCACTCTTGTTTGGCATACTGCTCCAGAGGCAGGATCTGGTTCTCTCCTGTAGTGGTCTTCCTGTTGGTGATTGTCTTTCTGGTGACTGCCCATATTCTTTGCTGCATCTGACTCTCTGACCTCTGGCCAGCTGATGGTCGAGGCTTAATCAAAGTCATCTGGGAACTGGTCTCTTCAGTCCCTGCATGCTGGTTCCCTGACATTGCTTCTCTGCAACTGTCTACAGCATGGGTGTCCAACCTTTTTGAATGTGGGGCCGTATCATGAACTTTTTATCACCCAGTGGGCCAGCAAGCCATATTCAAAGACCTGACAGGAAATGGCATCACATCAGGAAGTGATGTCATGTGACCTTTGACACCAATGAAGTTGCAGGAAGTGACAATGAAATGGGTCTGGAAATGTGGTTTAAAATCCAAAATAGAAACAATATAAAAGCAACAATGAAATAATATCAAACACCTGACTAAAATAAACACTTTTGCTTTTACTCATTTCTCAATGAATGAAAGAATAGGAATCAAAGGGGGGGTGCAAATGCACCAGTGCATCCCCCCCTCCCCAATCCAGCCCTGCTAATACCCAGCAGTCAATTTAGATTCTGTTGAAAGAGCAGCTGCTGGCTGGGGAGAAGCCAGCGACAGCTTACATGTGAAACAGTCTTCAAAAAACCCCAAAATGCCAATGGAACAAAAAATAACACATCAACAACCTACATCTCTTCAGCCCAGCTAGCAAGTCAGCTCATGAGTAAAGCTGACAACTAACCCTTTCCTCTCTGGTGTGCATGTGATCTGGCGCTGCCCCCTGGCTCTGCTGAGAAGGGCTTGCTGGGGAGCAAGCCTGGGTAATACCACCTGCCAGGGTGAATGCTGGGTGGTGGTGACAAATTCAACACTTTGGGGAGAAGCTGGAGCGCACATATTTTTTACAGGGGTATAGGTTGTAGCCGTGTTGATTTAAGCACATCAGTGGACCAGGTTCTTTGGGATCCAGGAAGAGCATAGAACAACTGCAGATGCATCCTCAGCCTGAAAAAGGGTGTTTGTACCCAAAAGCTTGCAAAGAAGAATTTTTCCAACTATTTGACTTGGTCTAATAAAAATATTTTTTATATTCTCTTGGTGTAAATGTTTTCCACCTAGTGCAGAAAAAGCCCAGCAGAGCCCTGAGCCACAGAAGGGCAGGAAGCCTCCCTGCCCCCCCGCCCCCGGGTACTGCCACTGCCAGGAGCAAGAAGCAGCCCTCAGGACATGCCCAGGTGGGAGAGGGGGAGGGGAGAGATAAGCACATGCACAGAATCCACATCCCCTGCTCAAGCTCCAGGTTCCCTCAGGCAAGGTAAGCACAACCTGAGCTCATGCATGCATACTAGCCAGTGTCCAGGCCAAGCCAAAGCTGACCCCATGGACTAATTCCAAAGAGAAAGAGTTGAGCCTTGGCACATGTGCAGTAACCATGGCCTGCCTCCCATTCTTCCCTCACAACTAAGGTTGGGCATCGGGTGTCAGGCACCAGGCAGGAAGGGCCTTGAAGCCAGCTGCCCACTCTGCTCCACTTCCCTACCCGCATCACATCCTTACAGTTACCTTGAGTGCCGCAGCCCAGGTGCATCTGTGCAGAAAGGAGGCCACCATGTTTTCATCTGGCAACAAAACCAGCACCACCCCCCACCCCCGCAGGGAAACAGCACCCCAGCTGCCCCTAGGAACCTCAGCACATGTGCAGAAGGGCTCCTCCCCTGCCAGAAGTGTTTACTTTTGTTTCCCATCACAGCACTTCGGGCCTCAGAAAATGGCTTGGCAGGCCACATGGAAGTCTGTGGGCTGTATGTTGGACAAGCCAGCTCTAGAGTTTCTTCTTAACTGCCAACCTTCTGTGCTCAAGCAACACTGAGCCAAGAGAAGCAGACCTGGGCTGACAGGCTGACCCCTGGGCCCCCTTGTCAGCTGGGGCTGCTCTAACCCAGCTCAGTGTGCTGTGGTCCCAGGTGCATATGTAAATGGCATGCTTGGAGCAATAAACTCTGAAGCAGTAAGCACCAGAGTTTATTGCTTTGCATTAATATGCACATGTGGATGTGCCCTGCTATTCCTAGGCAGTGCCAGGGTCTTGAAACCTCTTCAGGCATATGCCAGGGAAATAGATTGGAGGGGATGTGTGGAAGCATGGTGGTTAGCCTGCTGGCCCTTGCAGGCTGGCTTTGCCCCCCTGGGTCGCTCCTCAGCCAGTTCTTCAAATAACAAAGTCTTTCAGTTATGCAGAAGTGAACAAATAAGCAAACTAAATCCATCTGTCCTGCAGAGGTGCACAAGTAGTAACCCTTTGGCTCTGGCTCCCCACACCTGGCTCCTTCTAGCATCAAGAAATAGAAGTTACCACTTGCTTCCTCATCTCGCTGGGAGCTTTTTATAGCTCCTACCAGGTAACTCCGTATCGATCCAAGTGCTCTGCAGCTTCCCTCTCTCAACAGTACTGTCTAATCCCTCATAAAGGAACAAACCATTCTTTTACAGTGTGGCAGAAAAACTAGGATCACAGCAATCCTGTAAGACACAAAACTCCGTATTTTTTTATTCTCCTGTGGAGAAGAACTTACATTTTCCAAAGTGGATATTTTTGTGCACTTCTTTGGACTTAACACACATTATATGGTGTCCTGTGGTTGCAGGGCACTGGACTCATTGAACCAGGTGGGCCATACAAGACCCATCATCAAAATATATTTTTTCTGGTCTTCCTCTTTTTCCTTCCTTCCCCAGCACATGAGATCCAAGATACATATGAAGTGAGGAAAAAAAGTTAGACATGAAACCAGCAATTTCCTGTGGCACACACTGCTCCATGTTTGAAAAGTAGGGATTAATAGTACAAACAAAAGCAATGCTTATACATTTTTCTTATGCTGATACAAGCATTATAGCATTTCTGAGGTATCCCATCTGCTATCATGATGTATAGTAATAATAAGACCTGAGATCTTAAAAAGTCTCTTGGTAATAAATGTCTAGTTTATGATCTGAATATTCAAGAGTCTGAGAAGTGATACATAGCTATCCTAGATGGGTAGGAGAGTTGCAAATGCACTATAAAGTAACTGTATGTTGTAGTGTTCTAATTCAGCAGCCTGTTTATGTTGGCCCAAATTCTAGTCACTCCTAGATAAAGATAAAGGAGAACTGTTCATGGAAGAAGAAGTACAAATGGTCTGTCGGGTTTCTAAACAAATCAAACTACTGTACCCGTGGTTAGGAGCAGCTGGCTTTTTTCCACTCTGGAATCTCTAGTGAGTTCTTATCTCCTACTTCTACCATAGCTTGAAATGCCATAGAGATCTTCACTGGTAAAACAGTTCTTGGCTTGCCTCTCAAAACCAAAAAGAAAATTTACAAGAAAAATAAATATGTAGTATTTGCCATTGTTTTCAAGGGGAGGAAACTTGTTACACAACAGAGGAGAGTAGCAGAGGTGGAAGAGAATGTATACCAAGGGGACCCTCTCTTCTTTTATTTAGAGCTATGATTAACTCACTGCAACACACTGCACTTGTCTTCCTTAATTAGTATCGTGATGTGACCTTAGCTATGTTGTGTGCTTTACTTTATTTTTAGCAGTAGCTTAACGACAGGATTGGGAAATGTGCAAGACCACCAGCCACCACAGCCACTGGATGACTGCACCGCTGGCAGCCCAGCCTCACTGCTATGTACTGCTCCCACCCAGGACACAGAGCTGCCCTGTTACACCTCTGATACCTACCATACCAATCTCAAATTGCACTCACCCATCCAAGGGCCTGTTTCCATTTGTGTTTGACACTAAGCATTTTGACAAAATATTTTTTAAATAGATGTCCTAAATATTTAAAAAGCATCAGCTCACTACTTTTTACAAACAAAAATACATCTTCTTTCATCTCCTCCTCAATAGGCCACATGGGCTGAATCATCTTCATCTAAATGTCACTGAACTTCTTCTCTCAGTTGAGGCTGTTGGCATTACAGCTGTCAAAGCCAGTGTCCAGGGAAACACAACTCTAATAAATTTGATGGAAATAACAGTGCTACTTGACTGAAGCAAACAGTGACAGCCTTTACTGAGGTCACAGTGCATGTGACAGGTTAGTACAGGCTCCAACTCTCAACAGCTAATTACAATTAGATTAGACAAAGGAATTGTTGGTGTCACTGGGCATAACCCTGGGTAACTCAGAGGGATGGAAGACCACGAGTGTCGAGGAAGTCCTTCTGCTCCAGGCTCAGATGAGCCAAAGCCCCCCCTTGCCCAACCTTTGCAACCCTTTCTTTGGTGCCTGCAATCTCCTGTCCTTCTGGAAAGCAGGCGAGCTAAAACTGTTATCTGTGGAATGCAAGGGCACCGCTCGGAGAGAGAAAGGAGGGGGGAAAGGGGAGAAAGAGGGCGGCCAGCTGCTGGAAAATCATTGACAGCGAAACTGACCGGGGTACAAAGATCTCGCTGTTGCAGGGTTAGGTGTGCAGGATTTGAGACAATACAGTCTCCCTGCGCCTTTTACCTGAGCTCAAATAAAGTCCGTCTGCTTCTCCCCCAGTGTATTTATTTGGCGCGACGCACACCGGGCAACGAACCCAATTGTTGCCTCCCTCGGGCACCTTGTGCTGGCAACAGAATGAACAATGCATTGTGGGCTTTTAAAGAAACGTCTTATTGTTATTATTGGGCCTAAATAATGTGTTTACTGCTGCCATTTACTGACTCCGTCCATTGATACCTGTGTTCTAGATTGTAAAGATGCACTCTATTTTGGAAGAATCTATTTAGACTGTAAGCTTTTCAGGCAGGGGTCATCATTTGTTCTGTCCTAATACAATATTTAACACAATAGTATCCTAGTTCAAGACTGGGTCGCCTTGCTACTACTGCAGTTCAAATGTTGCAACTCTTGATAGAAGTCCTAAGGCATTCTCTAAAGAGAATTCACTAAAATGTAGTCAGTTTCTTGACATAATGTTAGAAAACTAGCTGTCTACTGAGCATAGGACTCTCTTTTCCTATGACTGCAGGAGAGAGTTTGAAACATTGGCATTCAAACCAAATCAACCCTACTACACTTATTGTGCAACTGAAGTACTCTTGATTCTTATTGCTGTTTCCTGAAACATCCCTTATTCTCTTGGGTTTGCTAACTCAATAAAAGTCTTCCCACTTCATGTGCTGAAATCAGTTCACAAAAGCTAAGCAACCCAAAAATGTAGATGGTTAGTCAAGTAGATCATTCAAAACTTTTGGATCTGAGTGTATGGATGACTAATATTTTTGCATGGCCATGTGCAAAGTTTGTTACCTGTCTGTAATCACAATAATTTCTTGTCCATCGTAATCACAACAACGCTGCTATCAGGATTTAGAAAAGAGGAAGTAAGGGAGAGTGGGGGGAAGAGAGTGAGAAAGAGATGTGGACAATTGCAGTGTTTCCAAAAACTGTGGGTTTAGGCCCCACCACAGTACAGTATGCCATTTTTTGTGACCCTCTTAGTAGCATTTACATGTTTTGCATGTGCATGGAAAGTGGACTTGTTGGATAATATTTTCACCTTAGTTGTACTCCACCCTGGAAACCTTTTGTTCCCCCTTCCTCCCACTCCTTCTCTAAGAAGTATGCTCCACAGCTTGGGAAATACCAAGCTACTGTGTTTGAAAACTCATGGAGCTCAGAGGAAGTCCTGTATAACTGGAAAAGGGCAAAAATACAGTGCCCGTCATTTTTTTAAAGGAAAAGAAAAGAATTACAGATCAGTCCAATTCAGAAAGATTGGGGATCAAGATACCTGTTCTACATAAACTGGGAACAGCCGACATTGATTTGTCAGGAGCAAGTCATGCTTAACCAATCTAATTTTCTTCCATGACAATGTGACAAGTTCTGTGGGTGGGAAGAGAGCGATCAATGTGATATACTCTGACTTTAGCAAGGCTTTTAACGCTGCTTCCTGTGGCTCACAGTAAGCAAAGGAAATGCAATCTAGATGAAACTGCTGTAAGGTGGATGCTTGACTGGTTCAAACATTGTGTTCAAAAAGTAGTTATCAGTGGCTCAATATCTAACTGGGAGGAGGTATCAAGTGAAGGTCCCCATTGATCTGTTCTTGGGTCTGTCCTCTTAATATCTTCATTAATGACTTTGAGGGTGGGACTGAGTGCATGATTAGCAAATTTTCAGATTACATCAAACTAGTTGGGATAGCAGAAACTCTGGAGGACAAGATTAGGCTACAAAATGACCTTGAACTTTTATGTCCTCCTTCAATATAATATCTAAGTCTCAATTTTAAAGGTATTTATTTTCACAACACCTCTGTATAAAAGAAAGTGCCATTATCCCCATTTTACAGACTAATTGAGATTTACATGCTGAAGTCTGTGGTGGAACAGGGAATTAAACCATAGTCTCTTTGGCCAGGTACAGAAGTGACACTCAGTGGGTGTGTCTACACGAGATGAGTTACTGTGTATTACCATAGTTTATTGCACAGTAAGCACATGCGCCTACACATGCATGCACTTACTCCACAGTAAAAACCCTTAATCCTGTTTACATTTTTTACTTGCAAATATAAGTAGCAAATTTAAGTGGGATTAGTTACTGCACAGTAACGTACATATAGACATGACGCAGGAGCAAGTTTGCACCCAGGTCTACCCAGCCACTAAAGGGCTGCAGGCTAAGAGCCTCTCCTGCCTCAGGGTTGGGCTGCCTCTATGGCAGCCCCTGCCTGCAGGCTTTAAAAGCCTGCAGACATTTTGAGTCCTGGGACACATTCAACAGAGAGTCTGAGGGTACTCTAGGCCCTGTGTGTCCCCCTGGTCAGGCCACAGACTATCTGTATCTGCCTGCCTGCATCCTAGTGCTGCTGCTTGGCACTGCACTGCCATGCAGCTCCCAGGGCAGTGCCATTGAGGCCAGCAGGGTGCTGCAGGATGATGCAGGCTATAGCAGTCTTCTGCCAGGCCTTGTCTGCCCAGGGCCAGCTACAGGCAATTTCTGGCCAGCAAGGCCAGTGCCACTTGCTTTCAGCACACCCCCAGCAGCCTGCCCTGCACCTACAGGTGCTGCAAGGTATTGCTTCTTCTGTACAGCTGACTTTCCCATTCTATGGCCCTGTGCTGCCCACTGCTGCCAGCAGTCCAGGCATGACAGCTCAGGGACAGCTGCATGGGGGCCCAGAGAGCCAGTGCAGGACTCCACATGGCCTCCTTTCTGTCTGTGGACATACCCATGCCCATGCCCTGTACCCAGGGCCCCAAGTGGATCAAGGAAGAGACTGGCACTCTTGTGGCATTGTTGGGAGAGATGCAACACCAGTTTGAGTGGGGCAGGCACTCCAACCTGCATATTTATGAGGAACTGTGAGGCCGGACGTGGAAGTGAAGGTACAACCAGTCAGTGCAGCAGTGTTACATAAATGTCAAGGCCTTGGAGGCACAGTGGGTCACCATGATCGACCACAATCACCAGTATGGCCATACCTGCAAGTCCATGCCCTTTATATGGCAACTAATAGCCTTTCTTGTGTCCAAGGACCCAGGCTGCAGCCATGCCGTATGCACCAGCACGGTTGGCGTGCCCAACCCCCTTCCCCAGCCTGGCACCCCTGATAACATGTCACCAGGGGAAATCCCATCAGGCACCCAGCAGCCCATCCTGCCCAGATCCCTGGCTGCAGTTTCCATCAGCAGTTTGGAGAGCCCTGGCCAATGCCTCCCTCACCAGTTCCACAGCCCCAGGGCCAGCCAAGAGGCACACCCAGCCATGACACCACTGGCTGTCATCAATGCCAGCTTCTCCCTGGGTAGGGCCCCCAGCCAGGCACCTGCATGCTGCACTGCACAAGCTGAGGACACTGGCCACAGTGACATGTTGTCACTGGCAGGGAGGAACATGCTGAGACACCAACCATGCTAGTCCCAGCCACATGGTATGCCCCACACTGCAGGGAGACCCCTCCTCACCCCTACCTTTGGCCCCTGCCCCTGTCTTTCCTCCCTGCCTGATCCATCTGCACTCCCCTGGTCCCAGGTTCCCCTCCCTGCCCCCAGCAAGCAGAGAGTTGGGAGACAGTGCTAAACTTATTGAGCAGCCCATGCCCTGCAGCCAGGTGGGCATGGACCTCTCACATGCCAGGGAATGTGTCAATTCTGGTGGTATTGTCCTCCTTAGCAATGGGGGGCAGGGACACATAGCACAGCCACAGGTAGCCCTCCAGACAGTGGCAGAGGTTCTGGGGCAGCCCAGGTTTTCCCCCTGCACTATTGTAGCTCACAGTCCCATACCTGGAGTGCAGGTGTGCCTGGGGAACCATGATAATCAGAAGCAGCAGGGTGTAGTCAGTTGGGCACCCCAGTGGGGAGGGTGGGGGTGCGGGCAGACTCCTCATCCCAGTTGACCAGTACGCCCTCGAGCCCAGGTTCATAGCTGTGGCAGCAAGTGCTGCCAGGAGCTTGGCCTGTCCCACCCTGGGGATGGGGTGGGGGAACCAGCCTGATGGCCCCAGGGGGTGTGTGGGGTTGAGAAGCTCACTTGGCACCTGCCTGGGACTGGGCCTGCCAAGATGACTTACCATGGTCCCTGGGCACCTGTGCACAGTCAACCCCTGATCTGAGGCTGGGCAGCACATAGTCCCTGGTCCAGAGCATTTATCTCTGAAATGTTGCAAATGCTCACAACAAGCTTCTGTACTGTGGTTCTGCACTGAACACAGGAGAGAAGCTACACTTGACAGTGGGGATGTGGCCGCAGGGTCACTGGTACCCACAACCAGGATGCTGTGAATGCATCGGCTCCACCCTAGGCACACAATGGACCACACCATCCTCCTCCAACAGCTGTGGCAGTCTTGGAGGAGCATGTAGAGGGCAGACAAGCCTGGCAAAAGGAGGATGTTTCCTATGAGAACATGTGGGACCAGCACAAATCGGTGCAGGACTGGCAAGAGGAGGAGCGGTACCGGGCAGGTTGGGAGTTCCAGGCTGAGCTCCTGGCCCTGGAGCACGAACAGCTCCAGGTGCTGCTGGAGCAGAATATCATCCTGATATGCACAGTGCAGGCCACAGATGGTGACCACTGGGTGCTGGACACCATTCTGGCCCTGGTGGTCACCTTTGTGACACCTGCCACTGACCCTCGCTCCATATGCCCCCTGGCAGCCACCTGCTGACAAGCAGCAGGCTCCCACCTGGGCCTGGGAGGAGGTCTTGCAGTACCTCCAGCCACCAGGAGGTTCTGGTCTGGCCCCCACCCTGGGTCCACCACCACCGAGCCTGTATACTGGTCTCAGGCCCACCACTCTGCAGATGCAGAGCCAGAGCTGGCAGCAGTGGGGCCAGGTCTGTACTGCAGGCCATGTACAGTGCCTGGTAGAGGGGGAGCCATCCACATAATGGGATCAGCAGGCACTGTTGCTCCTGGGTGGACCCACCATCCACTGAACTCACCATGGCCTCTACATGGGGAAGGCCCCAAGGCTGGGGTTCTGGGCTCCTGTCCATGGGCTCTGCCCCCTAGTCACCTCACCTCACAGCCCCCCACTCTGGGATCCCACAAACAACACTTTGTACATAGTTTTCACAGGGAAAAGGGCTTTTTATTTTTGGTGGGTGGGGAGAGTGGTGGAGGGGGTCTTTGTTGGGGGGGTGCTTTGTATGTTGGGGAGGGAAAGGGGATTGGGGTTCTGTGATGTGAGGGAATAAAGACTTATTTTTCTGACGTGATTACAGTGAGCGTGATGCTGGAGTGGGAAAGGGGCTGGGGGGTCCTTGCGTGTTGGGGCAGGTGAGCTAGAGTGTGGAGTGCTGGAGGAGGTCAGCTAAAGCCTCCTGCACCAGGTACCCTGGCCCCCATTGGCAGGTGTATGGCTCTCCTGGTGCCTCAGAGGGACACACGAATGCTGCTGCCACTGTAGGTGATGCTTCTGCTGCCAGGTGTCCTCCTCCCACCGCACCTCCTCCTCCCAGGCCTCACAGAACAGCTTCCCCTGGGCTTCACAGATGTTATGCAACACACGAGCTGCAATGATGACCCTGAAGGGGTTCTCCTCAGCAACCTCAAAGTGGGTCATTAGGGAGAACTAGCAGCCCTTGAGGCAGCCAAAGGTGCACTCCACCAGGGAGTGGATTCAGCCCAGACACTGGTTAAAGTGGGCCTGGTGAGGCTCCAGTTAGCTGATGTAGAGCTACATCAGTCAGGGCAGGAGTGGGTAGGCAGGGTCCCCGATGAGCATGGGCAGGACCATGACGGTGCCCAGCTGCAGTTCTAGTATCCCTAGTGGGAATCACCCACTCTCCACAGGTCCCACCAGGCTGGAGTTTTGAAACACATGGGCATCATGGGCACTGCCCAGCCAGCACTCATGTGCATATATGTGCTGTGGTTGTCCAAGACAGCCTGCAGGAACATGGAGTGAAATCCCCTGTGGTTGTAATAAAAGTGGTCTCCATGGGGTGGTCAGGTTATGGGAATGCGGGTCCCATCCATGGCCCTGATACACTGGGGGAATCCCAGTGCATGGAAACCCACCACCACTGCCAGGGGATCATACACGTGGAGAATGGTGTGCCCCAGCATGTCCTGGAGCATGTTGTACACCTCCAGGACAGCCTCCCTGGCAGTGGCTTTGCCTACACCAAACCAGCGTAGCAGAGACTGGTGCGTGTGGTCAGTTTCAGCAGGGTGAGGGCCAGCCAGGTGACCACAGGGACGGCCAGGTGCAAGTCAGTGTCCTGCCTCTCCAGGTGGGGCCAGAGGTGCTGGAGGAGGTTCCAGAAGGTGTCCTGGGTCATGCAGAAGCTGTCCAGCCACTGCTTGTCAACCCAAGTGTAATGGATGACGTGAAGCCACCAGTCCTAGATCAAATGCATGTGTAGATGCCCCCACTGTGCAGTAAGCACACAAAAAGTGCTCTACAGACATAATCAAGGAGACAGTCAGGGCACACAGAGCACTGTAAAAATTGTGGCTCCTGCTCTAAGATAACCCTGAATGGATGTGGTATCAGACTTCAGTGCTGTAGGGTAGAGTGCCCTAATGAACATCTGTATCGTATCTGAAATATGCTAATGACCCAATCACCTAACCTAATTGCGAAACACCTTGGGAATTTTTTGTTGACTTCATTAGGGTGGATCAGGCCCAAACCAATACTGCAAAAAAAAAGGTCCTGAGTTTTTCTTTGTTATAAAATCTGAGCACTGATGCAGAGCAATAGACCTTTAATTTCAAAAGCTAGCTTTCCCCAGATATAGGCCTCAGACTTTTTTAAATTTAATTTGCAATTCCATCAAATCTTCCAAGAACATGCTGTCATTGGATTTGTTGATATTAAATACTAGGAGTGTGCAAAATGGGCCATATTTGATTCGGATTTGGCCCAAATCAGGAACAGTGATTCAGTTATTTGATTTGGATCACTGTCCCCAGTTCGATTCAGCTGAATCCAAATCTGAAGATTCAATGCTCATTCAGAGAATCAGTGATTCAGCCATAGACACAACTTTAAATGTTTTTTCTACATACTTTGAGGTACCAGGTGTGGTTTATGAATGCTGTGACGCTGGGGAAGATGGGACGTCCCACGTGCTCAGCGGTGAACCTGGAATCGGACTTCCAGGTCCACTGGGGAGTGCGCTGGGGGGCACCCGGCTCTCACCCCTGCTTGGTGATCAGCCATGGGGGGATCCTGGGTGCTCCTCCAGACCCAAGAGGCACCAGTCACCAAGCTGGAGGAGTGTTGGGGCGGGGGGGGCCAACACACTTCCCAGTGGACCCAGAAGTGAACCAGAAGTGCTTCTGGTCCACTTCTGGGTCTGCTGCTAAGCACGTTGGGGATGCTGGGGAAGCCCCCCCATGCTCCTGTGGGATGTTCCATTCGCCCCACCATTGCAGCATTCATAAGCTGCCTGGTACCTTGAGGTATGTAGAAAAAACATTTAAAGCTGTGTCTCTGCCCAAATTGTTGAATCTTTCCAAATCTCTCCAAATTGATTCGGAGGGTTCCGATTCAATTTGGAGAGATTAAAGGGTCTCCTGATTCAATTTGGATTCGGAGGTTCGGCCACCAAATCAGGCCCTTCTTCATACAGCCCTTTTATATACCATATGTTGAGTTTTTGAAGAGATGAGGAGTGTTGGGGGATCAGGTAGCCCTTGGCTGTCTGCTCTCCTGTCTCTGTGTTTATCACAGCACCCAGCACTTTGGAATGCCATGCTTTGTGCCACTTCTTTTTTTCAGTGTTTTGGGTTTTTTTGCTACCAGGAAATCCCAGTAGCACATGTTGCTCCAGAGTTGCTAATTAGCAGTGCAGCAAATAGTTAATGTGCAACATGTACGGTTTGTGGCACCACAAAGAGGTTTGTGGCACTACAAAATGCACATGCCTGCATGTCTGGATCCAGCCATTCAGGTTAAAATTCACTGCTTTTCACATTACTCCTTATCTTATTTTGATCAAGAAGGTCAGAATCTGATCTAAAACTGGTTAAAAGGTTTTCAGACCATAATTCCCTGGTAATTACCGTCATGAACCATGAATTGTTGCTGTTACACTTTCAAGTGTTGTTACTATTTTATCAACAAAAATAATAGAATCATAGAAATGCAGAGCTGGAAGGGACCTCAATAAGGGCTCAACTACATGAGATGCCTCACTGCTGTAGCAACGAACTACGGCTATGTAGCTTATTGCTACAATGATGTAGCATTGGCAGGCATGAACTGTGATGCTGATACTACTGCATAGTAGAAATGAGCTACTGCACAGTAGGGTTGGAAATGACCCATGCACTGCTGGGACTGAGCAGTCATGATGGTAACAACTGTGCAGTCGGGGGCATGTGTAAAAGCTCCGTAAGTCATCTAGTACTACTTCCTGCTCAAAGCAGGATCATCCCTATCAGACCTATCCCGAATAAGTACTTTCTGATCTGTAGTTAAAAACTTTCAATACTGATTATTCCACAACCCCTCTACATATCCCTCACAATTAGAAATATCTTTCTAATAGCTAACTATTTAAACAATTACTTCATGTCCTCTCCATACAGACACAGAGAACAGCTTTGTATACCCAATGAACTAGGATTTAAAGTGCCTTCCTTTATATTCTTTTCTTTCTAGTTCTGGTTATGGTCCCATTAAAGATCTGTATTTGTACCCCCAACTTCA
Organism: Crocodylus siamensis; assembly: GCF_052110815.1. Taxonomy (NCBI): domain Eukaryota; kingdom Metazoa; phylum Chordata; order Crocodylia; family Crocodylidae; genus Crocodylus; species Crocodylus siamensis. The sequence goes on from NC_143395.1 coordinate 120,251,056, forward strand.
AATTTGAATGATTGCTCACAGACCTAGAATTATTACTGAAAATGATTATTTCATTTATAATAAACAATTTCTTGATACATAAAGTTTCATTTGCATTCTCTGAAGGAACTGATAAATTGAAAGCTATCTTGTGAATTTTATTAAAATTATAAAGTGAAGGAAAAAAAGGAACAACAGCAATTAAGTCAATGACAAAACTACCATTAACTTCAAAGGGGCTAGGATTTCACCCCTTTTTTCTTGTTTTTAAAAATCATTTTCCCATTACTTCTCTGAAATCAACCTTGTCAAGAAGGTTATTTTTGTTTCTTTTATGCTATTTTTGCTCCAGTTGTTGTTGCCATTGGTGCTGCTGTTTTCTCCTGGGCAATATGATTTTATCATCACATCAAAAAAAAATACAGATCTTTTTGAGCAGATCAGAATAGCTTAATTTCAAAAGACTGGATTTATGCAGGAAAAAAGGAGGTGCCTAATTACTCTGAAAATTCTTAGTACTACAGCTGGTTTGTACATAAAAAATAAAGCTATGTACTGGTGCCTGTGATTAAGTGCCATCTCATGATCTAATTGCTCTAATGATCATATAATTTCATCCACAACCCCATCTAGTGAGGAAACGGCAAGAGCGTGATTAATTATGTGTTGTTTAGAAGAGATTACCAGTATATCAGGTCACATCATTCTGTGATGCTTTTGCCACTCAGGTTGGAAGTTCATATGCCTTTTTAGTAGGCCTGTGCAAAGTGGCAAGTATTAGCTTTGGTGATGTTCTAATTTCTTAGGGCAGCCTCCCAAATTATAGTAGCAACTTTAACTTCAAAGGCATGGCAAGCAGAATCAAAAGGGAAAGTAGCAAACACGCCAGAGGACATAACAGCGAGGTTGACTGCCAAAGGATATTACTCTAAAGGATGAAACGTCAAATGGGCTGAGCCAACCTAAATCTTTCATGCATATTAAACAAGTTTTTGCTTGTTCTACAGCCAGTGATAATGGAGAACAATTAATCACTGTCTTCTTGATAACAATCTTTTACTCAATAGAAGGCTGTTTGTGAAGAAGTAAGGGGCAACCTGGGCTGGAGAGGGAAGGACTGGGAGGGGAAACTGGTTTACCTGCAACTGCCCCATTGCTGCAGCTGGGCACAGCCCAGAAAAGCCTTTTTTCTACTAGTTGCTTCCTTTGGATTGGAGGAAAAGGAATGAGCACCAACATAAAGAGATATCAGGAGCAAGCCAGGAGTGGGGAGTGAACCAAGACTCCAGAAGGAGGCATGGAAGCACCTGCTCCCAAGCTGAGGAAGCAAAGATGGCCAAACAGAAAGTAGTGGGAAGCAAGCCCCAGCTCTACACAGCCTGGCTGGAAGGCCAGATATCCAGGTTGCAGCTGTATTAGTCTACAGGTAAAAGCAATCAGGGCACAGGGTAGAGGTTTCATAGTTTCATAGTATTTAGGGTAAGGAGGGACCTGATCAGATCACCTAGCCTGACCCCCTGCCACAGGTAGGAATGAATGCTGGCTTCATAACACCCCAGACAGGTGATCATCTAACCTCTTTTTGAATTTGCCCAAGGTATGGGCAGGGACCACTTCCTTAGGAAGGTGGTCCCAGATTCTGCCCACCCTAACTGAAAAATATTGATCTCTAACCTAAACCTATTCCATCAGCTTATTACCATTGTTCCTCACCACCTCAGGGGGTGCTGGCGAGAAAAGGGCTCTTCCTATTTGCTGATGATCACCCCTGATGAGTTTGTAGGCAGCCACTAGGTCCCCCCTCAGCCTCTTCTTGCTGAGGATGAACAGGTTTAGGTCCCTCAGTCTCTCCTCGTAGGGCCTGACCTGCCCTCTCACCAAGTGGGTGGCCCTCCTCTGAACCCTCTCCACGCTGGCCACACTCTTTTTAAAGTGTGGTGCCCAGTACTGGACACAGTACTCCAACTCCAGCCTGACCAAAGTCACATGGAGGGGGAGTATCACCTCTCTGGGCTGGCTTGAGATGCATCTTTGGATGCATGACAAGGTATGGCTGGCCTTTCTCGCTGCGGTCTGGCATTGACAACTCATGTTCATCTTGGAGTCAATAATGACTCCAAAATCCCTTTCCACCTCTGTGCTTTCAAAAGAGGAACTCTCCAGCCTGTATTTATGCTGTGGATTCCTTCTCCCAAGGTGCAGCACCCTGCATTTGTCTACATTGATACCCATCCTATTCTCATCTGCCCAGTTCTGTAGTCTGTCAACATCTAGTTGCAGCCTCTCTCTCCCTTCAAGTGTGTCCATCTCGCCCCACATCTTAGTGTCATCAGCAAACTTGGACAACATGCTTTCAACCCCCTTGTCCAAGTCGCTGATGAAGATGTTAAACGGTGCGGGCCTGAGGACTGAGCCCTGGGGGACCCCACTGCTCACATCTTGCCAGGCTGAGTATGGCCCATCCACCACCACTCTCTGAGTGCACCCCATCAGCCAATTTTTCACCCATCCAACTGTGTAGGCATCAGTGCCATAGCCACCTAATTTATTGCTGAGAACAGGGTGAGAGACAGTCTCAAAGACCTTAAAGTCTAGAAAGACTACGTTCATGGTGACACCATCATCCAAGGATTTAGTTACTTGGTCATAAAAGGCAGTCAGGTTGGTCAGGCAGGACATGCCTTTGATGAACCCATGCTGATTGCCCCTGAGCATGATCTCCTCTGCAGGCCCCCCACAGATGGGCTCCTTGATGATTCTCTCCAAGATCTTCCCGAGCACCGAGGTGAGGCTTACAGGCCTATAGTTATTTGGGTCCTCCTTCCTCCCTTTCTTAAAAATTTGGACCACATTAGCTATTTTGTAATCTTTTGGCACCTGGCCAGATCACCACGAGTGTTCTTAAAGCCAGGCCAAGGGCTCCACAATGCCCCCTGCCAGCTCCCTCAACACCCTTGGGTGGAGGGCATCTGGACCTGCAGATTTTAAAATGGCCAGCCCTTCCAGAAGATCCCTAACTACTCCTGCACTGACCCAAGGCCTGACACTGCTACCCCCAAGATTGTCCCTACCTCTAGTAGGAGAGATGTCCTGGTCCCTGTTCAAGAAAACAGAGGCAAAGAAACTTAAAAATATCAGCTTTCTCATCTGGTGTAGCCACAAGATTACCATTTGAGTCTTGCAGGGGCCCTACATTGCCCAGTGCCCTCTTCTTGCTCCCAATGTACTTGAAAAAGGACTTTTTGTTGTCCTTAATCCTGGATGCTAGCTTGAGCTCCATCTCTGCCTTGCCTTTTCTAATAACCCTCCTATACTCCTGGGCAGAGGAGGAGTACTCCTCCTTGGTGATCGCTTCTCCCTTCCACTGGTTGTATCCTACCCTTTTAGTCTGCAGGCATTGCTGAATGCCCTTGCTGAGCCAAGGGGGTTTCTGAGCACTCTTACCCACCTTGCTTCTCTCAGGGACTGTTACCCTTTGGGCCTGGAGGATCGTCCCCTTAAGGTATGACCAACCCTCATGGACTCCCATCTCCTCTACCTTCTGGGCCCACACTTCCTCCCCCACTAATCTCCAAAGCTTATTGAAGTTGGCCCTTCTGAAGTCAAGGGCTTTAGTCTTGCTGTAAGCCCTTGACACCCTGCGCTGGATAGTGAATTCCAGCATGTGGTGATTGCTATTGTCCAGGTGGTCAAGGACCTGCAGTCTCCTCACCAGTGTCTCCGCCCAACCCTCCTCTAACCCAAAGCTAATCCTTGATGTTGTGAGGTGTTTTTTGACATAGAGCACGACCCACCCCCCACCTCTCCTTTATGTCTTCTCACTTCCATATAGGGTGTATCCCCGAATGCCCATCGCCCAGTCATGGGTGGGGTCCCACCAGGTTTCTGTGAGCCCTACTCAGTCTGGATTCTTACTCACAATCAGGAGGTACAGTTCCTCCTGCTTGTTCCCCATACTACGAGCATTAGTGTAGAGGCACTTGAGGCCTCCTGAGGGTGCACGCGTCTCCCCCGCACTCACAGGACAGTTGTTGCCCCCTACTTCCAGGATGTTGTTGCTTACCTGGGCATCCCTTTCTATTGTTACCCTACATGCTGGTGAAGCATCCTCTCCACTCAGAGTGGCCCCTTCCCCCAGCGAAGCTAGTTTAGAGCTCACCGTATGAGATCAGCCAACCTAGAAGAAAAAATACGTCTGCCCTTAGGGAAGAGAGGAAGCCCATGCCCTTTTATTAGACCAACAAGATTTGGTCTAATCTGTGGCCACCTGAAACCTGAGATACTGCTCCTGCCTTGTTTCAAGGTAATTTGCATCCTAACAGCCTCACAAGAGAGCTGAGAGACTCCTTACCAGGTAAGAACTGTTTGCCCAGAGGAGCTTTCCATCTATTGACTCCTCTGTGAAATCCTATCAAATATGAACTTTCATTTCTACCCAAGGGAACTTTTACAGTCTTTTCTCCAATGCCTGATGAAGGGTGTTGGTGCTCAAAAGCTTGCAATTAAATATTTTTTTTGCAAAAATCTTGTTGGTCTAATAAAAGATATCACCTCTACCATGAGCCCTGATTGACAGCCAGAGGAATTATAGCTGGAGGCTGATCATCAGAAGCCCTAACAAGGAGGGAGCTCAGTGTGGACGAAGCTGGGATGAACAGGTATCCCTGAAGTAGATGAAAAATGCTGATGGCAGTAAAGTTACTTTCTATCGTATTACTTTTGAACAGTTATTAATGTTATGTGCCTGGCATGGGTTGTTCTGAACAAGGGAATAGGAACTGTAATTATAACCTGCTTGGCAGGGGAAGCACCGTGACCGCGTAGGCGGGCTCCCCAGGGCAGGTGATTGTCTTTGATATGTCCTCCATCGGAGGTCTATATTGAGCAGATTCTTTTGGTGTTGGGTGGTGGAACCGGAGCTTGCTCCATCCACTCCATGCATTGACCTGGTATTACTGCCTCCAGGACTGGTGTAAAAAAACAGAGGAAAACAAAAATTTTCCTCCACACAGGTCCCTCTGCCTCACAGAGGGAAAATGGATATCAGTTTATCTTTTCTTCATCACTAAGGGCAGGTTCACCTCACAGGCAGACTGCAGGGTGGTTTCTCCCCAAGCTCTGTGGTCCTGGGGCTCCTTCCCTTCTCTCTGAGCCTGGATGAGCCCCTGGGGATAAGTTCCCTCTTCTCTGCTGCCTCAGGAGCTAATCAAATATATGCCTATGCTCTTGCAAGCAACAACTTTCTGCAAACTTTCCCACTCTGCCTTTGCAAGGATCCTGGATGTGATGGATACTAGCTGAATACCATTTTTCATGTAAAAAATTAAAATACCATTAAATTTTTTTAAACATAAAGTATTTGTTGAGTAACCTAGTGCACTTTTGTTACATGGCCAGCTATGGCCCAAAAGATTAAAATCATAGGCCACTGACAGATGTGAACCATGCCTCCCTCCAAACAACACTTTACCAGAAGAGGTAGCATATTAGTTGGCCCTGGCTCCCCAGTGTCTATATAGATCAGGGACTTAAGTGGGGCTTTTTGATGCTTTGATCTAAAGCAGATTGAATCAATCAGCTATTAGATAACTGCCAAAAAGCCCTGCGGAGGTGGCTGATCTATACAGATGTTGGGCAAGCTGGATCCAAATAACTCACTTCCTCTTATGGGCATGTGCTGCACTTGGTGCGGGAGCACACCAAACTTAAAGTGCCGTTTTATTGGGGGGGTTTTCCACATCTGTAAGGAGCCATGGTTATAACCAATTACTCATGGGTCTGTGATTTTATCATAACTAGTGAGTGAATGCTCTATATATAACAGACAATGACATTTGATAAAAAGCAGTTCTTGGATATTAACCTCAGTGGATTCTCATAGATGACTTTTTTCTCTAAAACCAGTTCAGATAACACAAACTACCTTCCCTGCTGCATATTTAGGTCTCTGTTTAAGCAGTTTTGAAATAAGAAGAGATTTAAAAAACATATTATGTAAACATAATTTACAAATTTACATATTGGCCCTATACCAGGGGTAGGCAGGATCTGGCTCACCAAGGGATTTTATCTGGTTTGTGGTGGGTTCCTTAGTGCCATCTGGCCCAAACATTGTGGGCAGCCTGGACTAAAGCTGGGGTAACATGGTGGCTGGACTTGCCTCCCAGCAGCCACCATCAGTCTCTGCCACTGCTGCTAGACCCAGCCCCACTGCCTGGGCACCCTGTGCCATCCATCCCACACTCACCACCTCAGGCAGGACCTGCATGGGCAGGGTACATGGCCAGGCAGATAGGACAGGGCTGCAGGCAGGCAGTGAACTGTCTGGGAGAAGGACATGCAGGTAGGGCTGGAATCATGGGGCAGGATTTTGGGGCAGTGATAACTTGGGGCCTGGGATCAGGGCACAGGCATGATCCACTGCTCTATACCTTGTAAAAAGTCCCATACAGTCATTGGATGCAACACTGCACATCCCTGTGATGGGTGCCAGTGCCATGGGCATAGGTGTGCTGGGGGTGGATCACAGGTCTGCCCCAGGCCCCGGCTCTGCTCTGTCACTGCTCCACTATCCTGGCCCCAGCCCCGACCACCCCTCCCATTCTTGGATGCTACTCCCCACCTGCCCATGGCCCCATCCCAGCTATGTGGCTCAATGTGGAGCACAGCCACTTAGGAGTTTTGGTGAGCTCTTGCGGGGTGGGAGAGGCAGTACTACAACAGCCTACAACAGCTCACCAAAACTCCCTGGGCAAGTCCACACGAGCGTGCACATGCCTCTTGCCCCGCCTCAAACCCCTTTGAGGCGGGGCAACAGGCATATGCAGGAACAAAAAAATGTTCCCTGCGCTGCATATTGCAGCCCCCTCAAGGCTCCCAACCCCTGCCAGCCCCCCTGAGGCCCCTGTCCTCTGCTCTGGCCAGCCCCATCCCCCCAAGCCTGCCATCCCTGCCCTCCAACCCCATACTTTGAAAAAAAAAAAACCTGGCACTTACCGGCAGTTGAAGCTACCGTCTGGCTGCCTGGGGCCCTGCCCGCACAGTGCAGGGCAGGGTGACAGCCCCAGTGGCCCCAGCCCAGGCCCTCCTGCCCCTCCACTGTCCTGTGCTGCCTGGGGGGCTCTGCCAGGAGGACCTGGAGCCCTCCACCCCTGCTTCTAAGGTAAGCAGAGGGTTTTTTCCCCATTTTTTTTCTGTTCTTTTTCTAGGTTATTTTTTTAAGTGATGGTGTTTGGGGTTGTGGGGGTAGTCTTGGCAGCCTGGGGGTGCAAGTTGAGGGGTGGGGCTGGGTAGGGAAGCCGTCAGGGGGGTCTAGGGGAGTGGGGGGTGGGGGTAGGTGGGGCAGCCATTGGGGGGGCTGCAGCAGCTGGTGGGGGATGGGGCCAGGTGGGGCAGCAATTAGGGGGCTGGAGCAGGGCATGTGGGCCTGCAGGGGTGGTGATAGCCCCTGTGGGGCCATTTCACTTCCACTGGGGGGCCATACCCCTTTTGTGGGGGATGAACCCCTTGTTGGGGGGGTGAACCCTTTGTGTGGGGGATGAACCCTGTTGGGGGTCTGAACCCTTTTTGGGGGGCTGAACTCCCTTTTGGGGAGCAGAATCCTTTGTGTGGGGGATGAACCCCTGTTGGGGGGGCTGAAACACTTGTGTGGGGCCCAAACCCCTTGTGTAGGGGCTGAATCCCCTGTTGGGGGGCTGTAGCCCTTGTGTGGAGGACCAACCCCTTGTGTGGGGGCCATCACTCTATGGGAGGGCAGCAAAATATGTATTCATGAATTCATGAAACCTGTATTTAGAGTTCACTTCATTATTATGATAAGAGAGTTGCTTTAACACTGTAGATATATCAATAAAGCATTGTCCAACTGATCACTGTCTCTGTCTCACTCTCTCTCTCTGTCTTTATAGTGGTCTTTTGTTTTACTTGTGGAGGAACATGGATTTGGGGGTATTTTAGAGAGTGACTTTGGGATTTTTTTTTATTAGGATTTTTCAGTTTTCCAATAGGAAACACCAGAATTCCTGCTAGGGAGACCAGTGCCAGGACCCTGATTGCACAGAGCTGGCACCTTGGACCCATCTGGCTGTGGCTGACCTCCTGGACAAATGGGGCCAGGAGGACATGCTTTGACAGTTCAAAGCAGGCCACCACACCCAGACAATCTTTCGGGTGATAGCTGCCCAGATGGCCAGGCAAGGGGCACAAATGGCAGTAGTGCCACACAAGGGCCAGCCCTGCAACCACAATCCACTGGCAGCTGGCACAGAGGGGCAGATGCCTTTACTGGATCTGCAGTCCCCATCCGAGTCTGGCAGGTGTACAGCAGGTCACAGCCAGGCAGCAGCCCCCACTGCCAGACTGCTGCAGTGGGTCGAGGGTGCAGGGTACTCTCAGGGCTGCTTCAGCAGTCCAGCTGGCACAAAGGGTAGTGTTCCCAGGTACCAATTGGCCGGGCCTCAGAAGCTCCTGAGAGCTAGTAGCCCTGAGCTACTTGCCAGGGCAGCTTTTTATACTACTGGGGCCAGGAAAGGGCAGCTGTTTATACCACTCAGGACAGGACCTGTGCTGTCCCTGGGCTCTAGCTCTCCCTGGCTAAAGATCCAGGAGGAGCCAGGCAGGGTTATTTTGCCTCAAGTGGCACAGTTTGCTCCACAACAAAGTGCATGTCTGAGCACGTGCGCTGAGGAAAAAAACCCTGGCTCAAATTTGCACCATGTCTATTTGAACTGCTGCAAGCGCATGTGCTTGTGTGTGTGGATGTTCCCCCTAAGTCACCCTCAAGCCCAAATAATTTCCCACATTTGCCCTAGACAATCATGTATGCAGTTACTAGGGAGAAATGCTAAGAGACCTAGTACTGCTTCTATTCACATGTTCTAGTGGGCTCATAATACCTTTACTATGTGGTAATATTCACAGCTCCTGATTTATGGCTATTATGCCCTAGATTTCCCTAGTGTGAATGCTGTGAAACTAGAGAAATGGTAGGTATGAAGGGACATCTGGATGCACCCCTTTTACATATGGAAGTTGTACACCCAAACAGATCTCCTAATAATTCATTTCTGACAAGCTTTGAATTCAGTTGTTCCTTTAAGTGTCATATAGTCAATAATCTATTAATGTGGCTCTAAAGAGATTAATTTCAGAGTCCTGCATTAAATGTTAACCTTAAATTCATTGACATTACATGTTTAGCATATATGGCCTCATTTTCAGTTTCTTCAAGACTTTTCTGTGAACAGCCAATGCTGAAATAAACCAAGTTCCTCAATATATCATACGCATGGCCATAATACATGGCCTGCCTAACCAAATATCAGAATCAGTCTAAAAAAGATGGGAGCTAAGGACACTGAGGGGCATTTTCTCCAATTTAACACTGAACCTAAAAAGCCTTTTCAGAGACAGGGGAAAGTTGTATTAACACTTTTTCCCATCTTCCCCTTAACTTATGTTTCAGCCTGAGTAAAAAAGTAGTTCTAGTTATCTTTCAAAAATTAGATTCAAGTTGTAGATTCAGAAGGTAGCCTGAAATGAGGAAGTACTGGTAATAATAAACTGTGGTTCATTTAATGCAACCACAATACCTTTGTGAGACATATAAGGTGACAATGAAAGGACAATTGAGACATAGAGGAGTTCAATGATTTGTCTATGGTTACAAAGCTAGTTTGCAGCAAGTCAAAGACGAGACTTTAGAACTTTTAACTGCTAAACCCTGCATTTAATTTCAAGTCCTCCCGGGGGATTTTCAGCCCCAAAAGGCTTGACACTTTTAAGGTGTACCCATACCTAGGAAAAAATATGACTCATTACAATCATGCATATACAATCAGTCAAGAATCCAGAAATGCATGAAAAACCTTAATTAAAACTGTATAAAGCCAGTCCTTAGCTATACCACAGAAACTGTTCATATATCAGAACTGAAATGCAGAACTATATGAAGTGTTTGCATTCATGAGATAGAGGAATCTGATGGAATTTCAGAAGGAAGTTATTGATCATTCCTACATGTTATTAGAAAAATAAAAATGTATTTAACCTTATATGTATTTACCTTCTATGTCTTAACCTGCTCAGTGGTGAAAAAAGATGTTAGGGACTATTTAGAAAAAATGCCCATATACAAGTCCATGGAGCTGGATGGACTACAGGTGAGGGTGCTGAGGAAGTTGGCTGATGAGGTTGCAGAACCACTAGCCATCATCTTTGAAAACTCATGGCAATCAGGAGAGGTCCCATATGACTGGAAAAGGGAAAACATAGTGCCCATATTTAAGAAAGGGAAATAGGGGGATCCAGGGAACTACAGACTAGTCAGCCTCACCACAGGCCCTGGAAAAATCATAGAGCAGATCCTCAAGAAAACCATCTCGAAGCACTTGGAGGAGAAGAAGGTGATTAGGAACAGTCAACATGGAATCACTAGGGTCAAGTCATGCCTGATCAACCTATCTTCAATGGTGAGATGACTGGCTTTCTGGATGCAGAGAAACAAATGGATGTGATATACCTTGATTTTAGCAAGGATTTTGATAGTCTCCCACAACATTCTTTCAGGTGAGCTAAGGAAGTATGGGCTGAATGAAGGGACTGTAAGGTGAATAGAAAACTGGCAGGAGCATAAGGCTTAGAGGGAAATAATCTATATCTAGTTTGCAACAGGTATCAAGCAGAGTACCCCAGGGGTCTGTCCTGGGACCAGTTTTGTTCAATGTCTTCAGCAACAACCTGGAAGTTGGGCTAACTGAAACCTGGTGGTACCCTCCCCACAATTGGACAGTAGGCATTGAGGGACATAGGCTGTACAGATGGAAGGGGATAAAAGGGGTTGGGGGTTGTTGCTCTCTATGTTAAGGAGCAATATACATCTTATATAATCAAGATGGGACCAGAGGAGGGGCAAATTGAGGTACTGTGGGTCAAAATACAAGGGGTCCAGGGGAAAAGGGACTTGGTAGTGGGAGTCTACTACAGACCTCCACACCAGGAGGATGGACTAGACCTACAATTCTCAAGGCAGGTCTCAGAGGCTGTACAGTCAAGGGACATGGTTAACATGGCTGACTGAAACTACCCCGACATCTGCTGGGAGGAGCAGTCAGCCAGGTCTCATCATTCACATAGGTTTTTAACCTGCATACAGGACCTTCACTTAACATAAGAGGTATACAGTTCCCCACTAGGGGAAACACCTTAGTGGACTTGGTGTTAGCTACAGGGGATGACCTTGTGGGGGATCTGCAGATACAAGGGAACCTAAAGAATAGTGACCATCAATTGATTGAATTTACTATCTGGCGAAGGGTGGGAAAGATAACAAGGAGGGATGAAGAGCTAGACTTCAGAAAGGCCAACTTCAACATGCTCAGGAGGTTAGTTAGCGAGGCACTGATGATCAAGGGCATTGATGAAATGGGAGTCCAGAAAGGATGGTCATTCCTAAAGGGAACCACCTTTCAGGCACAGAAGGAGACAATCCCATTGTGTTTGAAAGGGGGCACAGGGTAACATAGGACCCCGCCAGGGCAGATGAGGGCAATTGGTGACAGATAGGAGGGACAAAGCTAAGCTTTTCTGTGAGTTTTTTGCTTCTGTATTCCTGAGCACAGAGCAGGAAAAATCTGCCAATTGGATTATAGACGAGCACAGGAGAGAAACTAGCTCACCAAGTGTTAGCGTCGACTTAGTGAAGGGACAGCTGGAGGGGCTGGATGTGTTTAAGTCAGCAGACCCAGATGATCTTCATCCAAGGGTGCTGAAGAAATTGTTCAGTGTCATAGCAGAACCACTGGCATGGTTGTTTGAGCTCTCTTGGTGCTCAGGTCAGTTCCTAGAGGACTGGAAAAGGGCCGAAGTGGTCCCTATTTTTCAAGAAGGTGAGGAAGGAGGATCCGGGTAAGTACAGGCCAGTTAGTCTCATCTCTATCCTTGGGAAAACCTTTGAAAAAATGATTAAGAATCACATTTTTGGGAGTCCAGCAGGAAAAATAATTTTGAAGGGCAACCAGCTTCATAGCAGGTAGATCCTTCCTGATTAACCTTGTTTCTTTTTATGACCAGGTCACAAAATGCTTAGTTGCAGGGGATAAGGTAGACGTCATCTACCAGGATTTTAAGAAAATCTTTGATATGGTATCTCATCCTATTTTCATAAATAAACTGAGTGGCTGTGATGTAGATGATTACATGGTTGGGTGAGTGGCAAATTGGGTAATGGGACGCACCCAGAGAGTGGTGGTGGACATATTGGCATCGACCTCGAAAGATGTGGGCAGTGGAGTTCCCCAAGGTTTGGTGCTTGGACCAGTGTTGTCCAATATCTTCATCAGTGACTTGGATGGAGGTGTGGGGAGCACTCTGTCCAAATTCATGGATGACACTACATTATGGGGTAAACACAGTAGTGGGCAGGGAATGTATCCAGGTGGAATTGGACAGGGAGAAGTGGACAGCATAGAGCAGGATGCAATTCAACAAGGACAGTTGCAAAGTGCTATACCTAGGGAGAAAGAATCACCAACACATTTACAGGCTGTTGGATGCCCCTCTCATTAGCAATATAGCAGAAAGGGATCTTGGAGTCATAGTTGATAGTCGTCAATGTGATGAAGTGATCAGTAAACCTAACTGCACTTTATTATGCATGAGCAGGTACAGCACAAACAGGTCCAGAGAGGTGGTACTTCTCCGCTTTGTAACACTGATGAGGCTGCAGTTGGAGTACTGCATCAAGTTTTAGGCGCTGCACTTCAATAGAAATGTGGATAACCTTGAAATGGTTCCAGAGGAGGGCCATTGGTATGGTTAGGGGCCTGCAGGTAAGGCCCTATGAGGAGAGATTAAGGGACCTGAATCTTTTCAGCCTCTGCAAGAAAAGGCTGAGAGGTGATCTTGTAGCCATCTATGAATTCACCAGGGGGACAGCAAGGGATAGAAGATGCTCTATTTACCAGGGCATCCCTTGGAATAACTAGAAATAACAGCCATAAACTAAAAGAGAGCAGATTTAGCTTATACATCAGGAAGAACTTCCTTACAGTAAGGGTTACCAGAATCTGGAATGGGCTTCCAAGGGTGGTGTTGCTCTCCCCTACCTTAGGGGTCTTTAAGAGGAGACTGGGCAAGCACCTGGCTGGGGTCATATGATGCCAGCGCTCTTTCCTGCCCAGGGCAGGAGGTCGGACTTGATGATCTGCTGAGGTCCCTTCTGACCCTAATATGTATGAAACTATGATTCTATGAAAAGCATTGCTTTAATCTAGACCTTAGCAGGCAAATTGCTCTTCTTCCAACCCAGTCACCAAACCCAAAACAAAGAATCTGTGTGACTCTTGCACTCTTCCTTAATGAAGCTCAGAATATCTGGTAACCAATTGCTGGTTGAAGACAATAAGGAGGACTGATTGTTTAATTGAAACTGTCTTCTTGCAAATCCATGAAACAATCAATCCCCACGGCAATCAATCAATCAATCAATCAAATGTGGCCACATCACACTTTTTATTTTAACCAGTTGTTATATAGTGCCGTAAAGTTGTGTTTTTATTATATTAGGGCTTGTCTAATCATCAAGTTATTCAGGACAGTTATTTCAGAAAAGGAGGGTCCACACATAACACTAGAAAAGAATTGCAATTGTACTCCAAATTTAGATTCTTATCTTAATCTAAATTAATGTTCAAGTGTAGTTAGTAGAGGTAATTGATTACATTTGGTTTTAGTCATTTATTTATTTTCAAAATGCTTGATTTTGGAGTTACATTGCCAATAATAGGGGAGCCACTATGAATTTAATAAATTATTGTTAGTGTATTATGATTCTTCCAGTTCTGGAGGAAGTAGAAAAGCTTTGAATCTTATAAGGTGTTGGTGCACTGTCAACTTTTCAGGCCACATATCTGCTGTATTTGGCCAGCTCTGAGTCTTTAATGAAATAACTTCATAGAATGAAGACAAGGCATAGCATTGCCATCCTGCCTTGCTCTCTGCCTGTCTTCAGACTAACACAGCTAACCATGTCTCTATTTATAGACTGTTTTTGTATGTTTTTGTCCACATGCATCTCTAGTGTACCCAGTGCCACACTATTGTCTTGGTATAATTTACCGGTTACATTTAATTTCAGATACCATCAGGTGAAATTATGTCCGTTCTATACTTGTTTAGTATTAGCTTTAGAAAAATGGTTTCTTTATTTCTGTATCCTACAGCTCTGGGTTTGGTACTTTGCTCCTTAGATTTTAAAGCAGTTCAAAAAGAAGGTAATAATTATAACTACTCTAAAATATATTTGAAGAAGCATTTTGAAACATATTTGTTTTTTGATGAAAACTACTAAAAATTATGAAATCAAAAAATAGTTAATTCATTTTTTGGCATTTCCCATTCTTTCTGTCTTCCAGGCTTCCCTCTTCATTTTCCCTTTCCATTTTGTCACTGATAAATGTTTTTAGAGAGGGAGAAAAGAGAAAGTGATGGATAATTGCCAAGCCTATAGTGGGCAGGGGGAAGATGGTTAATTTTTCAAACTGGAAAAAGTCTGAGATTTTGGTTTAATTTTGTTTTGTGGAAAGGGGAAGAACTTTTTTTTTAATTCAAAATTTTCCCATGAAAATGTTCATTAAAATAGATGATTTTGTTATTTATGTATGTATTTATTTATTTTTACTAACTTGGGTCATATTAATCCCATGATGCAGATGAACAAATAGAGGAAGTGAATGGGAAAATGCCATGCTTATGTTTACACAGAAAACTAGTAGTGGGGTTTGGCCAGTAATTCAACATATCATGAAATGAATAATAACAGGGGCCAAGCTATTACCATGCTCTTTTCTATTTAGTGACATCCAATTGACTTCTATTAATACAATTTTTAATACCACCATTTGTTTGTCTATTTCCTCCTCTTCTGTTCACACCAGCAAGCCAACTGCAACAGTTTGCTTGGCTGGCTAATATGAGATGAACTTTCATCCAAGCCAACCCGAACAAGACAGTTTGATAAACACAGCAACAACTGGTTATGAACATTTTAGCCTCTGCAATTTTAAGCCAGAAGAGGCATTCCATTTATGAAACAATCAAGTTGCCTGTCAAGTCTTGTTTGCTGTGCGTTACAAAGAAAAAAGCTAACATGCTACTGCTCAGAAGTTATAGGGCTGGGTTTTCTGCTATAGCTTCACAGGCAGAAGCCAGGCCTTAGACCCAGACTGGGGAGTCCATATGTATGTGCAAGACATGCACAGCCTCAATTCCTCAGGTAGAGAAGAAATTGAATCAACCAAGAAGAATAGAAAATTGAGTATAGCCCCAGAAAACACTTAACATGTTTTTATAGAACTGGGGCATCTGAAAGAACTGCTGAATTAATGCAAGAAACAAGGGGGGGTTCCCACTTTTATATAGAGAATCATAGGGGTTAGGGTCACAAGCCAACAGGCCAAAGGGAGACAACAGGTAAAAGATACAGAAACATCATCACTGTGATAATATATACTTATCACTCTAGTTCTCTCACCACACCTCTGGAGGTGTCCCCAAACAAGCCTTTAGTCCAGGAGCACTCAAACAGCAGCCTGCAGCTGCCCCCAAGTCTGACACCAGCTCCCTGTCCAAACAAGCCAGTGGGATCCCCAGCTCCACTGTGCACTAGGGGTGCACCAATAGAGATTTTGAGGGCCAATACTGATAGCGGATATTTAAGGAGGCATACTGGCTGATACCAATCCAATTTGATGCAGCTGTGTGCAGCTGGTAAATCTGTTGTGGTAGAAGGGGAGGGAAGGAGGGCAGATCAATGTCCCCCCACAGTGAGGGAGGAAGGGGGCAGGGGCAGGCGCTGCTCGGCCAGGGTGGGGTGGACGTGGGCACAGAGTGGAGTTGCGGCTCATTGGGGTGGGGGAAGCCTCCGGATCAGGGTGGGGCAAGCAGGCTGCAGCTGCAGGCTGGAGCCAAGGCTGCGCTGGGCTCTTCTTAGTGCGGGCTAGGCTCAGGGCAGGCTGTGGTGGTGATGGGAGAGGGGCTATAGAAGGACCTGCAGCCACCGCAAATTTCCTGATGACGGTATAAGGGCCACTGAATTTCTTACATAACTTTTGGCACTAACTCCTCCTCCTGGTTTGGTTCCATGCCCACATCAACCCCTCCAGTTCATAACCTGCCCAGTGACCCTGAGGTTATAGTATTCTTTTTGCCTTTGTGAGGCTGATGCCTGATGTCTCACAAGTTTGTCTTGCTGAACTTGCCTAGGTATCCTTACCATCTTTATAACGTATTTAGATGGATCGTTATTCTTCTGATATTTTTACTCCACGGACCACACACCAAGCAGTAGGCAGATCTCCAATCCAAACAACACCATATATGGTATATATCCCATAAATGACTTCACACTACTCCAGTCAGCCATCATGACATAAAGGAGTAACTCACCTCAGTCTGTCTGATTGTCTTTGATCACAGAAGGCAGCATGTCAATCAGGGTGTGGTCAAATCATTGCACCAATCCACTAGTTTGGGGGTGATATGCTGAGGTGTGGTTTTGTTGACTTCCAAATGGCCACATATATGAAGAAGTAGTTGAGATTCAAAATTTCTTCATTGATTAGTGTGCAGCAATCAAAGTACACCAAGGTAGCACACAAATCTCTCAACAAACAACTTTGCCACAGTCTGGGTGTAACAAAGTGAGAGGTTCCTGTTATGTAAGGAATCCACCCATCACACAAATTGCAGTGGCGTGAACAAGAGGGCTCATAACCAGAGTCAACAGAGCCTGGGGGAAAAAAAAGGGAGGGAGTAGTCAATTAATTAGCTGTGGGAGGGACTTTAAGACAGGCAGCTCCTGCCTCTTTAAGAAGATGCAGCAGGCTCAGATGACTGGCCCTTCATTGACATGGAAACCCTGTGCTGGGCTGGGAAAAGCACATGACCAAAAGGGTTGTGGCTTCCAGGCATATAAACCCAGGGCCTGAGCCACAGAAGGTAGTCTGGAGCTGCATGCTGAAAGGTGAGGTGCTCCTGAGGGAGATGTCTGCAGCAGATGGACCAACAGGCACCTGAGTTGTTCCCTAGAGCTGCCAAGATGGAGCTAATGGGAGCTGAGGGCCCTGTAGTGATGTAATGACCCAGAGTTGGGTAGATTCTTTTGTTGTGAAGTAGGACATTTTTTTATATTGTGAATTAGGCTTTAGACTGGAAATCCAGGTTGTGGCTATGGGAGAAGTCTGGAGGTGACAGAGGGTTGCCTTGGTACTAGGGGCACTTGGTACTAGGCAGCCTAAACAGGATCAAGGACTAGATAGCTAAGGGCTGGGGAGAAAAGCAGTCTGACTCAGCATTGAAGACCAGGGCTGAGGACTGGAGAAGCAAGCAGCTCAGAGTAAGGGACCAGAGGCCTAAGGGTGGAGACAATGAGGGCAGCCCAGCTGGGGGTCAGGCACCCTGAGGGCTAAGGACTGGCCCAGAGTGAGAGACACAGGGGCCTTAACTGACAGGACTGAAACCAAGAGCTGGACCTAAATCAGTGGGTCAGCAATGGAGGTTTGTAGCCAGAGAGAAGGGAGGCTAAAGCCAGGAGGTCTGAGTCCTCTATAAGGGATGTAATGGCATACAGAATAATATTCACAAGGCATGGGTTTGGCTGTAAGGTGGAAGGAGGCCACAAATTTACCTCTTCCTCTTCCAATGAGCAGGACATAAGGAACTGTTATGGAGACAGAAAAAAAGAGCATCTTAGGCTCACCATCTTCTTAGTGCAGCCTCCCTTCATCAAGATGTGGCAGGTAAGGGAGCAGGGTAGGACCTTGGGAGGGGAGGGCAAGAGCCAGCCCTGGTCAAAGTGACCTCTAGTGGGCACTGTGGCAACCCCTGGCACCTAACTGGCTACACTGGGGATCCTGGTCGGGGAGACGGTATGCTTCTGTCCACTTGGAAAAATAGTCATCAACTCTTAAAACATATTTATTTCCACAGGGTGTAATGGGGAGTGGACCCAGGATATTCAGGGGATTCCAGCCTGTGTGGCCCCTGAGATTACTCCTCATTCCTTTTCAGGGACCATAAACCTTGCACAAACTGCACCAGTCCTTAACAGATTTTCTCTGATCTAATCAGAAATACCAAGACCGGACCTCATGAGAGATCTTCTGCATGCCCAAATGCCCCAGGTATTAGAATCATGTAGGACTTGCAGAATTTTTGGTAGTTTCTTCTCTGATACCAAAGCTTTCAGTGTTTAACAGGAAAGGTAACTAAGGGTCAGTGTATGCTAAGGTAGGGGATGGCATCAGCCACTGCTTTAACTCTATAAAGGCATCATGATAGTCTATGATCCAGATGAACTTTGCCTTATTGAAGAGCTTATGTAAGAGGCTTGCAATGGCAGCAAAATTTGTCACAAATCTTCAATAATATGAAGCCAAACCCTAAATGCTGCACAGTTCTGTTATATTTTGAGGTACTGGTCAGGCCTTAGCAACCTATATCTTCTCTGGATCTGGCCCTATCCTCTTTGTGGTGATCACATGTCCCTTTTTCCTCCATCTCTTGCAGCTACTGATCAACAGGGATCCTGGTTTTCTCTGATAAAAAATTGTAAATTCTCTGATTAAAACCCCCCATATCTGTGGTTAAAATTATAGCCCCCCCACAACCCTTCCCCCAGTCCTGCTTGCGCCCCTCATGACCTAGGGCAGACAGCACTGGATTAATACCAACAATTCCAAGCCTGTCAGACAGGGGCCTTAGAGAGTACCCATCCATTTCCAACAGGAGCTTGATCAGCAGCTGCAAGAGATGGAGGAAAAAGGCATCATCAGGGCCTCTGTTAGCCCATGAGCTATACCTATGGTGTTGGCATAGAATAATGGGTGAGGTGGGTGGGTCTGTGTGGATGATCATACACTGAATGATGTTACTATTAAGGATGCCTTTTCCCATATCTCAAATTGAAGACATGCTAGACCTCCTAGACAAAGCTCAACTGGCAGGTGGAAGTGCACCCAGAAGACAGAGCTAAGACAACATTCACTAAGAAGGGACTTTTAGAGTTTCATGTTCTGCCTTTTGGTTTACATAATGCTCTCAGTACATTTCAGAGACTGATGGATACAGTGTTAGTGGATTTCCAACGGATATCCTGCGTGGTATACCTGAATGATATCATTCTGATAGGCTGAACATTTCAGCAGCACTTGAAGAAACTGAAAGCAGTCTAACAGGCTGCCAAATGTCAGCTTTTCCTCAGGGAAGTGAACTTTTTTGAGACCTGTGATCTCCACAGAAGGGACAGGGCCAGATCCAGAGAAGATATAGGCTGTTAAGGCCTGACCAGGACCTAAAAATATAACAGAACCATGCAGCTTCTTGGGGTTGGCTTCATATTACCTGTAAAGGCTGAGTGCATCTGCATATTCTAATAGAACTTATACTGCTTCCATTTATTCAGGTTCCAGGCCATGATGACTTAACTTGAACTTGCATTACTATTTTCATGTATTCCAGTCAAGGTTCTGGCTCTAGGGTTTTGGCTTTTGTCTGACCTCAGTGCTCTAACAGCAACCAGCCCCTCTGTTCTGGGACCTCCTGAAGGACAGCCATACCTGTCTCAAATGTCCCAACTACAGTGCCCTGACATGTTACCTGTGGTTCTGTTGGTGGGTTAGCAACACAGACTGGAATGTCTGTGGCCTTATCCATTGCAGTTCCTACCAGGAACCCAAATTCATTAGTGAACTTAGGTTCCAATAAGCCGTCCTCTTCTTCATGGCACCATCTTTTGAGTTTGTTGGTGTTCATCATCTCACTTCTAGGAGGTATTCTTAGATTCTTCTCCAATACCACTTTATATTCTTTTGCTTGGCTATCCATGGAATACGAGGGGAAACTCCTCCTTAGAAAGAAACAAGAACAATTTGCAAAGTTCATAGTGACCTGATAATTTTTTTGGAAGTCAGTGCCTAGCAAGGATCTTGATTGGCATTCTTTGCTGCAAGGACTTTACATGGAAGCTGTAGGACTTGGAGGCTGGTGATTGTACTCCACTGTCCCAAAAGTTATTTTACATTGGCTGCCTTGATCACTAACCTACAGGGTTGAAGGCTTATTTCTGTCTCTGTTGTAGCTTGCTCCTATACCCACTTCTCCTCGCTAAAAGCATTGCTGATGAATTGGCCATGGGCTAGCAGGAACTGCATCTTGGGACAGACTTATGGAAGGCCTTTACAGCTAATGATCTTTCCTTAATATGTGACCACTCCCCACAGATGAGACACCCAAGCTGCAGTTCTCCAGCATCCCAGGATCCAGTGTTGCCTCTCCACCCTCCTGTTTTGTGGGAACAAACTTTCTACTCCCTGGAATTTACTGCTTAGAGGTTTCTGGTACCAAACCAACTGCCCCTCTCACCCTTGGGGTGTGACCTTCCCACCCCAGGGCTGCAGCCCCATGTGAATAGCTTGAAGAATACATGCCAACTAGCCAGGTCATGGAGCATGGACAGGAGTAGGTCTGTGGTAGTGTGGGGGAGGCACAAGGTAGGGAGCCAGATTGGGTTTCCATGAGTGAGGGCTTCCTACCTAGGGCAGTAGCTCCTTCAAAAGTGACTTTCCTTACCATTTCCACCTCCCAGTCACCCTGGGAAGCACAGCCAGCACCTTCCCCCCTCACACACACACACACACACACACACACACACACACAGCTCCACCACAATCCCAGTCTCAGTTTATTAAAATGTTAGGTCTTATTTAATTTACTTCTTTTTTATCTCTCTCTCTTTTTTTTTTCACTTCTTTTTATTTCATCTTTCTGTGGCTGATTTCCTCCATTTTGCCGCCCATCCCAAATCTCTCATCCTCATTTCCTTTCCACCTCCCATTTCATCATCAACACCCATTCCATTAACTCTCTGCCTCCCAGTTTCATATTCCTGCTATCCCTTGCACTTCTCACCTAAAGATTTAGACTGCTCCGTGCTCGGCACTTGGCACCCCCTTTCGCCACTGCTGACACTTCCACAGTTGTCTGCAGGAGCTCCCTGCTCATCACCACCACACCCCAGCCATGACTACTGCCGCTTGTGGATAGTTGCCGTGCCCCCCTGCCTCCTGCGGCACATGACATTCTTGAATCAACATTTGAGCATCTCAAAATGCAACATGAAACAATGTCCTCAGACTTCTCTGTGGTCAATATAAGGCCACTGGGAACCCTGGATATATGGATTGCTTACCCATGCCACCATTTCTTCATTGCTATTACCACCTGTTTGCCTACTGGTACTTTAACTATGCCTTTATTTTTCAGGGTAGACATGCCCCCAGAATCTGAGTTATACAACAGGGAGTTTGGAAACTCTCTAAGATAGAACTGTGATGCTAGAAGCTGTGGATCTAGGCAGAGTTCCTGTTCAGCAGAAAGTCTGGGAACCTGAGAGCACAAACTCAGCTAAGAGGTCCAGGATTTCCAAGCTCCCTTGTTTGGGAAGTCCAGGATCTAGCTGACCTTCAGAGTCTGGAAGCACTGAAATCCCGCACTCTTGCCCATATGGCATGACTCCTTAGGAGCTTTGGCAGCTTCTAAATAAAGCTGACATGCTTGGACAATCAACATGTTAGTATCTTTAATAAAATGAACGGGACTGTTTTGGAAACTATTTTGTTTTGGAAATCCCATGTTCTGGTATTTTTAAAAATATTTTTTTCTGATTCCCTGTACACATGAAATTTAGGGAATTTTGATTTTGATCCAAATATCAATATTTCCTACAACTTTGAAATTCTGAGATTTGGCCAGCTCTTGCAGGAAATATGACAGAAAGCACAGCTAAGACTTCTTTACCAGATACTGTTATGCCCCTTGTTGTCATTTGCAGCTAGTGAAGAGTA
The DNA here is from genome assembly GCF_052110815.1 of Crocodylus siamensis. Lineage (NCBI taxonomy): Eukaryota > Metazoa > Chordata > Crocodylia > Crocodylidae > Crocodylus > Crocodylus siamensis. The sequence goes on from NC_143395.1 coordinate 120,272,934, forward strand.
TTTGCAACTCTTATATTGTTCTGATTTGTGTTAGTGACTGGCTTGAGGTAGAGCAACTCTGGGACTACAGGAGTGGAAAGCACATTTTTACATTGCTTGGCACATGAAGATCTTGCCCTTGAAGTATGATCCAGCATTCCAAACATGGTGAATTTATCAGCTCAGCTTCCAGTCCCCCTACCAAATTTGTGCTCAATTCCATGCATACTTAAAACAGCAACTACAACTCATTTTCACAGTATAGATAGGTTAAGAAATACAAAGAAATGTTACTTTCTCTATTTTCTGCACACAATGGGTGCATACACACTTACTAATTTCCTGACAGTTAAGCTGATTTAACTCTTTAAGGTTAACTTAACTGGCAGTGTATATACACATATGTGGAGCAGAATTGACTTAAATGTGGCACAAGATAACACACCTCCAAGATGTATTACCTTGAGTTGCATTAGTTAAGTTGACTTAGCTCACAAGATGGCTGCCACAAGCTGTAGATTTGTGTGCTCTGATGTGGCTTAACTTAAGTTGGCTTAGTTAAGTCACTTCAGTTAAGTCGCCTTAATATATGTGTATGCACCTTAGCGAAGTTTGATCATGGATTTGAATGAATAATTCCTATTCATTTTTTTTATGGGGATTGGGTGTTTTTTGCATCCCTGTTCTTGAGGTAAGTATATATCCATGGGGATCTCGTAAGGGACCACCCTCTACTTACCTGCCATGCCTTTGATCTTATGGAGAAAATAAGGGAGTATTCAATGATAGTACTGTGGCTCCCCCATGGGTGTACTCACATGACGACAAGTAGTGGACTTAGGGTTCCACCTTCCCTACACCCTGTGCACATACCAACCATTGGCTTTTGCGAGAATGTGGAATCCATTACCTTGTTGATGCCAACAAGTTGTTCGCAGGTGTTGGACTGCAGGGGTGTCAATTGCATCTGGCCCTTCTCATCTGGTCATGTTGTAGAAAGGAACATTGGCAACCACCAGGACTTACTCAATCTAAGAAGCAGCAAAGACAGAAAATAAAATAAAAGAAATTCCTGTACTAGGACCAACTCAGGATATACCCTTAAGGAACAGAGTTTTCCCCTTTTCCAAAATAACACAGGTAAGTTAGCCTCTAACCCTCATGGGTCAATAAACTTCCCCTTGGCTTGGGTGGCCTGCTTTACTTCTCTGTGCCTATAAGAATTTAAAAAATAGTGGCCTGGTAGGTTGACCAATTGTAACAGAAAAAGAATGGATCCAAAGAAAAAAAACATAACCTGAAAAAAAATGCCCACTGCTGCCCTAGGCCCAAACTACAAGGCCCTACTCAGACTCTTTAAATCAAATTCTTGGAGCTCTCCCTCATGGGACAGCAACTTCCTCCCCTTGGGTCTGTGGAGTGGGAGGGAAAGGACCCAGGACTAGGAGAGCATAGGAAGGATGAACAGGGAGAGGGGTGGGGCAGGGGGGAGCTGGGAGGGTCCTCCCCCCGATGCAGCGCTTACCATGCAGCCAGGGCTGGTGAGGCTGGTGGCTCAGCATGGCCCTGCTCACTGGCGATGGTGTTTGGCTGTGTCTGGTGTCCTAGTCCCACCATGTGTGGTGTGCAGGTACCCAGACGGGGGTCCCCCCTTTAGAGGAGCTGGCACTGCTGACAGCCGGCAGTGAAATGGCTGGCTGTTCCTCGTGGCAGGGACTGGGGCTACATAGCTGCTGAGGCAACTGCTGGCCAGGGATTCCCAAGCTGCTGGTGGACTGTACAGCCAGGGAGCTGAGCAGGATGGGATGCTGAACACCTGATGGTCCCTCCTCCAGTGACTTGTCACCGAAGAGGTCAGGGTGGGTTGGGGACTCAGACAGGCCACCATGCTGGTAAAAAACACATGGCTGTGGCCTGGGTCTCGGGGGGCCAAAAAGTGGGTCAGGTGCCACATAAAGGGCATGATCTTGTGGGTGTGGCCAGACTGATGATTGTGGTTGGTCACAGTGACCCACTGTGCCCACAAGGCCTCAACCTTTATGCAGCACTGCTGCGTTGACCGGGAGTAACCTTACTCCTGCATCCCACTTGACAGGACCTCATAAATGCGGATGTTTGAGTGCCTGCCCTGCTTAAATTGTTGTTGGATCTATGCATCACCCCAGAGCACCACAAGGCTATCAATCACCTCCTGGCTCCAGCTGGGGCTCTGGCTGGTCCTGGGCCTGGATGGAGAGGATGAGGCCATCATGGGTCTCATGCCAGCTCTCTGGACTCCTGTGTGGTGGTCCCACTGTTGCTGGGACAACAATACTGCCAGCAGGGGCATGGCATGGCATGGGATGGGCAGTTCCGTGGCAGAGGCTATGTTCTGCAGCAGCTACAGGTACAAGACAGGATGCTGGGAGTCTGCAGCAGGCAGGTGGTCCTGGCTCTACTGCTAGAACCTGCCTGAAGGCAGCCTTGAGGTGCTGACAGTGTAGCCAAGGGAAGCAACAGCCTGCAGCAACTGTTCTGCACCCACCTGCCTGACAGCAGTGCCCTGGCAGCTGCAAGGCTGTACAGGGCCATGCAAGAAAAAAAGTGTTCCAGGAAGGCAGGCACATAGGACCTGCACTGCCCTCAGGCTGCCTGTGATGTGTGCCCCAGGGCACAAAATGGCTTTTATAGCCTGCAGACGACAGCTGTTAGTGAGCCAGCCCAGCCCTGAAGCAGGTGGGCTCCTAGTGGCTGAGCAGACCCATCAGCAAATCTGCTGCTGGGTCATGTCTACATCTGCATTACTGTGCAGTTACTAATCACATTTAAATTTGCCACCTGTATTTGCAGGTAGCAAATTTTCAGGTAGAAAATTTAATCACGATTAGGGATTTTTACTGTGCAGTAAGTGCATGCATGTGTAGACATGTATGCTTACTGTACACAGTAAGGCATCTCATGTAGATGAACCCAATACGTATTCATACTCTGACTTACACACCAAGTCTTAGGAGAAGCAAATTAACTTTGCTGAAATTAGGATTACCATATGTCTGGGTTTTCCCAGACATGTCCTCTTTCTTGGCCCCCTGTGCTGTGTCCAGGCAGGTTTTTTAAAAAAGAGCAAATATCCAGGTTTTATACTGTCCCAAACTGGCTGCTTCAGGCTCTGAGCGGTGGTCAAGGTGATTGGTTGTCAGGGGTCACATGCTCCCTGTGCAGGCTAAGGCAAGCCAGTGAGAGGAAGAGAGAGAGAGAAAGCAGCAGGGCAGGAGGGGGCAGGGGTCTGTGGGTTAGGAGTGCAGGGCACCAGCAGGGCAGGGGGGCAGAGAGGCTGTGGGTCCAGAATATGGGACCCCAGCAGGGTTGGGGCCAGGGCAGGGACCTGCAGGTTGGAAGTGAGGGGCACTGGCAGGGGGCAGGTGGCTGTAGATCAGGAGTGAGGGGCATGGGAGATGGGATGGGTGACTGTGGGCTGGGTGTGCAGAGCACTGGCTACATCACGGGGCTGCAGGTTGGGAGTGAAGGGTACCAGCAAGGGATGAGGGGAAGGGTACTGCTGTTTGGGAGTGAGGGGCACTGGCAGAGCCAGTGGGTCCAGAGTGAGGGGCAGCCGGGGGGGGGGGGCTTGTGGCTTGTCAGTGAGGGGCAACAGAATGGGCAGGGACAGGGCACCACTGTGCCCCTCCTCCCCCCTGTGATGGGTGTCCTCTTTTTTGGACCTGGAAATATGGTAACCCTACTGAAATATGCTGTACCACAAAATCCCTGCACAAAAGAGGGATAATAATAGAAATTCTAAGATGGCCTGAGACTTAAGACAGGAACAAATCATGAGCTTTAGCTTAATCTTGTTTTGTCCATGACAATAGCATCAAAACCAAACCTATTCCTGATGTGCTCACTATGCTGTATTACTTATGGATCACATTTAAAGTGGAACTAATAATTTTAAGACAGCCGCAACAATTGTTTGCATGGATGCTGCCCATAATGAATTCAGTGACATGCACCCAGGGATACAGTTTGCATGAAGCATCAAAGTTACCAATAATTCATGGTTTGAAAATAGCTGATCTTTGACCACCAATGGCTAAAAAACCTGACATCATTCAGTTGATGAAAATAAGGAAATCTGAAACATCAGCTACATATATAACTTACATTCCTGTTTGACTGAAGTCATTGGAGAAGAAATAAAATTGGCTAATCAGGACCCCTAAAGGAGTTTTTCACAAAAATAGGAAACCAATGTTAAACTGACATTTACTCAGCCACTTGCTAGACTGCAATGCTTAGGGTGCACCCTGCCCTGAAGCAAAATGACAAAATTGTATAATAATTAGACTTTGATTAGACTAGATGTTGTTCCAAAGATTGTTCTGCTTCTATTTATTTGTTTTATCTAATCCTTATTGCTGGCTTGATTATTTTAAGTGTCTATTCTCCTTGTGAACTCTATATTTAAGGATCAGCAAATATTCTGATTCAATACCTGTGGATGATTCCAGAACTTATTATCTATCTGCACTCAATTTGTAATTAAATTTGTTTAAAAGTAGTTTCTGATATTATCACAGCTTTTGAGAGCCTAGTAATTTAAGTACTTTTATAATCATGTTTACTGTTTCATAACATTGTCTTCTCCTCTCTTGTATGTTGGAAGTTGGAAAGTGGAAAACTCACTGTGTAGGTTTAATTATGTCCTTTGCTTCCAGTAGAGCTGGGCTCCATGCCAGCTCCATATATCCTGCACTTCCACCCCCCAGCTTTCATTCATGCTCCACCCAAAATTTAAAATCATCCACCTAGCAGTGGCATTACCATTTCTAGTCAGGCAGTGCTGAGGGAGTCAATTGACTTAATGGTTCATTATAATTTATCTGATATATTATAAACTTTTCATTCCACAGGTGTTAATGACCCTCTCCTCTTTTTAACCATCTTGATGTTCCACCAGTGGAACTATCCTTTGTTCTGCAATTCTGCTGTCTGTTAGATGCTCCTGGTAATGTAGCTCCTATTTCGCAACCCTGCAGATTGCTTTTAACTCCCTTGAATGAAGTTCTATTAGTTTCTGCTTCAATCTTAAACTGAACAGTAGAGTCCTAGGCCTGTAGTATATCAATAAAGCTTCTAGCTTATTTTTAACAGGAGAAAAATATGTGCTGTTTCAGATCTGATGATGCATTTCAGTATCTGCACTTCTGTTTGCAAAATTCCAAATTTGCCTGTGCCTACAGCCATATCAATTCTTCAGAGACCCAATACCATACAGTAGGATTTGGGTTCTGAGTTCCTGGAGTTACTGAATTCTGTAATTAAGTCACTTGGACCTTTAGAATCATAGACTCGTAGACCTGCAAGATCATCAAGTTCAGTCCCCTGCCATAAGCAGGAAGTTATTGGCCTCGGAGAAGTTTAAAAAGTTGCTTGTCCAGCCTCTTCATGAACACCTCCACGGATGGTGATTGTACCAGATTGTGTTCCAGATTCTGGTGACCTTTACAGAGAAGTTCTTCCTTATATCTAGCCTAAATTTACCCTCTATAAGCTTATGTCCATTGGTCCTCATCCTCCCTTGAGGTGCCTTCCTGAAGAGTTGCTCGCCTAGATCCTTGTGTTCACCCTGATGTACTTGTAGGCAGCTATCAAGTCAACCCTCAGCTTTCTTTTACTCATACTGAACAAGCCCAATTCCCGGAGTCATTCTTTGTAGAGTCTATCCTGCATGCCCTTGACCATGTGGATGGCCCTTCTTTGTACTCCCTCAAGCTCATCCATGTCCTTCTTGAAGCGCGGGGTTCAGAACTGGACACAGTACTCCAGCTGAGGCCTTACCAGTGCCAAATAGAGAGGGAGGAGCAAGTCCCTGGATCTATTGGACACACATCAGCTGATGCACACCAGAGTTGTATTTGCATTCCTGGTGACCTCATCACACTGCTGGCTCATATTCAGCTTCCGGTCAATCGTAACACTCCAAGGTGTTGAGGGAGCTAACAGGGGGTTTTGCAGGGCCCTTGGCATGGCTTTACAAGTGCTTGTGGTGCTCAGGTCAGGTGCCAGATGATTGGAAGATAGCCAACGTGGTCCCTATTTTTAAAAAAGGGAGGAGGGAGGACCCGGGCAACTATAGGCCCATCAGTCTTACCTCAATCCTAGGGAAACTCTTTGAGAAGATTATCAAGAAACACATCTGTGATGGGCCGGCTTCAGAGATAATGCTCAAGGGCAACCAACATGGTTTCATTAGGGGGAGGTCATGTCAGACAAACCCGATTGCCTTTTATGAGCAGGCCACAAAAGCATTGGATGCAGGTGTCACCGTGGACGTAGTCTTTCTGGACTTCAGCAAGGCCTCTGACACTGCCTCCCACCCCATCCTCATTAAAAAACTAAGCAACTGTGGAACTGATGCCTACACAGTCAGATGGATTGCAGATTGGCTGAAGGGTCGTACTCAGAGGTTGGTGGTGGATGGGTCATATTCGACCTGGCGAGAAGTGGGCAGCTGAGTCCCCCAGGACTTGGTCCTTGGGCCTGCGCTGTTCAATTTCTTTATCAGTCATTTGGACGATACGGTGAAAAGCAACTTGTTTAAATTTACTGATGATACCAAAATTTGGGGTGAGGTGAGCACGCTAGTAGGGAAGGAAAGATTGCAGAAAGACCTGAGTAGGTTATAGGGGTGGGCTAACAAAATAGGATGCGTTTCAATACTGACAAGTGCAGGGTGCTACACTTGGGCAGTAGTAACCAGCAGCACACTTATAAGATGGGAAACTCCCTTCTTGAGAGCATGGAGGCAGAAAGGGATCTTGGGCATTATTGACTGCAAGGTGAACATGGGCCGACAATGCGAGGTCATGGTTGGCAGGGCTAACCAGACCTTGTTGTGCATTCACAGGTGCATCTCAAGTAGGGCCATGGAGGTGATCCTCCCCCTCTACATGACACTGGTCAGGCTGGAATACTGTTTCCAGTTCTGTGCGCCCCACTTCAGGAGGGATGTGGACAACATTGAGAGGGTCCAGAGGAGGGCCACCCGCATGATCTGGGGACTACAGGGCAGACCCTACAGTGAGAGACTGTGGGACCTGAACCTGTTCAGCCTTCACAAGAGAAGGCTGAGGGGGGACCTGGTGACTATCTATAAACTCACTAGGGGGGACCAGAAGGGTTTGGAAGAGACCTTGTTTTTCCCTAGCGTCCCCTAGCATAACAAGGAATAATGGCCACAACTTGTTGGAGACTAGGTTTAGATTAGACATCCATAAGAACTACTTCACAGTTAAGGCGGCTGGGATCTAGAACCAACTTCCAAGGGAAGTGGTGCTGGCTCCTACCCTGGGGGTCTTTAAGAGAAGGCTTGATGCCTACCTAGCTGGGATCATTTAAGCCCAGTTTTTTTTCTCCCGCCCAGGCAGGGGGTTGGACTTGAAGATCTACAAGGTCCCTTCTGGCCCTACTTCTATGATTCTATGATTCTATAATAACCCCCAGGTCTCATTCAGATGCTGTGCCAGTCAGTGGAACACCACCCATTGTGGCATTGTGGTGAGGGTTCTTCCTACTCAGATGAAGGACTTTGCACTTATCCCTGTTAAACCTCATCTGATTCTGTTCCACCCACAGGTCTAGTCTGTCAAAGTCCTGGATCCTGGCCATGTCCTCCAGTGTGCTCACATTTCCTCATAGCTTGGTATCATCTGAGAACTTAATAACTGAGCTTTCCACCCCCTCATCCAAGTTGTTGGATGAGCACGTGTCCAAGCATGGATTCCTGGGGGACATCACTGGCAACAGCCCTCCAGGATGAGGCCATCCCATCAATTACAACCCTCTGGAAATGGCCTCTAAACCAATTGTCCACCCACCTCACTGTAGACTGGTCAAGTCCAGCACCCTCAAGTTTGTTTGAGAGAATCCCGTAGGAAACAGAATTAAAGGCTTTACTGAAGTCTAAGTAAATCACATTCACCTTATGTCCCTCATGCATATGGCCAGTTACCTGGTCATAGAAGGACACAAGGTTTTTCAGGCATGATCTACCCTCGACAAATCCATGCTGATTGCTTCTTAACACCGTGACCATTCCCAGCTTGCAAATAATGGCTTCCTTAATACATTTTAAAAGATTTTACCTAGGACTGAGGTCATATTGACTGGCGTGTAGTTTGCAGGGTCACCCCTCTTCCTTTTCTAGAAGATGGGCACCACATTGGCCTTCTTCCAGTCATCTAGGACCACTCCTGAGTTCCATGACTCTTTAAACAGCTTGGCCAGCAGTTTTGCTATTAGCTCAGCCAGTTCTTTCAGGACTCTTGGGTGCAGGTCATTGACCCAGCAGACTTGAAGACATCCAAGTGCTGCAGGAGATCCCTCACCTCTTCAGGACTGATTTTGTGTAATTTGTTGTCTTCCCCATGTTTCCCAGGCCTCAGGTCATGTGAACAGCCCCCATTTGATTTCAGGAATACCAACATGAAGTATACACTTAGGAACTCAGCTTTTTCATGGGCATTGATTGTGGGCTGCCCCTGAGCATTCAGTAGGGGTTCCACACAAGAGCCTGACTTTTTCTTGCTTCCTATGTATCTGTAGAAGGACTTTTTGTTGTGCTTTTCCAGTGCTATTTTTCATAAACTGATGTGGGTTTGTCTTTACTAGGAATGCAGGGTATGTTGAGAAGGGTGCTAGACAACATGTTTTAACTTGCATTTTCTAAGACATTTTAGAGAAGATAAGACATTGTAGGTTTTAGCAGAATATCATAACCAAGGGGAGGTGATGGGGGTTGCAGCCCACCTTAACTCTGCAAGACTACAGTCTGCATGCATTAAAGTGGACAGGGCTTTATCTGCAATAACATGTCAGATCTTCATTAGATCATGTTCATTAGATCATGTATTAGAAGTTCATGTTAGAACTTCTAGTAAAATATCTTTTAATCCTAGTCAAGATGAATATGTTCCTAATTCTGAAAATTTCAGCTGATCTCAACTGCAGTGTTCCCACATATGGATAAGGATGATTTGTCAGATAGGTAAGGTTCAAAACACTAGGGCTTTGTAGCTTTAGAACTTTGAGTGGCATTCAGCAATGAATGTCAGTAAGTACTCCTCAAGAGGTAATGCAGGTGATTAAGGGAAAAAAAACATGTTTTAGGGATGGAAAATTGAGTGGTCTCCATGTCACTGATACAGGGTTAAATCCTATTTTATTTTCACATGCCTACCTGGCACTTACACAGTTGTATAACTGCAAATGTTGGCAACTTAGTTTGAATTTTATTTCCACCTGCGGCTGAATAAAATCACCAAAGTACAGCAATATCTGCTGTCAGTAAAGCAGAGAAGGAGGATCTGCTTACCTTTTAGCCCAATATTCTCATCCAGAGGAGATTTGAGAGAATAAGATCAATGCTGCATAGGGTTCTGGCCCTGGTCCCTAATGGGGGAGAAACTATCACAGTACTATGTATCCATTTTATCCAGTAAATATAAGATACAGAAAAGCCATAGGGGAAGTGAGCAGAACCCATAGCTCCCACATGTGTAGGGCAGTAGCCACCTGTGTTGATACCTTGAAGAGTTTTCTGAATTGGCTTCAGGAATTGCAGGAGGGAACTAAAGGGAACAGCAGAAGAGCATTGGCAGCCAAAGCTGGGAGGAGTGGTGCCATGGCCCCTTCCCCCCCATACAGACTTACCTGCTTGGGTTGGGGGTCATCTATGTTGATTGCATAAGAATGACTTTACCTCGCATATAACGAATTATGGGTTCATTGCATAATAGCAAATTTGCATATAAAAGCATGCATAAATTGAGGGAAACCTGTACATGTAAACTGAGTGTGACATGCTACTGCCAATGTAAGACAGTGAAAGTCTGCTGTGCTAGTGCAGGGCTCAGCAACCCGTTGCCAGCACATGAACTTCTGTCATACTTCTGAGCCTGTAGCAAGGTACCATAGCACATTATACACATATCAACTTTGCCATAGCACATTATACAAATAATACACAGAAATAAAAATGATAATAGTAACTGCTGAGACCACCAGAGACAGATCTATGACCAGGTGACAAAGCTACATTTAGAATAAGCAACTGAAATAATCAAAAATACCTGGATAAACAGCAGCAATGTGTATTTTTTTACAGTGATACTGATCCCACAAAGTGACCCACTCTTTTAAATAAAGTATTCATGAGTTGCCAATGGGAAGAAAATATTTTAAGTGGGCAGTGGAGAAGAAAGACAGATTTTCTGATGGACTCAAACTTAATTGTGTGGCTATAGTGAAGTATCATACTTTAGAAAGTGAATATGGAGTCAATAAGCACAAGCAGCATTAATCAAAGATAAAAGCTTTCTTTGGTCAGGTTAAAATGCACTTCTGTTCAGCCTCTAATAACGCAATTATAATTATGCTGTATAAAGGTGCAAGTGCTGAGGTACCATTATTATTTAGTTCTTATTGTTGCCTGAAATTATGGGCAATAGACAGCTAATTTTGTATCCTGTTTGAAGATTCAAGAATCAGGGGAAAGCGTACCCATGCTTTCTTCATATTTTGCATAACTGAAACACAAAAAAGCCCTAATAATTAGAGAGATGTCATGGTGATGAGCATTGTAAAAAAATATAAATAAGAGTGATACAAACTAGCTTACTAAGTTTCAAACACATCAGTTTCCAAATTTCAGGGTTACCATAGCTTGGAACCTAGAAAGGGAGTATTTGGAATCATTTAAAAAGGGGGATTGCAGAAGAGCAGCACTTGTTACAGTCTACATTCCCTGGTTTAACACTACATCATTCAGGGTTAAACTGGAAGTAGTTTTGCTACAAATGTATCATTCCCAGCTTGTCTACAAGTAACAATTAGAATGTAACAGCTGCTGCCCTTTTAAAACACTGACCTTCCCTTTTGAAAGTGCTCCAAATACATACATAGTACCAGCTACCCATTGATTTTTGGATACCTCAGATTTTTTTGGGGAGGGGTAAAGGTGGAGGGGAAATAAATGTGAGATATCTTTAGAAGTGTCATAAAGATTTTCAAAGATGCCAAATATTCACCACCTATTGAAAACCAGGTCTGTATAAGATGAAAACATAAGAAGTATTAAACATAACTCACCTTAGAAAATTAATATCATTGGGAAAATAATTCAGGAGTATCATAGTTTCATAGTTTCATAGTTTCTAGGGTCGGAAGGCACCTGAGCAGATCGTCTAGCCATGGCAGGAAAGAGTACTGGGGTCAAACGACCCCAGCAAGATGTTCATCTAACCTCCTCTTAAACACCCCCAGGGTAGGAGCCTGCACCACTTCTCTTGGAAGCTGGTTCCAGACCCTAGCCGCCCTGACTGTGAAGTAGCGCCTCCTGATATCTAACCTAAACCTACCCTCTGCCAGCTTGTGACTGTTATTCCTGGTCACTCCTGGCGGTGCTCGGGGGAACAGTGACTCCCCCAATGCCTGCTGATCCCCCCTGACTAGTTTATAACAGGCCACAAGATCCCCCCTCAGCCTTCTCTTTTGGAGGCTGAACAGGTTCAGGTCCTGTAGCCTCTCCTCATAAGGCCTGCCCTGCTGTCCCCTGATCATACGAGTGGCCCTCCTCTGGACCCTCTCCATGCTGTCGACATCCCTCTTGAAGTGCGGTGCTCAGAACTGGATGCAGTACTCCAGCTGCGGCCTGACCAGTGCCACAGAGGGGGAGGATCACCTCTTTGGACCTGCTCGAGATGCATCTGTGGATGCATGACAAGGTGCGGTTGGCCTTCCTAACTGCCTCCCCACACTGCCGGCCCATGTTCATCTTGGAGTCAATGATGACCACCAGATCCCTTTCCGCCTCTGTGCTGACAAAAGGGGAGTTCCCCAACCTGTAGGTATGGTGCCGGTTGTTCCTCCCGATGTGCATCACCTTGCACTTGTTGGTGTTGAAACCCATCCTATTCTCGTCCGCCCACCCTTGTAACCTGTCTAGGTCTGATTGTAGCCTGTTGAATCCTTCCAATGTGCCCACATCCCCCCACATCTTAGTGTCATCAGCAAATTTGAACAGGGTGCTTTTTACCCCCTCATCCAAATCACTGATGAAGACGTCGAACAGTGCGGGCCCGAGGACCGAGCCCTGCGGAACCCCACTGTCCTTTATGTATGTTTTGATTTATATTCTAGAAGGGGGAGATCATTCCTTGACCGTCTTGAAATGCATACTCTTTAAAAAAATACCCTGTAATACATCAACAACTCTATAAGAACCATTATAAGTGTAGTTTTACTTTTGTTTCTGTTTGCAATGTTAATGTAAATATTTTTCTGAGTTATTCAAAAGAAGCTAATGCCTGAGATTATACACAGAATATTACATGTGCTGCCTTGTATTTCTTTTCTGCCTAGAAAGACTGTCATGTTCAATAATATTCTCACTATTTCAGTATCACTAATCAATCTTAGCAACCAGTACTGGTTGCCTGTTATCAACATATAACATACCTGTTGATTAACCACAACTCTTTGGTATTAATATTGCAGTGGTTGTAATTTAACACTTTTGTCCAGTGTTCACTGATCTGAAATAGGTTGGCTATGTTCTAAACCTCAAACAGACTAGCAAAAGCAATAAATGGAATATCTGCCACTTATATCTTGCAATATTCACTCAGATAGTATCTAATTCTTTCTTCTTATTAGGGGAATTTTATGGCTTTCTCTGGGATTTCCCCTAATTTACATTGGTATAAGTCAGAAAAAACAAACAAGCATGAGCCCTTTGAATACAATAGAAATTATCTACAGTCACACTGGATCAAAATCTTAGCTCATCTAAATTAAACAGATACCCTAATTTACAGAAACTGAAAATCTGGCCCACTAAATGTATGTATTTCATAGACTTCAACTGAGAGGCCAATCCTTTGGAAGTTCCACCTGTTGTCCAACCAGCTCCTCCACAGCACATTGCAGGGGTAGTGGGGTATGTGTGTGTGTTGGGATGGGGAGACCAAACCTGGGCTGACAGGCTGACCCTCAGAGCCCCCTAAAGCTGCTTTGACCTAGCTCAACATGCTGCGATCCTGGGTGCATGTGTAAACAGCAATAAATTCTGGTGATTATTGCTCCAGAGTTTATTGTTTCCAGGCACATGCTCAAATGGCATGCACAGGAGCAATAAACTCACAACAATAAACTTCAAAGTTTATTGCTTCACATTAATTGCACATGTAGGCATGTCTGCTGTGCACCTGCACAAATGTTGATCAGCTAGTGCTAGCCTACAGTAGGCTTGTCTACACATGCCATTAGAGGGCAGCAATAAACTGTGGAGCTTATATTGCTAAAGCTTATTGCTCCACAGTATTTTGCTCCTGGGAAGCTCCCAGGCACACATCTGTATGTGTGCCTGGACTGCAGCACACTGAGCCAGGTTGCAGCAGCTGGAAGGGAGCCTGGGGGTTCAGCCTGCCAGCCTGGGGATACTCCAACCAGCTCAGTGTGCTGCAGAGAGGCTGGCTGGGGCACAAGAGTGATTTAGTGCAGGGCGAGCTGGCAGGCAGCCCTGGCACTGAAACACCTTTATACCCCAGCCAGCTGATTAACATCTACATCCAAGACATTGCGGAGAGGATCCCGCAGCTCCTCCGGCCCACAGACCACTACCCCATGCTCCTCATTCACGTGGGCACCAATGACACGGCTCGGAGCACCCCCAGCCAGGTCATGAGGCGCTACAGGGAGTTGGGAGCGGGGCTTAGGGGTCTGGGAGCTCAGGTGGTTTCATCAATCCTCCCAGTCTCAGGCTATGGGCTGAGGAGGGAGAGGAGGATCCACGCAGTGAACCAAAGACTGCGGAGCTGGTGTCATCGGGAAGGCTTTGGCTTCCATGACCACAGCCCGCTTTTTGGCGAGAGAGGCAGCGAGCTGCTGGGAAGAGATGGCCTCCACCTCTTTCCCCTGGGGAGGAGGCTCTTCTCAGCCAGGCTTCTAACTGAGCCCGCTGGGGGATGGGGGGACTGCTGCCACTGCTGGCCCGCTGAGCGACCCTTGCAAAGCCAGCAGACCAAGGCACTTAAGAGAGCCCACCCCTGCCCCAGCCCTGGCACAATCTGTGGGCAAGGCAAGAGCCCCTAAGGGCACACTTGCCTGCCTGTACACTAATGCCAGGAGCCTGGGTAACAAGCAGGAGGAGCTTGTCCTCCTGCTCAGTGCAAAGAATTATGATGTCATTGGGATAATGGAGACCTGGTGGGACTCCACCCATGATTGGACCATGGTACAGAGGGCTATACCCTGTACAGGAGGGATAGTGTTGACAAAAAGGGCGGGGGTGTAGCTCTCTATGTGAAGGAAAGCTACATGTCCCTGCAAGCTGATGTTGGCAACCGGCATGGACAGCTAGAGACCCTCTGGGTAAAAATTCATGGGAAAAATGGCACAGGGGACACAACGGTGGGAGTCTACTACAGACCTCCCACTCAAAGTCCTGAGCTTGACCAGGAGTTTGCCCGGGAACTGACTGAGGCCGCTTGCTCCAGGACCTTGGTTGTCATGGGTGACTTCAATTACCCGGACATCTCGTGGGAAGATCACTCAGCAAAATCCGAGCGGTCGCAAAGCTTTCTCTCATGCATGGATGACCTCTACCTGACTCAAGAAGTCTATGGGCCAACGAGAGGCAAAGCACTGCTCGACCTGGTACTGGCTACAGGGGACGACCGAATCGGCAACCTAGTGATCGATAGGAAGCTGGGTGACAGCGACCACAAGCTGATCACCTTCACCATCCGCTGTAAAGCTGGCAAGTCAGTCAGCAACACAGAAGTCCTTGACTTCAGAAAAGCCGACTTTGACAAGCTCAAGAGGCTTGTCGGTCAGGCCCTCAGGGACCATGACCCCAGGGAGATGGGAGTTCAAGAAGAGTGGTTGCTTCTCAAGGAAGTGATCCTCAATACACAAGCTAAATCTATTCCAACACGGAGGAAAGGCAGCAAGAAGGCACAGCAGCCCTCCTGGCTCTCCAGAGACCTAGCGGACCTCCTGCAGCTCAAAGGAAAGCCTACAAAGGATGGAGGATGGGATTCACCTCCAAGGAGGATTATTCTGCACTGGTCCGGTCCTGCAGGGACCAAACCAGGAAAGCCAAGGCTGCAACTGAACTCCAACTAGCTTCAAGCATCAAGGACAACAAAAAGTCCTTTTTCAGATATGTGGGGAGCTGGAGGAAAAGCAAGGGCAATGTTGGAACCCTGCTAAACCAGATGGGGCAACTGACAACTGACGCCTAGGAAAAAGCCAACCTATTAAATAGGTACTTTGCATCAGTCTTTCATCAGTCCCATGGGAAACCCATGCCTGCTATGGGACAGGGAGATCCAGGTGATGGGGATCCCCTACCCTCCATAAATGCTGACCTCATGAAGGAACACCTTGAGAAGCTGGATACCTTCAAGTCAGCCGGCCCTGACAATCTGCACCCCAGGGTACTCAAGGAGCTGGCGAGCGTCATAGCCCAGCCCCTGACACGGATCTTTGAAAACTCCTGGCGCTCTGGTGTAGTGCCTGAAGACTGGAAGAAGGCCAATGTGGTGCCGATCTTCAAGAAAGGGAGGAGAGTGGATTCGGCTAACTACAGGCCCATTAGCCTGACTTCTATCCTGGGGAAGATCTTAGAAAAGTTTATTAAGGAGGCCATCCTTGATGGACTGGCCCAGGCTAACATCCTAAGGGATAGCCAGCACAGGTTTGTTGCGGGTAGGTCTTGTTTGACCAATCTCATTTCCTTCTATGACCAGGTGACCTATCACCTGGACAAGGGGGAAGAGATTGATGTCATATATCTTGACTTCAAAAAAGCCTTTGATCTGGTATCCCACAATCACCTCTTGGCCAAACTGGCCAGTTGTGGCCTTGGCTCCAACACGATCTGCTGGCTGGGAAACTGGCTCTGTGGTCGGACCCAGAGGGTTGTGATTGATGGCAGTCACTCATCGTGGTGCCCTGTGACCAGTGGGGTCCCTCAAGGCTCTGTCCTGGGACCCATACTGTTCAATATCTTCATTAATGATGTGGACATTGGAGTCAGGAGTGGACTGGCCAAGTTCGCCGATGACACCAAACTTTGGGGCAAAGCATCCACGCCAGAAGATAGGCGGGTGATCCAGGCTGACCTGGACAAGCTCAGCAAATGGGCAGACGAGAACCTCATGGTGTTTAACACTGAAAAATGCAAGGTTCTCCACCTTGGGAGGAAAAACCTGCAGCATCCTTATAGGCTCGGCAGTGCTACATTGGATAGCACTACAGAAGAAAGAGACTTGGGGGTCATCATTGACCACAAGATGAACATGAGCCTGCAATGCGATGCTGAGGCTAGTAAAGCGACCAAAACACTGGCTTGCATCCATAGATGCTTCTCGAGCAAATCCCGGGACATCATTCTCCCCCTGTACTCGGCCTTGGTGAGGCCACAGCTGGAGTACTGCGTCCAGTTTTGGGCTCCATAATTCAAAAAGGATGTGGAGAAGCTTGAGAGAGTCCAGAGGAGAGCCACGTGCATAATCAGAGGTTCAGGAAAACAGATCTTACGATGACAGGCTGAGAGCCATGGGACTCTTTAGCCTGGGAAAGCGCAGGCTCAGGGGTGATCTGATGGCCACCTATAAGTTTATCAGGGGTGAACACCAGGATCTGGGGGAACGTTTGTTCACTGGAGCGCCCCAAGGGATGACGAGGTCGAATGGTCACAAACTCCTGCAAGACCGTTTCAGGCTGGACATAAGGAAGAATTTCTTTACTGTCCGAGCCCCCAAGGTCTGGAACAGTCTGCCAGCGGAGGTGGTTCAAGCACCTACATTGAACACCTTCAAGAGTAAATTGGATGCTTATCTTGCTTATCCTATGACCCCAGCTGACTTCCTGCCCTTTGGGCAGGGGGCTGGACTTGATGATCTCCCGAGGTCCCTTCCAGCCCTAATGTCTATGAAATCTATTAAATCTATGAAATGTGCACTGTTGCACATAAAAAAAACTCTGCAGCAGGATAGTACAGTAAAATTCTTGTTATCTGGCATTTGAGTAACCAGAACACTCTATTAACTGCAATTTCTAGCCAGCTGGCCAGATGCAGGTTGGAGGGTGGGAGGAGGGGACCTCGCACATAGTGGCCACTGCCACCCCCGCCTCCATTCTCTGCTCCACGTGCAGCTGCTGCCGCCACCACCCCCTCCCCCACTCTGCACCTGGCCGAAAACCTCTGGCCTTCCGTAACTGGCATTTGTAGATACCCAGCACCCCCTCTCCCCCTGCTGTTCCCCACTCCTGCTGTACAGGAATTTTACTGTACTTGTATTTACAAATACCACAGTGCTGCAGATTTATTAGTTTTGTGTGCCTTAATGGGGCACACGTGTAGATGCTGAGACATTTGAGCCCAACTACCTCCTGCCCGTGGCAGGGATCCAGACTTGATGATCTTACAGGTCCCTCCTGGCCTACTATTCTATGATTCTATGATTTTGGCCTCCCAGGTCCTCATCTCCACACACACACACACACACACAGGAGATTGATGCCCACACCTACTCTGATACACAATGATCAAGACACTTATGGAATACTGTCCTTTCAGGACCTCACCCAAACACAACACACACCCATACGGTCAGTTGCAATGAGGTATTGACTGCCATGGGCCTCACTCACGCTGACCCACTTTTCACAATCTCTTAAGCTTCAATCCCTCATGGTCACTTGCTCACTCACTCTCTCATACTTCGTGCCTCTCCCATCAGGTATGATCACCTTATATAGACTAACATCTGTCAGCCTTCTCACATTCTCCACCAGTCACCTCCCGTATTACCTCAGGAAAGTGTTACAATGCTCCTCCTGCCACCTCAGTTGTTGCTGGACATCTCTCTAAGTAGATTGACCATCTCCAAGTAGCAGTAAGTCAAAAGTTCACCTACTAACCTGGGGGACACTGAGGCTTTCAGCCTCAACAATGATGGCTCCAGAGACAAGTAACACAGCCGTGGAGTAGCCAGCATAGGACAGGCCCACTGTTGCTTGTCCAGGACATGCACTGGAATGAGGCAACCAGTCTGAGGATTTGGTCTAGCCCACGGATCAGCTTTGCACCACTCATCCTTTGTACTACTCAGCTCTGCATTATGGCATTCTCTGGATTCCTTCAAATCCAGTGGGAAGATAACTGCACCAACATTAGCATCCTTTCACATGCAAACATGTTGAGCATTGAGGTCATGATCATCCAACATCAACTTTATTGGGCTGGTCACATCTCTGACTCCAGACTCCTGAAAGAAGTTTTATTCTCCCAGCTCAGTCGAGGCATATGCTCAAGAGGACAGACAAAGTGCTTCAAGGACATCCTCAAGACCAACTCAAAAAAATGCAGCATCAACCTAGTGCTCAAAATGCAGCATCAACTCATGGGACACTATCACCCTGGACCACCCCAAATGAAGGAAGAGTCTACTGCAAGGATCTCAGTACTTTGATACCTCATGACAACAACAGGAGGCAGAAAAGCAGGAGTGGGAGAAACAGCATGTTAGGGCCTGAATCAAGAATCTGGAGCCATTCATGCCACATAGAAACATGTGCTCAAGTTGCAACAGAGTCTGTTGATCCTGGATCAGACTCATCAGCCATCTTCAGATCTACAGATAAGGTAATCATGGAAGACAATCATCCTCAACTGCAAGGGATCATGGAATGGCATTCCCTATTTAGCATTTCTTTAGTTTACTTCAGGCTTTTCTGAAGAATCTGAAGTCCCCTTTGATGCTGAAAAATGACTGTAATTTTTTTTTTTCTGGGGGGAGGGAGGTGCAAGGATTTGGTGAGATTCTATTTTTGTGACCCAGTGACATATTTGGAAATCAGGAGAAGTTTATAAAGTAAAATACATATTTTTATAACCCTTTAAAAGTGTCCCACAAAGCTTTCTTGTTTTTATGTCTTTCAAAATAAAGATTAAGCATAACAACTTCTGATTTGATTTTGATTCTATTTTATCCTATTCTGGTGTCTGTACATGTGCAGTGAGGCTGCTCCAATGGTCTATAATTACAGTGCATTAAAGCAGATTCAATCAAGTCTGCTGGAGCGTGATAATTACCACGCTCTAGCAGACTCCATGTCATGTTGTATCTGTGTCCCTGTGCTGAAAAATGATGGCTGGGGTGCTTTAATATTCAATGAGCTTTAGTTAAAGCATCCTGCTGCCATGTTTTCAGTGCAGGGATGCTGACACTCTAGGCACTGTAGTTAGATCGGCTTTCAGAGATGCTCTATTTAAAGCACCCCCCTCCACTCCCAGAGAATGAGTATAAACACCATTCTATTCTATTGTATTTTAGTTTTTAAGCCATATCTCTTATTGTGTGCAACCCACTGTCTTTAACAAACAGGTTTTCAGCTTAACTCAGAAGGCAATTTTAGCTCAGTCACAACTGAAACAGGAGAAGGATCAAAAGTAAAGCTGGCCATATTCCTCTACCACTTACTGCACTGAAAAATACTATTTTTCTGAAAAATAAAACTTTTTGTCAAAATGATCATCTATCTGGGAAATCTTACCTTTTCTTTTAAAAAATAATACGTTTTAACTGTTCAAAGCATTTTTTAACAGTTTTTCATAGTAAGAATACATGATTTTGTCGTTAATTATTCTAGTTCTTTGACCTACTCCTCTATATAACAAAATTGCTCTTCTTGCACCTCACAGCCATCCTGGGAAGCACAACCAGCAACCCCTAAACCTCAATTCCAAATCCCAAATTTATTAATACATAAGACCTTCTTTAATTTGCTTCCTTTTTATTTCTTTTTAATTTTTCTTCTTTTTATTTTATCCTTGAGTGGCTGACTTTCTTCGTTTCACTACTCTTCCCCCAATCCCATTTCCTTCCTACCTCCCATTTCATTACTCACCCCTACCCCGTTAACTCTGCCTCCCAGTTTAATGTTCCTAACTCCACTCCAACCCAGCGCCGTAGTAGCAACTCATGACTGTGTAGGTGAGGGAAAGTCGGACTAGGTTTTTAGTTTTAAAGTGTGCTTGCTCCAAATTCCAGCTAATACTAGTACCAATCAGCATTTGAACAGCTCAGAATACAACCTGTATCAAGGCCCTGAGGAAGTTTGGGTCCTGTTCCCACAGACACATGAGCAATGTATGCTGCTGGTGTCCAGGAGGGCACTGCGGTGGCAGAAGCACGGTGTTGGTGGCAGGAGCGCAGCGGTGGTAAGTGGGAGAGCTCTCACAGATGCTACCAATGCTATTGGCAGTGGGGGTTGGCGGCACCTTTTTGTAGGGGTACACATGCTCAGAGGGTGCACATGCACCCCCTTCGTGTCACCCCTGCATAGGCAGCCACACATTCCAACCTAACATACATTAAAAAATGGTGTGGAAACCTGCTATAATGAAGGCACAGCCACTTTTATTCATTACAGACCATGATCATAAAAGAATGGAGGCTAACCCAGGAATGCCAGGACCCCGAGAACCAGTCTGAATATTAACATGCAAATAAACATTTAGCATGTGCTCCTTGGCTAACCTGTTCCCTTCTCTATATTATGAATGATCTGTTTCATGGTTATGTTCTGGCAGCTGATATGATTTTGACTAATGAACTAAAGATGATTAAGACATATTCATACCAACAAGTAGTGATTCAGAACCTGTCAGTAATTTGAACTATTTCTAAACTATAATTCCCAAGTATGTATACAACAAGCCAATTATTCACAATAAGCCAGTTATAAGACTTATATGAACTAGAAATTAGAGTGGGGAATGTGAGCTACTCAATTGTTTTTGCACATTTTGAATTCAATAATATGAGACAAAAACAATGGCAAAATAACCAACATAGGAAAGAAACTTAGAGTAAACCAAAGTTATAATGTTTAACTCGGAAAATCAAGTGTATTATTTCACTTTAAGTTGACAGGAAATAATATTCTAGGGAGGTACAAGGAGTAAATAAATACATTTTGCTGTGAAGAGGAGCATTCTTCCTGATTTTTTTTCCAACTCCGAATATTTGAAGGTAATACAAATGAAGAGAGGGGTTAATGGTATCATTGTAAAGTTGAATATTTACATGTTTGGAGAAGCTGAGACCAAATTTGCATTCAAAACTTAGAATCAATCTAACAAAGGATTTTCTAAAAATTCAATTTGTGCTCCCATTTTTTTTTTCCTTTAACATGTTCAAAAACACCTAAAAGGTGGTGAGGTTTTTTTCTTCCTTGCTGTTTTTGCTTAAGCTGTATTCTGAGTGACAAGCCTAGTTTTGCTGAAAAATCTGTAGATAGTTAGATAATGTATTTGGTGATGTATTACACCTTTAAGGTCTAATTGTGTGAGGAATCTTGAGTCTTATAAAAATCTCGAGACTATACACAACTGTATAGAATAAATTCTTACTACACAGGCTTACTACAGAAGAAACTAAAATAATGCTTTAACGTGTCAGCATAACAAATAATTTCTGAATGAGAAGAAATAAGTTTTGCTGTGAAAAAACAAAATACTAATCAAAATTATTAACTACCAGAGAGAGCTGTCTGCTAATCCACATGCACAGGGTTAACAGTATCAGTTCACTTCCATGTGGAAGTATCTGCCTAGAAAAATTAATTACCACAACTGATGGCAGGATGAACAGGGAAGTCAAAGGCTGAATGAATTGCCCTGGGCCACCTGCAGCCAGCCTCTGGCTACTGGGTCCCGCACCCATGGCCCCCAGCCAACCACAGCAGCTTGCCTGGACCCTGGCGCTGGCTCCTGGCACAGCCCACTGCTTGCCTGCCTGTCTTAAGTTCTGCCCCCCACTGGGCATTTCAGGCACCTGTCTAGGCCTGGCAGCACCTGGACTGTCACACGCAGCTCCTGGAGGCCATCAAGGGAGCTACGCTGGCATCATTCCTGACAGCACACACATCCTTCAATGGTGGAATGGGTCCCAGGAGGAGATGGTGGACTTTGTGGTGCTGCTGGGTGAGGTTGAGGTCTTCAACTAGTGCACTCAAAACAGGTACACCAACACCCATGTCTGCCAGGCTACATGCAGGAGCATGGCCACAATTAGTCAATGTACCAGTGCTGCATAAAGGTCAGGGCCTCAAGAGCAAAGTGGGTCAGCATCACCAATCACAACTGCTGGTCAGGGGCTGTCTGCAAATCCATGCCCATTTTGTGGCAGCTGGACCTGATCCTCATGCTCCAGGACCCTGACCAGAGCCATGCCATGTATTACATCACGGGCAGCCTGCCTGAGCCTCCACTGTGGCATGACAGCTGCAACAAGGCATCAACAGGAGAGGGCTCTTTGGGGCACCAGGAAACTGTCCTTCCATGGTCCCTGCCCCAGTGTCATCCAGAAGCTCCGGCAGCCTGAGGGAAGGGCCCTCCCACTCCTGCTCCTGCCTATGCCCCCACTCCCTGCCTGGCCTAGCGAGCTCATCTTGGCCCCCAGAGTTACTCCCTACAGCATACAGGCAGGCAGGAGGAAGTGCAAAACTTTACTGAGAAGCCTGTACCTCCTCAGATAGGCAGGCATAGGCCTCTCACATGCAGAGAAATGCATCAATGCTGGCAGCGATGTCCTCATTTGCAGGGGGCAGGGACATGTAGCATAGGAACAGGTACCCCTCCAGGTGGTGACAAACATTGCAGGGCAGGTCAGGCTGCCTGCTGCATCGTCGAAGCTCAGGTCCCATGCCAGGGTCTCAGATGTGCGTGGGGCACCATGGTGATCACCAGCAGCAGAGCGCAATGAGTCAGGCAACCCTCAGTCCATGCAAACAGCTCTCAGCAGAGGCATACTCAGGGTGCAGGACAGGCATGTGGGAGAGCCAGCCCTGGGGTACCTCTCCAGAGAGGCCCCCTAGAGGGAGGGCAGGGGAACTACCAGGTCCACATCCCAGTCAGCTGGGAGCCCCTTGCCCCATGAACCCGGGTGTCTTGGACCTGGCAGCAACAGAGAAAACAACTTGGCGTGCAGAAGGAGAGTGGGGGTGGGGGAGTGAGTCTGGAAATGTGGCAGAAGGGGGAAGGAAAGGCAAACTGCTGGTGGACAGCACCCAACAGCCTACCCACCCCTGCAGACCCAGTGGGAATAGGGGGCGGGGGGCTTGGCTGATGGCTGCCTGTATCAGAGCCTGTCTAGCCAACTCTCTGGGCACCTGTGCATGGATGACCTCCCATTTGAGACTGGGCAGTGCAGAGCCCCCTCACAGAGTGCATGTTATCTCAGAAACAGTCTCTTTCTCCTGGCCCTGCAAATACAGCCGGTGCATGTGGGGGAGAGGCACCTGTTGCTCACAGGGATGTGCTTTCAGGGTCACCACCAGTCTCAGGTGAAGCCCTCTGCATGTCCTCTGAACCAGCTGGTCACAGTGGCCAAGGAGTAGCTAGTGGATTTGCAGACCTGAAATGTGGAAGACATGGTGTGTCAGCAGAAGAGGGACTGGGAGAGGAACCAGGCAGACCAGACCAGGAGTTCCTGGCCCTTCAGGAGAGGCACCTGGAGGCCCAGGATCAGTAGGCTGCCATGGTGACCAGGGCAGTAGTGGTCATGGAAGAGGACTGCCAGGTGCTAGACACCATCCTGGCTCTGGCAGTCGCCCTCATGCTGCCCACTGCTCAACACTCATCCCAGGCCTGCCTGCCCCTGGCAGCCACCCACCACCCAGCTGGAAGCCCAGTGGACTTGGGTTGAGGCGCACTGGCAACTCCAGTGGCCAGGTTCCCCTGACCCAGCACCCACCTTGGGTCCCCTGCCAACCAACCCCATCACCTGAGCCCTGCCTCATCACTCATCCCACATCCATGTGGCCCCAAAGCAGGAGCTGCCTGCAGCAGGGCCAGTACTACATGCAGGCCCTGCTGGCCCAGCCTGCTGGCTGCAGGAGGAAGAGCCAGCTGTGTGGCAGAGCAGCACTCACTCCCTCACTCCCAGGTGAGCCTCCTGCTCTGCAGCCTCACCACAGCATGCACACCTGTGGTGGTGCCAGCAGCTGGGGTGCTGGATGCCTCTCCCAGGGCTTCACTCCTTAGGCGCCCCCACTCCATTGCCCCCACTCCCAGCCAGACAGGGCACATAAAACATACTGTACATGGTCTGCATGAGAAAGAAGGTGTTTTATTGGTAGTGGGTGAGGTAGTTAATGGAGGGACTTAGGGGTTGTGGGGAGGGGAAAGGAGCTCTGAGGTTTGGGAGGTGGGGAAGAGGGGTGGGTGCTTTGGTGGGGGATGGGACTTGCTATGGGGGAGGGAGTGGGGAAGGGCTCTGTTGTTAGGGTGGTAGTGGAGATGGGGTCTTTGCTTGTAGAGGGGAGTAAATTGCTCTTTAGAAAACTGTCTTCAGTGAGCGTAGTGCTGGGAATGTGCAGAGGGGCTGGGGTCTGTGGGTGGCCATCCAGGTGGCCTACAGTGAGGAGTACAGGAGAAGATAGTCCACCAGTTCCTCTTGTAGCCAGTGCCCTGGCCCCAACGGTGGGTGTGCGGCTTGCCTGGGGCCTTGGCAGGGGGTGGCCCCATCACTGTCACTGCCACTGCAGTGCTCCCAGTTCCAGGTCCCAGTCCTCTGCTTGAGTCTCCTCCACCCAGACCTCACAGAGTGCCCCCTGGGTCTCACAGATGTTATGCATCACACAGACTGTGATGACCTAGAGGATGTTAGCCTCTGCAACCTCTAGGCAGGCAGTGAGGGTGCACCAGCATCTTTTCAGGTGGTCAAAGGCACAATCCAGCAGCATCCGGGTCTGGCCCAGGCATCTGTTGAAGTGTGCCTGATGGGGGTCTAGTTGCCCAGTGTAGGGCTGCACATGCCAGGGGAGAAGTGGGTAGTTGGGCTCCCCGATGAGAAGGAGTGGGACAACCACTGCACCCATCTGGAGGTCTGGTATCCTTGGTGCAAAGTGCTCACTGCCCACCAGAACTGGCAGGGCAGAGTTGCAGGAGATGCAGGCATGAACAAGTCGTGCCTCCGGTGGCTGGGGGGGCATGGTGGTGGCAGAAGTGCAGCGGCAGTGAGGGGGGGAGCTCCCACAGACACTCCCAGTGTTGTCAGCAGTGGTGGGAGTGCGGGGTGGCGAGTGCCAACCAAGGGTCAGCGACCACCCGCAGCAGCCACTGGTAGCAGCAGCCAGTGGGGATTGTGTGCTGCCTGCAGGAGCCACTGACACTGTCAGCAGCACCTTTTTATAGGAGGTACACTGTCATGCTCAGGGAGTGCATGTGCACCCATGTGCATGCCCTACATGTCGCCCTTGGATGCCGGTATTGTGGGCACTGCCCATCCAGCAGGGATTCATGTTGGTGAACGTGTTGTGATGGTCAAAGACACTGGAGCACAACAAAGTGAAAGCCCCACTGACAGTAGTAGGGGCAGTCACCATGGGGTGGGTGATGGGAATGTGGGTGCCATCCAGGGCCCCAATGCACAGGGAGAAGCCCAGGGTCCACCACCACCTCCAAGAGGTCATGCATCTGAAGTATGGTGTGTCCCAGCATATACCAGAGGGTGCTGCAAACCTCCAGGACAGTAGCTTTGACCGCACTGAAGAGGTGGCTGATGTAATGCAGGCTAGCAGGAATGGCCAGCTTGAGAAGGTCAATGGCAAATCAGGTGTCTGTGGGAAGAGATGGCTGTGTGGTGGTGGCTTGCCACTCTAGGTGCTGGTGGAGCTGATCAAGGAGCTCCTGGAAAGTGGCCTGGGTCATCTGGAACAATTCCAGCCACTGCTAGTCATCCCAGGTGCACTGGATGATGTGTCCTGGCTGGCTGGCTGGGCCACAGACAATGGGACTGAAGCCCTGGGAGCTCATGGACAGCACCGGTAGTGGCATCCAGGTGCATGTTGTCGGCGTTCCTGCCAGGGTCTGGGTGGCAGCACAGAGAATGGGTGGCAGCAACGTGATGACAGAGGACCTCAAATGTCACGATGAGCCTGGCCACATGACTGCACAGCACAGAAGGGCAATCAAGACTAAGACTCACCTGGGCCAGGCAATGGTCACTATGGTGGTGAAGCACAGCTAGCAGCATGGCAAGCAGGAGCCTGGGGCACAGGTTGTTGCTCCTGGGACCTGGCGATGGAGCAGCCATCATGTGGTGGTCACAAGCTCTGACGACAGACTCACAGAGGGCTGTGCCAGCACACTGCAACCTGATCTGGGGATGGCTTTTAAAGATGGCTCCTGGC
Source organism: Crocodylus siamensis (assembly GCF_052110815.1). Classification (NCBI taxonomy): domain Eukaryota; kingdom Metazoa; phylum Chordata; order Crocodylia; family Crocodylidae; genus Crocodylus; species Crocodylus siamensis. The sequence continues at coordinate 120,299,166 of NC_143395.1, forward strand.
CACAGAAAGCTGTGGCCAGAGCCTCCAGCTCCCCTTGGCTCCTGCAGGTGGTTGACGCAAGGCCAGAGGAAATCAGGAGCAGGCCACTGCTGGAAGCAGGCTACTACCAGGAACAGCAAATCTGCTTCCAAGTGCCTACATGTATCGACTCTTGCCTGGGACAGGGTTACTCCAAGTGAAGAAAATCCATATAGCACGAATTGCATGTGTAGACACACCCAGTGAGTTTTTCTTGCTGCAATTTACATAAACACCTATCAGAAGATTATTAAGCATAATAAGACATTGCAGAGACATGTGGGTAATGTAGTCACCCTACCTGGGCTCTTTATCAAAAGCAAAGCCTTGGGAAGGTAGGATCATATACTAGCTCCAAAGGAGGGTAAGGGTAGTCATGGGTAGCCTTTGGGGCATCCAGATGCATCACAAGGAGCTAATGCTACATTACTCTATTGCCTTAGCATAGATTTGATTGGGTCAATAATAAGCATTCTAATTTAAAATAATTGTATGCACTTTTACAAACAGCTGGTGTCTATAAATGTGTTTGTAAGCAAATTGTAGCTGAGTTTTCCCTAGTAATTGGGTATCCTGGGATAAGCTTGAAAAATGAGGTCTAAATTTGACTCAAGAAAATCTGTAGTACAATGTAGTTAGCTAAAATGAAGCAGACCCTCAGAAACTGACATTAAACATAAAGAGGTACCTCACATAAACCTTGCATCACACTGTTCATATTGTGAGTCATGCATTATTAAATTATCAATAAAGTCCCTGAATGAGATTTCATCACCCATATTGACTATTGTAAAGGTTTCTGCACACTCTAGTGGAAGTTAAAAACTTAGCACAGAAATCCAGAGTTTCAACAGTAAACTCCAGTACGTATACTGTTAGCAGTGCCAGGCACTTAGGAAAAGCTTAGATTTAGAGTCAGATAAAAATATAATTCACAGAGTAATCTTGGTTAAGAAAAATATGTCAGGCAACTTCATCTCTGCATACATGAAAACTGACCAGTTTCTTCAGCTCAAAAAGGATTCAGTGTCACACACAAGCCTCTTTTATGGCACAACGTATTTTTCAAAAGAAAACTTAGACAAATGTCAAACAAAACACTGCCTCTGCCCATCCTGAACTACTGCTTTAAGGAATCCATTCTGTTTCCTTCAATCCTCCTACAAGAAAATATTACCCCTCTGCAAACTTCATAGTTAGACTATGTCTCCCACAATAAACATGACTTCTTATGGTAAGGTAGAGTGATTGCATCATAATTATCCCTGGCTATGATATGTTGTCAAAAATGTCAACAAACAAATTTAGGGAATCATAGAATCCTGAAAAAGTAAAGTAGAAAATATACAACAAACAGCAGTTCATTGGAAACACCTTATATTTTATCCACAGCCATCCAGAAATACTTTTTGATTAGTATTTAACAGAAGCATGAACTCAAACACATAGGCAACATTTTCCAGAAAATAGGCAGTCTCAGTATTTGAAGACCTATTCATGTTCAGCAACTACCTTAGCAGTATAATGGACGCAGCTACACAGATCCTACACAATCTGTTGCTGAGACTCTATCCACTTCACATTCAATATCTATAGGTGAAAAGATGTGGACTTATTGGAAAGAGTGCAGTGGGAAACAACAAAAACGATTAAAGCCCTAAGAAGCATAACTTATGAGGGCACCCCTTGGACTTACTAGAAACAATGACCACAAGCTGACAGAGAGCAGATTTAGATTCGACATCAGGAAGAACTTCTTTATTGTTAAAGGATTACCAGAATCTGGAAAGGGCTGCCAAGGGAGGTGGTGCTCTCCCCTCCCTTGGAGGTGTTTAAGAGGAGACTGGACAAGTATCTGGCTAGGGTCATCTGACCCCAGAGCTCTTTCCTGACCAGGGTAGGGGGTCGGGCTTAATGATCTACTAAGGTCCCTTCCAACCCTAAACATCTATGAATTCTATGAAATACTGAAAGAACTAAGGTTATTGAGTCTGGAGAAGAGAAGACTGAGGAGGGATTTGATAACAGTCTTCAGATACCTGAAGCATGATTATAAAGAGGATAGAAAGAGCCTTTTCTTTCTGGCTGTAGGTGACAGGACTAGGACAAATGGCCTTCAATTGCAGCAGAGGAAATTTAGGTTGGAGATCAGAAAGAACTTTTTGACTATGAGGGTGGTCAAGCATTTGAACAGGCTACCTAGACCGGCTATGGAATCTCCATCCCTTGAAATTTTCAAAAGCAAGCTGGACAGACTCTTAGTTGAATTGGTTTAATCAGGGATGCTCCTACTTTTAGCAGGGAACTGGACTAGGTGACCTCATGACATACCTTCCAGCCCTACTTTCCTATGAACCTAAGGTGGCACCAACATTGAGGAGAACCAGTTAATGATTCTACCAGTTTTCACTCAAACATCCTACCATCATTGTATGCATCTGTCTGGCCATCTTTTAACCCAACCACCTTGCTATCATCCCTCCAGATCAGTAGACCATTGCCCCACCTGGCCATCCTATCTTCATCTGTCCTGATTGACTTAGCCTCATCCTCTCAATACCCAGTGCCCAGCTGATCAGAGGAAATGCTTGCAAGTCTGGACACTGAACCCGCTAAGGAGTAGGAGGGCATCCACACTTCTGGCAGCATCTCTAACATTGTCCCTTCCTCACAATAGTTAGGGGCACCCCATGCCTGCTTTATGCAAGGTCTGGGGCATGGTTGGACCCACAAGTGTCCAGTAGCAGCTCTATTATGTCTGGTAGAGCAAAGCCTTGGGAAGAGGGGGGACATATACTAGCCCCCAAGGAAGGTAAGGATAGTTATGCCTTTGGGGCGCCCCAGTTCATTTGGCTGGTGTTGCCACCTCTGGAGTCATTAGGACTGTGGAGTGCTAGCAGACCATATTGTGGTTTTCTTAGGGAGGAGAGGGGAGGGAGGGAAAGAGGAGCAGGAAAGGGACTGTTTATAGAGAAGCATCTCTCCTACCCAGTCCACTTAGACACTGTTGGGTGAAAAAGTGAGTATGTTGTGTCCTTCTACAGGGCATAATGGTGATTGTTCTGGAAACTTCTCCTGGGTCATTAGGAGACTTCCTTGGAGGTTACATCAAGTTGGAATGTCATTGGTTTAGTGCAGCACTTTTGGTCTTTTGGGATTACCCATCTCTTTTCCCATTCCAGTGCAGTGAGAGACCTGTATCTCTACGCCTCTCCCATATCTTGCCCACAGCAGCAGGGGCCTCCACTCCCAAGTCACCCCACATCCCTGGCTGTGGAAATGAATTGCTTATATTAATTTTCTATTTGTTGCTGCCTGGAAGATCCATTCCAAACACCCACACCGTCCTGCCCTCACCATCATGCTTGGTCCTCTCCTACCCCTCTGCACTGGCCATGGAAGCATTGCCACTTGTCCCTGGCCTTCTCCATCCTTGCAAAGTAAGGTCCTAAGAAAAATTGAAAGCATCCTAAGAAACAAATTCAGGATGAAGAAACAAAGACCTTTTTAGCCAGAGAACTGTGTATTTGCTGGTACAGATAAGTACAAGCAAAGCAGCAAGACTGAAGGAGGAGAAAACATTCACAAATGTCAGTACCCACTCAAAAGTATATAAATACTTTGGATGATCTTTTCTTTCCCCTGTCAGTCAGCTTCTCTTGTGACTTAACCCCTTCCAGAAGTGTAAACCTTAGCAGAAAAGTCAAATAAGAAGATCAGTAGAAAATACTCCCTCTCCTCTCAATACATTTCTGTGACAGTCATAGATTGCCTTAAAGAACAATGGCAGCAACAATCTGGGCTGTATCATTGTTCTTATAGTGCACAGCTAAAGCCAAGATCTGTCCATTCACTCAGTCTTTGTTCTTGGACTTTTAAGTGTCTCAAGGGATGTTTGTAGGCTGTAGCTTGAGCAGAACCATATACAAGCAACATGTAAACGTTTCTGGGAGCTTCACTAACAGCAGCATAGATGCATGGGGGAAGAATTTCATATTCTGCAAGAAACAGGCATTTCAATGTGTTCTTCAAAGGAGGAGGAGTAGCGATTCTCCAGAGGTGAGTAAAGTGTAAAAGCTTCAGTAGAGAAAGATCTTGCAGGAGGCACACTTAAGTGCTTCAGGAGGTGATTGCTAGCAAACAGCAAGTTTTCCTTGAGGCAGTGGGGTTTGAAGGTGCACAGGCAGCCCTTGGGCACTGACAAACTCTTCATTTGAGGAAGGAGTCTACAGAATTCTGTCTTGTAGCTCCGACCTCAAGGGGAAGATATTTGAACCTCCTCAGGAAATGATCATCCCAGTCTTACTCTAAAGTGGAAAGGCAGTCTGTTTCTTTCTGGCATGTCCCAGTAACAAATATGGTCCTTCCAAGAGGAAAGGATTATATCCCCTACCATTAGGACAGAATAGACTGTGTGGTTTCCTGAAGACACTGTATATGTTTTCTCTTCTATGACATTCAGACCATTGAAGAGAGACACATCAATAAAAATCATGGTGGTCTGCCTGCAAAACTAGGGAGATTGTCAGAAATATCAGGGTTTGGAGACCAACCAAAGGCCACTGCCCTTCCCCTTCAGTTCAGTTTCTGCAAATATCTGGGATTAAGTTTTGTGCTAGTAAGCCCAAGTAAGGGCAGCTTCCCTACAGTGGCTTCCGCACCACATGGTTACCAAAGAAAACCAGCATGTATACTTGGGTGACAGAAAGGAAAGAGTCCCCATGCAGAAGCCTAGGAATTGGTATACTTACCATCTTGGGAACCTGTAGCAAATGTGAAAAGGCTCCCAAGATGCAGTGCAAAAACTTTTTGGGGAGTTCACACAAATTTAACAATGTTATTGCTATTTATGGTCATTTGAGGATAACAAGATGCTCCCAGAGGTGCTGCCATTGAGAGACCAAGACCACAGCCCAAGGCTGTAGAGCTCAGTGAATGACAAGGATAAGGAAGAGCAAATAGGACCTGTTAGCAAACCTGGCAGCATCCTCAAAGAGGAGACCTGTGGCTGTAGAGGAGTGATGTCCAGGAGTGGGGTACCACTAAAATAAGAGTATATCTGACCGCATAGGCATTTCCCAGGCTAAGCTGGTACTGTCTTCCAAGGCATGGTGGACTACTGAGGTTACTACCAAGGCATGTAGGGTAGTGTGGCACAAAAGGGACAGAGAGATGGGAGGGTGTCATGATAATGACATCTTTGAAGAAACATTGGTTTTGCACAAGGGTGCCATCTCACCTGGCACTGTGGGCTGGATGCAGACCATGGGCTTCTTGCAAGCCAAAACCAGCCTGGGGATGTGGTATTAGCACTAGTACTTTTAGTCCTCTAGGAAATGCAGCCAAAGTTTAATTAAACATACATAACAAAACCGTATTGCCTCTCCTGTGGACTTGTTTTTGGAAAGCAACAAGGATAAAATCAAAATCAGTAATTGCGTTCAAGGTTTGAGTTTTCTTTTTTAAACTATTGATTTAAATCAATTACATGGAAATGGAGGAAGATATATTCTTGATGAACACAGCAAAAGGAAGTCCATAAAAATGACTTTGTGCAGTGTTTCAAGAGCACCATCTTGTGGTTTTCCCTTTGCAGAGCATGCATATATTACTTTTAAAGTCTTTTATATAGCATAGTTGCCAGGACTATATAGCATAGTTCTTCCACAACTTTTTCTTTCTTGGACTTTTCATATGTCATCAATTTAAGTGGGGTGTCCCTCTTTTCTGTTGGGTGATTTGAGGTAAACCTTACCTTTGCTCCTGGATGTGCATAGAAACTCTGAGCCTTCTTCATCTTTTTAGCAAAATATGCCAGCCTGTTAAAAACTACTTACAACTGAACTTTCAACCAACCATTGGCAACATGCTTCAGATACTATAGATACTAAATCTGTAGTACTTTGGCAAATCAAATTGTTTCCCAGTAACTGGCATTCTTTGAAATGCATTAGCCACATTCTCATTTGTGAGTATCTCTACCCCGACCTTGATCAAACTTTTCAGTACTTGGAGGGTGCACTCAAGTGCCCTGTCCAGATGAGTGCAACTGTGTGGGATGTGGTCCTGCAGACATGTTTGTGGCACCACATGCTGCACATGCTCAGTTGTTCTCCGCACTGCAGCATGGAGGGTTTTCTGACCCCTGGACCCACAGGAAAAAAAGCAGAGTGGAGCACACAGTGGTGGTATGCTGTGTTGAAAGCCAGAGCCTAACCAACTGGAGCACTAGCCTTGAACAGTTTGGTCCTATGAAGGTAGTAGGCCAAAGCTCTTAACATTTAACAAGTGCAGCAACTCCTTTACTCACTATGGGGCCTTGGGGAGCACACCAGCAAATCAATTTTCTGCTCCATATAAAAATGTCTTGATAACTCTGAGCAGAAACTTTCTGTGAGTCCTTAAGGTCAGCTTATCTGGAAAAGGTGGTAAAGGGGGATCTTCCCCATGTGCTTTGATCTTATCCCCCCATCCCTCCCACCTCCTACCTGATGCAATTGCTACCAGATAAGCTGTTTTCATAGAAAGATAGGAGACATTACCATAAGCTCCAAGGTTGCTCCCATTTACAATGTTAGAACCAAATTCAGGTTCCATTGTAGAATTGGGTCCCTTACATTAGGGAAGGCCCCAGACAGGTCCTTGAGAAACCTCAGAGCTGTTGGGTGAAAAAATACCTACCAAACACTGACTGGCAGCTGAAATACCAAGATAGCTGCCAGGTGGATTTTAACAGAACTGACAGTAAGATAAGGTCCAATAGGTAATTGAGTGTATTTGGTATGACAGAGCTGGCCAGGTTGATATTCATTGCCTGGCACCAGGATGAAAACCTGATCCACCTTTCCAGGTAAATGTGTCTGGTTGAGTCCTGTCTGTTAATGAGAATGCCTTTGAGATGGATTGAACACTTGTGCTTTACCTGATATAGCCACACATGATCCCTTCTATGGTTAGAAGGGAGTAAAGATCTGGGCGAAGAACTCTTCCTTCATTGCAGGTTAACAGATGAGAAACTAATGGCAGTGTCCAAGAATGTCTGACCAGGAAAACAGGAGAACCTGAAATCAAAACCTTGGTGAAAACTGTCAAGGTGGTGGAGAGCCAGAAGGCTCTAACCTGCACTAGTAAGTAGTGGCTCTCACCCAGAGTAAAGCTGAGGTACTTCATATACACGTCTTATGGCAATGTTGAAGTAAAAAGCTGACAAGCTAAGTGCAAACCAGTCTTCTTGATGCAAGGAGAGGATTATCAAGACTGGCCATCTTGAACATATACTTGCAGATGTGTTGGTGTTTTTAGGTCCAAGACTGACCTCCAATTTCCTTTTCTCTTTGGAACCAGGAAGTAACAGGTAGAAAATCCTTTTCCCATGAAATACAGGGAAAATTTCTACATCACCCACCACCAGAAAGGGTCCAACCTCTTTCTTCAGCAGACTATCATAAGAAGACTCCTTGAAAAGGAATGGGAAAAGGGGCCTGTGAATAGATAGTATCTCAAACTAAATGGAATAACTATTTGTTACCACATCTAGGACTACTTGGTCTGAGGTAGTATGGACCCATGACAGGTAGAATAGGGCTAAGAGGTATTAGATGGACAGGTGAATGGCACAGGCTTTTCTTCTGCCCCCCAAAACTGTGGTGCAACTGGGTTTCTCTGCCAATGGAACAACATTTTTTAGGTGGCTGCCATGGATGGGAGGTAGTCTTCACTGGTGTAAAGGCAACCAAAGGTGATAAGCAAGAAGTTCTCCTCTAGCTCTACATCCTTAAATGGCAGGTCCACTACAGTAACTTAACCTCCCATGGACAGCCAAAATGTTGTAAGCACAAGACCTGAGCATCATTACCATCATGGGAATGACTCTGGCTGTGGTATCAGCTGCATTCAGTGCCATATATGAAGTAATCTTTGAAGCAAAATGACTGATTTGAGTGACTAGTTGGGAGCAACTTTAGCTATCCTTTCTCTTTCCTTGTTCTTAGATAGATTGAGCACCTGTCAGAAATGCAGGTTTCCCTCAAGGTAGAAAAAGAATACTGAATGGCTGTCAGATATTGGGGTCAAGCTAGAAATGAAGGGCATAGCCAAAAGCTCAGAAGATGTGTGACTCTAGATAAGGCTATGTAGCTGGAAAAGAAAAATGCCTTATCTGTATTGAAGTGGAAAAGAAAAAAGATTTTGAGTGAACTAACCAGAATTTTTTGGATATGATACCACAAAATGACAATGCCTTATAACATCTTCACAAAGGTCAGGGGATGGAGATGATCAGGGAAGGGCACACCAAAAAATAGTACTAAGTCACAACCAAAAGTCTGCTCCTAAATCAACAACTTTCAAAAACTTCCTAGACAGGCAAAGGTATTAGGAAAACATATAAGAAGAAAAAGTGAAGGTCTGAAGTGTTTCCAAAAGCTTGAGGCCACTAGGACCCAGAAGATGCTCTCTAACCAGGCACTGAGAAGAAATAAGGAAGTGTGCACCACCCTTTATCTGGTGAGTGAGGGGACACAAGGAAGGGGTGGGACAAAGCATGCTATATGGCACTAAAGAAAAAGGTCTTCAATAAAAGTTCAGAGGTGTAAGACACACCCACAAATGAGAAGAATGTGTATGTGGACTAGTTGGCAAGGGTCAAGGTTGATTATGGAACAGGTGGGGTCCAAAAATTATTCAGATAACATTTTTTCACTCATTCCCTCCACGTCTCACAATCACAACACAAGGATACAGTCAAAAAGGCTTTCTCTGGAAGAAGGATTACATTGGCAAGTATGTACAATAGCATCATTACATTACTAGGGATTAAAAATTCAGCTGCGAATGTGAAACATTCTACATCAGGCAAAAGGAGTGCATGAAGAGTGGTCATTCCTAAAGGATATGATCCTTGAAGCACAAGGCAAGTTCATTCCCATGTGGAGGAAATGTAGCAAAAGGGCTGGGAAGCCCTCTTGGCTAAACAGGGAAATCATGGTCCTTCTTTCAAGAAAGAAGATAGAGGCATACAGTCAAAGGAAACTAGGGACAGCTCTCAAGGGGGACTATATAGCTATGGCCTGCACTTGTAGGGATCAGATTAGAAAAACTAAGGTGGCGACTGACCTAAAATTAGCAACGGGAATCAAGGACAACAAGAAGTCCTTCTTTAAGTAAGTAGGAAACAGGAGGAAAACAAATGGGAGTGTGGAGCCATTGTTCAACAACTCAGGACAGCTAGTCACCAGCACTCAGGAGAAAACTGAATTTCTGAATGACTACTTTGCTTTGGTTTTCCACAAGGCCAAGGGGAAAATCACGTCGGCTAGGGTACAGGATGGGCAGGGTTCAAATGACCGCTATCCTACTATTGACGTAGACCTGGTGTGTGAACAATTAAAGAAATTGGATGTATATAAGTCAGCAGGACCGGATGAACTTCATCTGAGAGTGCTGAAGGAGCTGGCCAAAGTCATCGTGGAAGCCCTGGCAAAGCTCTTCCAAAACTCATGGCGCTCCAGGGAGGTCCCCGAGGACTAGAAGAGGGCCAATATTGTGCCCATCTTTCAGAAGGGGAGGAAGGAGGGCCTGGGTAACTATAGACCAATTATCTTAACTTCTATCCCAGGGAAAATCCTGGAAAAATTCATTAAGGAGTCTATATGCGACAGGCTTGCAGAAGGTAGGATTCTAAATGACAGCCAGCATGGCTTCATTGTAGACAGGTCTTGTCTTACCAAACTCATCTCCTTTTACAATCAGGTGACTTGCCACCTGGATAAGAGTGCCATAGGCTAGCTGGGCATTGTGAGTATATCAATTTAGTTGCAGGCTGACTAAGTACTGCAACTTATATTAGCCACTGGGCTTTTTTGGTTCGGGATCGAAGAGGTGATGTTGGGAGGAAAGCAATGACAAGTTTCACTTATAAAAAAGAATGAATTTTACTTATAACAGCAAAAGATATAGTTTGCACATATCACAGTTAGTAAAAAGGTTAAGTTAATAAACAGATAACATAACACTACAAGTTAAAATTGGCAGTGATAATAAAAACAGGCAGAAAAATCAACTAAGAGTTTCCACTTGGTTAGCAATTTATCGATAGTCCCTCAGTCTCAAGTACACGTCAAGCTGATTCAGCGAAGTCAAGTGTCCCCGATCCACGCTGTCAAAGGGAGAACCGGGGGAAAGTCCCTCAGTCAGGATCCAGTCCTCACTCACACAGAGAGTAAGAGATCTGGGGGCATAGGACAACAATGACTCTTCTGTTTCGTCCTTCCTGTGGGCCACTTAACGTGTATGTTCTTTTATATCTTGTCTGTGCTAATTTGTTGGCTTTCTAGCCACCTATAATCTTATTTTACAGCTGTTAACCTAAGGGGTTAAAAAGTGTTAAAAATCATTATAAGTTACTGCTTAAGTTTAGGTTTACCCAATAAGCAAATCACACCACATCACTTTAGAGTCTGAGATTAACATGTCTCCACCCAAGTTCAACCTACTATATTAATTATACCTCAGGGCTAGATCTATTAATTTTGCTGACTTTAAGTGAAAAATTCTTAAATCAGCTAGATTTGCAGTTTTATTCTTTAGTTCTGCTTTTTAAAACTCCTGCTGCCTCAAAGCTAGTGCAAACAGCTGTATAATTCTTACAGGTTATACTCCAGACAGACAAGAAACAGTTTCATAAGCTCTATTTCAGATACCTTCAAAAAGCATTTTCTTTTTTGCTCTAAGTTGCTTGTTAACCCTTCTAGTTCTAGCCATCACATGAGAGAGGAGGTTGAGATTATATACCTCAACTTCCGAAAAGTTTTTGATCTGGTATCCAACAATGTTCTTGCAAGAAAATTGGAAGACCGTGGGCTTAACTGCAAGACAGGAGGGTAGGAAGCTGGCTGTGGGGTAGGAGCCAGAGAGTTCTAATGAACGGATCCATCTCTGTCTTGGTGGGAAGTGGCCAGTGGTGTCCCACAGGGGTCAGTGCTTGGTCCAGTGCTAGTTAACATCTTCATCAATGATTTGTATGTGGGGGTGAAAAGCTCACTGGCCAAGTTCGCAGATGACACCAAGTTATGGGGAAGCATGGCCACACATGAAGATAGGCTGCAGATACAGGCAGACCTGTTGCAAGTTGGGTGGATGGGAGCCAGATGAAGTTCAACATTGAGAAATGTAAAGTGCTCCACCTAGGGACAAACAATCCCCTGCACACCTACAGGCTTGGCAATGCCAACCTGACCAGTACTACAAATGAAAGGGACCTGGGCATAATAATTGACCACAGTGTGAACATGAGCCAGCAATGCAACGCTGAAACCAGCAGGGCTAACAATACCCTGGCATACATCAATCGATGCATCTCCAGCAAAACCAAAGAAGTGATTCTCCCACTTTACTTGGCATTGGTGAGACCGCAGCTGGAGTGCAGCATCCAGTTCTGGGCATCACACTTTAATAAGGACATGGTGAAGCTTGAAAGAGTTCGGAGAAGGGCCACCTGTATGATCAGAGACTTGCGTGGCAAGCCATATGAGCAAAGGCTGAGGGGTCTGGGACTCTTCAGCTTGAAAAACAGAAGGCTGAGGGGACTTGGTAGCAGCTTACTGCTTCATCAGAGGCATACATCAAGGGCTTGGTGAACAGTGATAGTTACAAACTCCTGGAAGACCATTTCAGGCTCAACGTTAGGAAAAAAACCTCCTTCACAGTCAGGGTGTTCAGACTGGAATAAACTACCTCCAGAGGTGGTACAATCGCCTACCCTGGAAATCTTTAAGAGGAGACTGGACAGCTACCTTGCTGGGGTCACCTGACCCCAGTTGTCTTTCCTGCCTAGTATGGGGGGCTGAACCTGATGATTTTGGGAGGTCCCTTCCAGCCTTACTATCTATGAATCACCTACTATTCATTCTAGTTGCTGAGGATGGGATAAGGTAATCATCATTTTCAAAAAGGTACTTAGGAATTTTTTGAGTTTCTGTTCCCTTTTGTCAGATGGATAATTTGCTTTCTTTTGGGAGCAATAAACTAGATCACAAAACCTTTCCTTTTTTTTTTTCCATCTCTTTGACTTGCCTTTCAGACAGGGTCAGCAACAAATTGAGTTGACATGCTTTTTGTCTGTATTGCAAAGGTCAAAGATGTAAGCATGGACCTTCTAGGTCAACGGAATCAGTCTGGGTCAAAATCAGTCAGGGAACAAGATTATCTATGTTCTTTGGAATTCCCTTTGAAGCTGAGGAGAATCTGGGAACTGGTAGAAAAACATGGTAAAAATGATCTTTTTTAACTTGCTCGCTATAGACTAAGTATTCAGTTTACTAGCAAGACTGAAGCTGGTGAGGTCCCCTCTTAAATATTTATTCTGACTACAGTTGATATGAGACTGAAGTTGAGACAGCACTAAAGCCACAGGAGCAGCAGTATTGCATGTGTTGGGAATGGTATACTTTTTTAATGGAATTATGCAGAAGAGATTTTGTTTAGCATCAGGGATCCAAAAGCCATATTTGGTGGCATCCTTGCTAGCTGATTAACAGGAAACTGCAGGAAATTCTAAGACCATTAGAATATATTATATACTTTGCAGCCAAAGCAGGAGTACAAGACATGCCAGATTTAGTGGAAGGACTTGCTGTGGCACCCTTGCTATTTCAGCAACAATTCTGTGACAGTGGAAGTATTGTTGTAAGCACATCTACCTCACATAGCCTTGTGCTGCCTCTGTACTTGTGCCCACTAAATCAATTTGGTCCAAGTCCTTATTCACACTATAGCTAGGAGGGAAGGAATGATGGCCCCAAAATCACGCAGGAGGCAGAAGATATTAGCTACTAAGAACACATTTCCATGTCTTGGCTTTCTCCTTGTACTTTGCTCATCTAGCAAGGACTGGAAATAGGACATCTGGAAAAAACAGGAAGCTCAAGACTCCATGCGTTTCATAAAACTGATTTCCAAAATACGTACGGAGATGTTTTGAGCAAAGATTCCAAATGTTCTGTAGGAGCAAGGGGTCACAGCCAAGACAAAACATTTATTCCATTAGGAAGTTGGGAATCCAATATAAAAGCATCACAACATAAAGATGGAGGGCCAAGATACATTGTAGGAAGTTAACAAGCTTTCAGAAATACCTTGCCTAGTAATTAATGTGTAGTATTGTAATAATTATATTCACTAAAGCTCTGTACCTTATCTGGCAAATGGAACTGAATACAAGTTTCTGTATTTCCTCCCTGAGCTGCGATCTCCCACGCAAACCCCTCCTGCTGTCCAGGAAAATTATTCTATCCTTAAAAACATTTTAAAGATAGAGCTGAAATGATGAAAAGTACTAGTGTAGACAGGCTCAAGCAATCACTTGTGTTCTGATCATCATAACTTTAGCTGTGATAACCAGTTTCCAACCATAAATAGTCAATCTTGTACACTATGCAAACTGTTGCTACTATGAAGGGGTGAAAAGGCTAAGCATTATCTTAGCTGGGATGTAGCATTTTGATACTGCTCTGTGGACAGATCCAAGAGGAGGAAAAAGTTAGATTGCATATCTACACATGCAAATGCTCTGGGATGGGTTTACTCTAGGGTAATTTATCAGAGTAAACCCAACCCAGGTGAGCACCTACACTTGTGGGGAAACAGAAGCAGGTTTGCTGCTCATGGCAGCAGTCTGCTCCCGACCCCAACTCTGCACCGGCCCCCTACAGCAGCCAGGGGTATTCTAGGGTAGCCCTCCCTGGGTGCTAGACCAAGGGCTGAGAGGGAGCCAGGAGACAGCTGTTTCCTGGCAGGGGCTGGGGGATTGCTCCCTGCCCCTCAGAGCTGCCTACTGCCAAGACAGGCTCCACCACTGGAGCCTGAGTGGGGATAATGTACCCCTGCCCTAGCAGCAGGGACCTCCCAGTCCCTGCTCTATGATAGCCTAGGCTCTGGTGGTGGAGCTTCCCCTAGAAGCAGGCTGTGCCCAGGGTCAGGGAGCAATCTTCCGCTCCCAGCTGCCTGAGAACACATTTGCTCCCAGTTGGCTGTCTACATTTGTCATACTGCACAGTAATTACTCCTGAGTAAATTTGTTCCTTATATTTAAACATAACAAATTTACTGCGATTACAGCAAATTATTGTGCAATAAGCATCTGCATGTGTAGACTGTGACGTAGTAATTTGCTCTAATGTAGAGTAGAGCATCTAGTGTAGATGTGCCCAGTTGAACTTACTGGGTTGCCTTCTTAATACCTCTTATTTATCTAGTCAAGATGTAAGGGCCTAAAGGTTGTTGCAAACATCCAGATAATTACAGCTCATTTGCTTCAAAACTGGCCATTTTATGGCACTTAAGGGCAATGAAAAAGTCTCTGCAGAGATAGCCAAATTATACTTTAAGTCAGCTGGTAGTCTAGGTCTACATAGTTTATGGTGCTAATTTTTAAGCCTCCAATACATCTGCCACCTATTATGGGTTTTTTTCTTGGATGTTACATTACAGAAGTTATAAGTAGACCACCACAGGACTGAATCTAACAGAGGTTTTACACAAAAATTAGAGTAGAGTCTTGGTTTAAAAACTTAAATTGTAGGGACTGGGCAGTGCAGAAGGGCTAAACTCTAGAAATGATGTAATATAATCAAGTATTGTAGAGTTTTTTCATGAATTCTTTTGAAAACGCATAATTTATTTTCACATTCACAACACAGAAGACGCACAGAAAATATTTAAAGTAATATTTACAAATATATACAGAATTTTAAAATGCAACAAATAATTATGAAAGAAGGGAAAATCAAACCAATGTGATTTTCTTCTGGTAATGCCACATATTATCCCAATTTACTTTTTTGGTAGGGAAGGGTATGGTAACAGGTTTATCACAGTCTGCAGCTTCTTCATCTTACAAGAAGGAAAATGAAGAAATATCAACTAAATCTAAGATTAATTTCAGGTAAATCATCAGATTAGCTGATGTTGTCAACTTTCAAAATTTAAACTGTAGCAAGGTGACAAATTCCCAAAAAGGTCCTTATAATAAAGGGCCCACCATAACTTATTTTTCTTATATAAGAGACCTCTCTAATGTGTGCATTCAAATTCAAATTCCCACTGAAAACTTTTAAAAAGACGATTCTGTGGTAATAAAAGCAACAATTATAAAAATATACTCATTCTCTAAAAACATGTTGCTCTTTTCTCCCCTCTTACCATTGAAAAATACTAATTGAAGACACTTAAGACTACATTCCCAAAATAATTTAAAAATAGGGACATTGCAGATTAGGACTGATAGGTTAGAATACTGTTTAAAAGATGCTGTAGAATCCATCATTTTTTTTTCTTTTAAATGTATATATCAGGAAAATATGTTTTGAATTGGACAAAGTTTTAAAATTGGGTAGAACTAAGAAATGGCTCTACATTCAACTTTCTTTTTTAAAAGTACATATTCACAAGAAGCGCTTCCATGTTCACTTTTCTGTCAGGATATCTTCTGAGTAGGAATTAACCATTCCAGTGCACTTGTCACCACTACGAGCACAACAGGTCACAACCTCCGCAAATGCTGTTTGCTTTTTTTGGTGCCGGGAAGTGGTCCTAGATTAAAGCTAGATTTCACAGGCTTGTTACTCATACAGTCTCTGGCACAGTGGTAGCTGCATAGGCACTTGGTACAGAAGTCAAAGTTACAGCTTTCACGGCTGCATGTTGCCCTTTGTAGATAGGAGTTGTATTTTGCAGGTGAGCCACAGCGACTGCAGACTTTAAAGCTCTCGGTGTTTTTCAAGGTCTTGGCAGCCTATTAAGAAAATATACATAATTTTTTTTTAATCAAAAAGAAAATCACAGGAATAAATTAATATATACCATTCCCAGTTTCTCTCCTTCCTCTGTAACAGGGACATAATGCAGTCATATCTCCCTCTTCTGTTGAAAGATAAATTACCAACACACAAATTGGGACTTAGGTAGGAATTCTTTTGGGGATTTTATGGAGATTAATCCACCTAAAACACATGTTGATGGGCTACTCAAGATGATCTTAAGATAACATTGGTATAGTAATCAGGAACAGGAAACTGTTAGGCTTTCACTGTAGTCTTTAAAATATTACTATTCTAATGCCTGGATTAGCTATCATAGGATAAGTACAGACAGTCAAAAAGCCTGAGGCTGAATCAATTCAACCTTTGCAGGTTAGTCTACGCTGCATAGACTGAACTGGTAAGCAAGTGAACAGACATTCACTTTTGATTCTAGAAATGCAGTCACATGTTTGCAGTGGCCAAGGCCAGAAGCTGGGCAACACTAGAGCATGCCTCCCTACTCCGCTGGAGCACAGCGCTTGGGCCAAGGCTAGCCTGTCCACCTTGTGAAGTGAGGTTTGCAGGAGAGATACAAAGCATCCTGGGATGTTGAGGGCTGTGAGTTCACTTGAATCTGCAGAAGATCTGGGACAGAAGTTCAACAAACTGATTTAAACTAAATCAGTTATACAACTTCCATCCATATTTATTTTAAAAGTTTCAGCCATTTTGAAAGTGGTTCATGTATACTGAACTTCTCTTCTGTTACAGATTTGAACCAGTTTATGATCACTTATACTACTGTATGTTTAATTTTCCAAGATGCTTTGCACCACCCCTGTAAACCCCCCCCCCGGCAAGTGGGCAGGGTAGACTTGGCCAACTTGTCTGCTCCAACTGAGCACAGAGATGTACTCTAGCACTCCCTGGCTTCCGACCTGTGCCACTGCAGGCATGTGGCTGCATTTCCAGAATCAAAAGTGAATGTTCCCTTGCTTAGTGGTTCAATCTACACAGCTTAGACTAACCTTCAAAGGTTGAATTGCTTCAGTGTCAGGCTTTTTGATGGTCTTAGCCTAAAAACAGATGCACTCCAAATCATTATGCCTGAAAATTCGTATCTGTGTAATGTAAACACACTTCTTATGTCAGTGGTATCAAAGATAAGTGTTCTAAGAATCTATTTTCTTTATAGGCGTGTGTGTATGTATGTGTATGCACACACACATACAAAATAACACATTTCTCTCACCTGCACAATGAAAACTAATTAAGTCACAAATACTCTTGTTTCTAACAATGCTGTCACATTTTTAGCACTATAAAGTAATGTTTATTTGTACAATGAGTTTTCAAATACAGGGTAGCTTTAATCTGGCTAAGAACTATTATATTTCAGTGAAAAAAAGTTTGCTAGTCATATATATCTTTTTGCATATTTGACTAAAATAACATGTACACCAATATTTTAAATAATTTTATTTCCACAAGAAACAGATTAAATCATATTGCAGTTCATTTGGAAAAAAGCAGCAAAAAAATCATCAGCAAAACACTAAAAAGCAACAAAAAAATGGCAATAGCTAAAGAAAAAATATACTGAATATTACTACTTCCACAACTTGATGAGAGCATTAACTCAATTTATTAATAGTTAGGGACACCTCTTCCTAGTGAGGAAACTTTACTGTGGACTTTTAAAACTTAGAAACTTATTCAACTGAGTTAAATCTCAAAAACATTTCTAAATGGGTAATAAATTGAATTTGTGGCCAAACAATAGTCCCAGCAGACTTCATTAAGTCAGAAATGGCCGTTTTGGATGTCAGATAAATCTAGATATTGAAAATGCTTGACAGCACGCCCATACTTGAAGATGAAAACAAATGACAGTTACCTCAGAAAACTCCAGAAGTCTGCTGTGAGGACTGTTCTGATTGGGTGCTTTGGCTCTGGATGATTTCCTGCATGAAATGCTTGGTGGTACTGCTTTCTGAACAGAAGCTAAAGCTGCTCGACACAGAACATATTCCCTTGTTGCAGCCTGTTCTGAGGGTTTTGCTTTGCTGTCCTGTTGGGACGTAAAAGGAGGTTAAAATTTAACAAGGCTTCTCTTTGACAACTCAGTTTGACATAAAATAACTTGAGTGCCTTTAAGAGTAACGGGGTTGTATTCTTAAGCCTCTCTCTGGCCACTAGATTTCCAATATTTCTGAGTCTGGATAGTTAGCTAATTGATCAGTTTACCATCATTACAATTTTAAGTGCACATGAGAATGCGAGGCAGTCCATTAAAATCTTCAATCACATTGCAAGTTATTTCCAAATTAACAATGGTTTTAGACGTTTAAATCATGGTAGTGCAGGAATAATGTTGTAGCTATGATGATCCAGAAAATATGCGAGAGGTAAGGATTTTTGAGGGTGATCTCTCTTACTGGGCCAACTGCATAGTTTGGATAGACTTTCAGCAATGGTTTTCAACCTTTTTAGATTCAAAGCACACCTCAGAAAATACCGACTCAGAAAGACTATAACAAATCAACATGTTTTTAACATCATGCCTGGTTTTATCTTGTGAATCATGTTTGCACACCCAACAATGCTAACATTGTGTTGCACTCTATGATCTAACCTCTCAAAGAATCTCAAGGGACCCCACAATGCCATGGCATCCTGGTTGAGAATCACTGACTTAGACAAGTTTTTGAATGCAGTACATTCTTCTTCAAAAGCTTGACTAAAACTGTCCCAACCATGGAGTTGGTCCAATAAAACATAGCACCCACAAAAATCCTTTCCTTTAGACAATCTGCAATTTAATTCCGGTAAACTTCTAAATCTCTCCAAAGAATCTTTTCTTGAAATTCTGTTGTGATAGATAGGAATGCTTGTGATTTTTTTTGTCCTAAAAAGTAAACTTCTAGTTCAGATGTTCCAGGCTTGCACACAAGATTAGCAAAGAAAGAAGCAAATGTAATGGGACCTGTATTTGTATCAAAGGTGTCCAATGGTTTCAGCTTAAGGTCAACAGTTCAAAACAACAGGTCACGATCTTTTATGGTATCTTCTCTAGCCTGCTCCATGTCCTTTGCACCACTCAGGAATAAATGCCTAGTCTTTGGAATCAAGTGTCCACCAAGGCTAACATAATTGGATCTCATATTACCATCTCTCAATTACCATCTCTCATAAACTTGCTGGATGCTGGGCATGGCTGGTATAAGATGCCTTCCTGATACCTAGTTGACAGGCATGGAGACCACTGGTATCTGAGCAGCCCCTAATGCTGGGGCTAAGAATCTAAAGCCAGAAGACGGATGCATTTGATTCTTCAAAATGAAGCTACATTTTAAAGCACTTAAAAAATAGAGTGCTTCAGCCACAGACAGACCTTCAGGCCCTTACCACACAACCCCTGCCAAATCACTGTGGCTACATGCAGCAGAGTACTTGCAAGGTAAGGGGCATAACAGGAGTCTACTGCATCCCACAGCTCTTCTCACCCCCTCTTCTCTACCCTGCAAACTCAGGGGTAGTGAAGCAGACTGTCAAGAAGTGCTTTTCAGTAGAGCCAGCTGTCAGTGGGTAGACAAATATAACAGTGGAAACATTTCAAAGACATCTGAAATGTTTCAAAAGGGCCAGCTTTACAAAAACATAGATACTCTGCAAAACTGGATCACTGAGCCCTCTCCTCTGGCATACTTCAAGTTAGGCTTGGCAGAATTCAATTTGAAAAAATTTCAGTGGTTGATATTGATGTTTACTTTTAAGTATTTAATTAGATTTTTATCAATTTAAATTTTCAGGATTGAGTGATATTAAGGGTGTGGGGGGCAAGCAATTTATTAATGACAAATATAACTACTGTAGGACTGCTGCCAGCTGAGTGGCAGAGGTGCCATCAGTCCCAGCTCTGCTTGACCATAGCTCCCTCATTTACTTTGTTACTTCCTTTTCCTTTGTTCCCAGTCCTCTTGGGCTTCTGGGATTTGTAGTCTAAACTACAGTTTGCACAGTTCTGTAGGACTGCTCCCCCTGTCATCACACACACACAATCAGCCACTTCTCTTACATCCCTTTTCTATAAATTTCAATTATGAACAATGGATTTTTTTTGTCCGTCTGTGTGAGGTGAAATTGATGTTTATCAACAAAAATCAAATCCTGCCAAGCCTATTCGTAGTGCATGCTCACATTGACCAGGAAGTAATTTGTTTTATAATGCTTGTAAATAGTTACTTCTTATAAGTTTATTTTTGAAGCATATGAAAAAGCACATATATCTTCTCATTCACTGCTGGAAGGACATCTGCCTTGGGCCGAGATTTCATAACAGGTTGTTCAACAAGTTTCCTCTCTCCTTCCTCTTTTTTGGAGTCCCCAAGTGGTTGTCCTGGGAAGAACAGAACCATCTGCTGCTAGATGCTTTCCCAGGCGCAAACAGCGTCAGTCAAAATTCCCAGGCTTATCAGAGGCTCACAGGGAAGCAGCCAAATAAAGGGATCAGACCTACTCTCTTTCTTCTGCAATGCAGCAGGCAGACAGGCTTTGGAATCACTGCTTGCGAGGAAAGACAGTGCATGTTTTCAAGGAAGTGATATTTCTTCCGCTTTACTCTGCATTGGTGAGACCGCAGCTGGAGTATTGTGTCCAGGTCTGGGTGTCGCACTTTAACAAGGCGTGGAAAAACTTGAGAGTCCAGAAAAGAGCCACCCGTATGATTAGACTCGCACGGCAAGCCATACTAAGAAAGGCTAAGGGACCGGGGACTCTTCAGCCTGAAAAAGAGAAGGCCGAGAGGGGACCTGACAGCAGCTTATCGCTACATCGGGGGAATACATCAAGGGCTTGATGAGCAACTGTTCACCAGGGCACCCGTGGGGAAAACCAGAAGTAATGACCACAAACTCATGGAAGACTCTTTCAGGCTCAACATTAAGAAAAACTTCTTCAGTTAGGGTGTTCAGACTGGAATAAACTACATCCAGAGGTGGTGCAGTCACCTACCCTGGAAATCTTCAGGAGGAGAATGGCTGGTCACCTTGCTGGGGTCACCTGACCCCAGTTGTCTTTCCTGCCTAGTGTAGGTGGCTGGACCTGATGATCTTCCAAGGCCCCTTCCAGCCTTGTAATCTATGAATGTTTATTAAAGGCTTCATTCAAGGTTCTATATCTACAGCTGCACTTGACAGAACCTCTAATCTTCACAGGAAGTTAGGGGCACTTCAATATAATCACTGCAAAGTGTATAGTAAATACATTTCCAGCTTATAATCAAACAGGAATTTCCTTAATAGCATTACCCTTGAGGGCCACAAGCAGTGCCGATACAACAGGTCAGGCACTTTTGAGTTAGATTAAAACTCCGAAGGTAGGAACTTACAGATATGTGTTTTACTGCTTTACTATACAGCTGGGAAGCCCATTTGTCTTGTTGCAGAATTTTCTTCCATGTTGTGCTTACTTTTGCAACACTGTAGTGAAAACACAAGCACTTTAGTCATTGTGCAGAAATAATCGTAAAACTGTTGCTCAATAATTGTTCTCAAATCTAGTAATAAAAAATACCACTCTTCAAGAAACAGAATAACCCAAACATGAAATTACTTTTTCTGAACTCACACTAAACTAGGCATTGCACATATATAAAAGGTAGCAGGTCCCCGTCCCTGTAAGCTTATCATTTAAGCAGACAAAAGAAAACTATAACAGAAGTGGCCGGGGGGGAGGGGAGGCAAGATACAATTTGTTGGTATTTTGATTCAGCGTGGCAATATTGTCATTTATATTCGCCATTTTATTCTTTTCATGAAGAATTAATAAAAGAAGCAAAAGTCAGAAAAATAATGCTGTATAACTAGGACTGAGGTGTTAACTCCTAATGTATTCTATTTCTCTCTCTCTGAAAAAATAAAACGTGTTTATATTTTGGGGAACTTCTATTTTCACTGTTTTAGGCAATTATTTAAATATTGAAACTGGCTAGCAAACTACTGATCTATACGAGTAGATGAAAAACCCTTCCTTGATAGGTGTTTTTCATGAAGGTTTTCCTATGAAAGAGCATATAAAATGTACATATACAAAATGTACATATGCTAAAAGTTTACACTTTCAAAATTATTAGTACAAAGCATAACACTGACTAAAATGCAAAAGTCATGTACTTCAGCAAACAGCAAAATCCTTTATGGTTCCAAAATACCTTACTACCTCTATACTCAGACTGTTTCAGGAGCTCCAGGAGCTCCTGCATTTGTTCATGGAGCTCCTGAAACAGACAGACAGACAGCTGAACTGTAGAAAATACTGTCCAGTTAAAAGTAAAAAAACCCCAAATAAACCAAAACATTAGTTAATATTTATACAGTACAACAGGGAAGAATAGTTTAGAAAAAGTAAGCACATGTTCCATTATTCATGATTGTAGAACAGACTAATCAATGTAGTAAAACAGGTTCAATATTCTTTTTTGTGAAAAGTAGCAGTGGTACACTCAAAAGGTACTCCTAGCTCAGAAACTACAGTCTGAAGTACCACTGCTCTATTCACTTTCACAATTAAAGTCAGAAAGTTATTAAACTTACTTTATTAAGTCCATCTCATCAAGATGCCTTAAAATGTTTGCTAAAAGATGTCTGAACTCCCTTCGGAAGAGTTCACTGAGAATGTCTATTCTATCTAATCCCATTTTTCTGCCAATTAGATTCTGAAGTCCAATGCTTTCCCTGGAAATAATTCTGTCCACAGTAGCCCAGGTGCCAAGATTTCTTTTACCGCTCTTTTTCAAAGTTGAGCAAACTAATTCTTCCAAATGAGTAACTGGCAGTGAGGTTTTTTTTGGAAGCTGTAACTGGCTTTGGTTCTTTATAAGACAGCGTTTTGGTGTATCAAAGATATTTCCTGCCAATGGTATACTGTCCTCATGGTCTGTTGGATCATTACTTTGGTTGCTTAACATAGAGGAGTAGCCACTGTCCTCGTTAATCCTACTGTTTTCCAGTGTCTCCATTTCATGGGCATCCTCCCCAAGTCTGCACAGTACTTGCTGGTTTTCCTTGTTATGTACAGGCCTTCCTTCAGTTTTCAGGTCTAGATTTCTTGGGCTTGTATTATGCAGTAGATTATGACACTCTTTGGCACAGCCTTTACAAGTCACCATTTCATTATCTGAAGCACAAGATTCTTCTACTCTCTTCTTTGCTGCATCAGGCTTTAATGGGGTGAATGCAGTATGGACGTGGTTACAATTAAAATCGCATTTCATTTTGATTGAATGGTTAAGATTTGCTTTCATTATTTTATTGGTTGTATCCTGCAAAAAAAATAACAGTGTTAAACTAGGGGAAAACAACAGCAAATCTTCTTTACATTAATCTACACACATTATTGCAAACAAACTGTTTGGCTTCCATCCTTCTTTAAACATCTATACCCAAAGCATATACAAAACCAGAGTACATATTTTATATTGGCAACCATTTGCTCCAGTTTTCCTTGTATCTGATGTAGGGATGTAAACATTGTTTTAAAAATTACCCATTTAAACTCCTTTAATTATATTGGTTAAACAGTCCTGTGGCAGAGGGGCAGGGCAGCATGGGGATTGCAGGGAGTTCTGCTGCCATTCAGGACTGAAGCCTGTGGCTCCCCACATTGAGTGTAGGAGTGGGCAGGCAGTGGTGCCAACAGTGGCAGTGCAGGGTGGCTGTGTCCACAGCTCTGCACTGTCTGCTGTTGCAGAAGCAGCCCAGGTGCCAGTGTAGATCCAGGCTGCAGAATCATGTGGCTGCTGCAGAGGAAGGTAACTAGCAGTTACCTGGGAGAGTGGAGCACAGTAAAAGTTGAACAGTAGAGCCAGTAGGGTTTAAATACAAACAAGCACAGCAGTACGGCTGCCACTGGGTGTCACAGCTTCATGGAGCCAGGCACCCCTTTCCACACAACACCCACAGGGTCTCCTGTCTGCTGGGTGCCCAGTGCCTCCAGCCCATCTATGCCTGAAGTCCCAGTTACTAGTTCTTTACTCCCACCCACCCCTGACAGCTGCCACACTACTCCCTGGCCCATCTGGATGCTGCCAGCAGCCAGGCTGGCACCGTGCTCCTCCCACTCAGCTGAGGGCTTGCTCTGGTGCAGCTCTTGGCAGAGGGTGCTGCCTCAGGCACAATCCTATGCAGCACATCTATCCACCACTGGGGGGCAGTCAGGAGAGAGGTGATGCCTGTGGCTCTGGGCTGGAGGACCACCAGTCCCAGGAGACGGGAGCCCCTGTGGGTGCTATGCGGGGGAACCTGTCTCTGTTAAGCCTGCCCATGGCACCTGATGGCAGTCCCACCACTGTGCTCACTCCTCTTTAAGGACAGCTGGGTCCATTGCACAACTATGCTTGGCTATACTCCCCCTGGTAACCACAAGCTACCTTCCTGTTGCAGCGATGCTGCAGCCTAGATCTGTGCCACTTCCTGGGTAATCCTTGCTGGAGCCACTCCTCTGCCAGAAGGCAGCACTGAACCAGGAGGTAAATGGAAAATGTATAAACAAACAGTATAAATATAATTATTATTTAACCATTTAACTTTTTGCATGCTTAATATGATAGCAAACTTCTTGGTCCATTTATTTTTCTGAAATTCACCGTCTACAGAAAAACTCCAAAAATGATCAAAAAAAGGACTACCTTCCCTTCCTCAGAGGTCTTTACACAGGGGTGAGCAAATATTTGGGCTGGAGTACCATTTGACAAGTCTTGGTGAGCTGTTGAGGGCCACACATGCACAACCCGGCCCCAGCTTGGCTGCATCCACAGCTGTGGAGGCAGGGAATGGAGCCTGTCCCATCCAGCCATCAGGGTTCCTGGGAGCCAGGGCAGAGAGGGTGGGGATATGCACACACATGAGACTGGGCTGGATCAGCTGTGCTTAGGCCCTGGAGGCTACTAGGCAGAAGTAGCCCATTTGCCTGCTCAGCATTGCCCCATGGCTGGAGCCGTCAACATCAGAGCATAGCTCACTCAGGCTCTGTTGCACAGTGCCAGATGGCTGGAGCTGCTTCTGCCAAGCGTCCCATGTGGTGCCCGTGAGATGCAGTCCAGCTCTGTGGGCCATGGGGACCGTCTGCCAGCAGAGGCCAGGACATAAGCACCAGAGCCTGTGGGGGCAAACTGCATCTCCCTGGCTCCAGTGCCATGCTGGGTAGAAAAAGCCTTGCCCACTCACCCCTGTGCAGCAGGCCCTGGGCAAGCCATGGTCAGGTCTCTGGCTCTGCTGGTGGGCAACTTGGGTGGCAGCTTTGGCCTGGGCTGGCGCCACATGATGCCAGATGGGAGGCAGTCTCTTCCCACCTGCTTATTGTCTGGTGTGGGTTTGGCTCCATTCCCTTCTGGGCACAGAATACACACAAGCTCTGGCCATACAGTGCCACCTGAGAGCTCAACTACCATATTTACATGGCCAGGCAGAAGCTGGAGATGGAGTTTGACAGTAAGCAGTGGGGGAGAAGGGACAGAAGCTGTGGGAGATGGTGAGGGAGGATTTGGGCACAGGGAGGGAAACAGACAGATGAGCCTGGGTCAGAGCCAGAGTCACAACACCAGCAAGGCCAAAACTGGGGAGATAGCAATCACCTGCTGCCAACTCTGCTTTGTACTCAAATCCAAGATGAGGAGTCTTTCCCCGACAATGTTGAATGGATGGGACCTCATCTTGGATTTAAATATTAAGTGCATACAATGAAAAATAGAACTGATTCCATAATATTAACTTATTTTTATTAATACTACATAGAGGTGCACTCATATCAAGATTGATAAAAGGAAAATTGGCATTACTGGCAATCATTTTTTTTGGCTGATGAGGCGGATAATGTTGATCAATGCTGCAGCATGCACACAGCCAGGAGTGCAGCTCAGCAGCTTGGAGAGCAGCATCCCACCAGTAAGTCTATGTGAGGGAGGAAGGGGTGTGGGGGAGACAGATCGAGACCCCTGTGGTGAGGGAGGGAGTGGGACCAGGGCAGGGCTGCACAGCCAGGGTGGGCCATGGGATAGAGCTGAGGCTCATCTGGGGAATGTGCTCCTGCCATTGCATGGAGGAATGGGGACCATGTGCCCCCTGGATCTGTGCGCGGGGTGAAAGCAGACTGCACTTCCCAGTTGTGGGGTGCTGGGCCCAGGCTGTACTGTGGGCAGGCAGGGATGGGGCAGGTGGCACTGGTGCTGGGAGCAGAATTTTGGGGTGACTACAGGCCCTATCCCAGCACTGCCACAACCTGCCCTGCCCACAGCCTGGGCCCAGACCCCCACCCCTTTTGAGAAGAGGCTGGAGCAGCCCCTGGCTCCAAGCACACAGCCCACCCTCACCCCATGGACAGAACTGGGGGGCACATGCCCCTATGCCTCCCCTGGGGTGGGGGGGTGATGCATGCAGTGGTGGGAGCCACCCCCACCCCTCTGGACAAGCTGTGGCTCTGTCCTGTGCCCTGCCTGGCTGTGCAGTGCCTACTGCAACCCCAGCCCCACTCTCTCCTTCACTATGGGGGCCTCTATGTGCTCCCCAATATCCTTTCCCTCCCCCTGCCCCAGACTTACCAGCTGAACACTGCTCTCTAAGCTGCCAGGCTGCATATCAGCAATCACATTGGTATTGGCTGATATGGCTGGTTAATAATTGGTTATTGGTATCAACCCAAAACAAACAAACAAACAAACAAACAATCGGTGCACCCCTAACATTACATTACACAAAAGCCTATTTTCCCATGCACATTACAGGGGTGAGTAATTTCAGTTTGTCACAGAATACTAAATGCCATGCAGGGCTTAGAAACTAAATCTGGCCCACGTTGCCATTAGATCCAGCTTGCAGACATGAAGCTTTGGTGGTTGGGGGGGGGGGGAGTTTCAGCAGCATTACCTTTCCCATGCTGTCATGTAAAAACCACCAGCTGAGGGTGCCATGCCACTATGAGGAAAAGCATTGGCTGTGGGCCTCCCCCCTTCCACTGTTAGGGAAGAGTGGAGGCAGCTAGATCCATGCCTCTGACCCCAAATGGGTCATGCCAACCTACAGGCATGGGATACTGCCTTACTATATCTTCTGGACTGTTTGGGACAAGAAACTCTACCTTCATGTGTTACTAAACTGGGAAAACTTTCACAGGATTATTTTGGGGAAAAGAGAGAAGGGGAAAAAAAAAAAAAGAGAGAAAGGTGATACAGAACTCTTCAATTTCTGTCTGGACAGGAATATTTGCAAGGCTCCAAGAACTACAGGGAGATGTATTCTATCATATACACAGTATGTTTGAACTTTTCTGTTTAACTGCAGCTAACAAAATGCAAAAAACTCCACAATACATTTTCAGAAATGAAACTGAAAAAGTTTGCAACTGCATTAAATACATTATTTATCTATGAACTACTGTTAAAAGCAGCATGTGCTCAGAAACCAACTATGAAGCTGTTTAAATGAAGCCAACACTGAGCATGACTACAAAATACACAGCCTGTATTGGGCATACATGCTGATGGGAGAGAGAGAGAGAGAGAGAGAGAGAGAGTGTGTGAAAAAGAAGTTGCTTCTCCCAAGGAAGAAATAAGCATTTTTATTTAATGGAAAATCTGTTGTGTCCCAAGTCAAATCAACTCCAAATCCGTGAGTCATTTAAGAACCATATGTGGCCCTGCTACTGGGAAGCATTTTCCACCCTACCTGGGACTTCAGATGCTTCCAAATCCTGCGGCGGGCATCCTACATGCAGGCCCAAGCCCAGAAGCTTGGGGTTCGGATGCCCCTGAGTCTCGCTTGCCCTGAGCCATATGGCTGCAGAAGTAAGCTAGGGAGGAATCTCCCATTTCCATAAAGTCAGCATTTGCTGGGATCCTCCCACTGGAAGTTGCAGTGGGAAGCTAATTATGAGTCTCGTAGGAAGTCCTGTCCACAAGCAGACAAGGGTGCAACCCCCCCCGCCCCACTACACATGGCCATTTTAATTGTATTACCTTGGCTGTGGTGAAAATAAGCATACCACACTGCCAATCAGAGCCCAAAGTAAGTTCCAATAGTGTCCAATGCATTCAGTCCCGGTCAGCCCCAAATCTTTTTCAAAGTCATGGTGAACCACTACACTGAATACATTTCAACTTCCTCTTTACTCCTACAGCTCAGCTGCACCTTACTTTCTCATTTCCGATGATTCACGTTTCTTCAGCAGCCATAAAGTTATGAGAAACATCACCAAACGGGGCACCAAACTGTCCACTCAGATTCCCTCTCTCAGCCTGGTACACATGATGAGATATAGCTGGACCAGGCTGCCTATACCTCATCTGCATACACATTTTTGGAGGATCTCTGGTTCCAGTCATGAGTAGGGACTAGTTAGCACATGGATCCTTTGTGGGTTGTAGCTAGATGATATACGCATACTAAACAGTGCTAAGCTATGGGGTCACCATGGATTGAAATGCTGTTGGCTGGTGGGGCCCCACTCAATGAGCTATACAGTAAATCATGAACCTTTTGGCTTTGGGCTAATACCATGTATAGTTTGTATTATATATAAGTATAAAGCTGCTGCTTAAAAGTATGTTTATGGAATCCCTGTGCTAACACTTGCAGCAGTTTAAAAAAAAGATAAAATGCATCCATTCTGGATAAACTAAGTCTATGGGTACTATATGCAACTTGCTATAGCTATGTTTAAGTCAAGATCAGTTTTTTAAAATTTTCTCACTTCCAGGAGCTCAGGAAAAGCAGGGTCTGACAATAAGGAGGGAAAGGGCTGCAAGAGAAAAACGTTGGGAGTAAGCAGAGGGCAAAAGGGCTATGTGACCCGCCCCCCAGTTTTATTCTCCCTACGGTAATAGTGGGAAGGGGACAAATTCAATACAAGCCTGCAATAATTATAGTTTTATAGTTGGTAGGGTTGGAAGGGACCTGAGCAGATCATTAAGTCCGACTCCCTGCCATGGCAGGAAAGAGTACTACCCCAGCACGGTATTCGTCCAACCTCCTCTTAAAGAACCCCAGGGTAGGAGCTAGCACCTCTTCGCTTGGAAGTTGGTTCCAGATCCTAGCCACCCTGACAGTGAAGTAGCACCTCCTGATGTCCAGTCTGAATCTACTCTCTGCCAGCTTGTGACCATTATTTCTAGTCAGTCCTGGTACTGCTCGGGAGAACAGGGACTCTCCCAGTGCCTGCTGGTCCCCTCTGACTAATTTGTAACAGGCCACTAGATCCTCCCATAGCCTTCTCTTGTGGAGGCTGAACAGGTTCAGATCCCTTAGCTTTTCCTTGTAGGGCCTGCCCTGCTGCCCCCTGACCAGGTGAGTGGCCGTCCTCTGGACCCTCTCCTTGATGCCCACATCCCTCTTTAAGTGTGGCGCCTAGAACTGGATGCAGTACTCCAACTGTGGGCCTGACCAGTGTCGCATAGAGGGGGAGGATCACCTCCTTGGATCTGTTCGAGATGCATCTGTGGATGCATGACAAGGTATGTTGGCCTTCCTGACTGCAACCCCACACTGCCGGCCCATGTTCATTTTGGCATCAATGATGACTCCAAGATCCTTTTCTGCCTCTGCACTGATGAGAAGGGAGTTCCCCCAGCCTGTAGGTATGCTGCTGGTTCTTCCCTCCCAGGTGCAGCACCTTGCACTTGTCAGTGTTGAAACTCATCCTGTTCTTATCCACCCACCCCTGTAACCTGTCTGATTGCAGCCTATTCCTCCCTTCTCGCATGCCCATATCCCCCCACATCTTAGTGTTGTCTATAGTTTCCTAGGTCCTCCTTCCTCCCTTTTTTGAAAATGGGAACCACACTGGCCCTTTTTCAGTCCTCTGGCACCACACCAGAGCACAATGAGTGCTCGTAAAGCTGTGCCAGGCATCCCGCAATGACCTCTGCTAATTCCCTCAGCACTCTGGCTAGATTATTATATCATTATTATTAGACTATATATAATTATATAATTAGATTATATACTTGGAAAATTATATCAAACGTATACATTATCCATATATGGAGTCTAATCCTCGGAAAGGTTGTCTTATAATTAGGGACCTACCAAGATGGTGGAGGAAGTGTGCTGCACATTGGCTACTTTAATCCTGGAACTTTTCTCCCCAAGCGCCCCCTGCCACTTGCTTCTGATCAATAGGAAGGCAAAAATTGTGGTTTTAAATAGGGCATGGTTTTTGCCTCCTGGCTACTCAGCTATATTCAAGTAAACATGGTGTCAATTCTTGCAAGAAATAGCATGGGACATTTAAATCCTCTCCCTTAGATCCTCATCTAAATTATACAATACATTATGGAAGCTGTACTCCAGAAGGGCACCACACCTAGTGGAGGGCATGTATTTAAGACCACTTAAGGGTACATTGCAGACTTCTGCTGCCATAGCTATGTTGATCAGAGTGTGAAGAAATAAAATCCTTGACTTATTCAGCTTTGCATGTGGGAGTCCTTGGTATAGATCAGGGGTATCAAATTCATCTAGCCCCATGGGCCAGATGAGGGTTGCTGGGCCAGATTGGGACTGTGCTGCAGGCACAGCCTGCAAACCATGTGTGGCGCACACTGGCCTCTCTCTGGGGCTCCCACTGCATGCAGCACACAGGCTGGACCCACACTACACACAACATGGGGGTAAGGGGCCCAGCCTGCCTGCAGCACCCTGCCATGCTGATGTGAATCAGGCCCCAGGCTGCTCACGCATGCCACAGCTAGTGAGCTAGGCCAGCCAGGCAGGGCACCATATGCAGCCAGGCCTGGACTGACCCCATGTTGAGTGCAGCACATGTCAGGCTGGGGCCAGCATGTGGGGTCAGTCCAGGCCATACAGCTCCACCACCTGGATCCAGCCCACAAGCAGCCTCATGGCCTGGTTCAGGCTGAGGGCTCTGGTTGAGTTTGAACCTCCTAGCCATGAAACTAAGACCCTAGCTTTGATCATTCAAATCAGCTGGCATCATCCTGCCAGGGTGCGGGGCAACTGGGCCAGAAGCACGGTCATTTCTCAACTCTCCCTCCCAAGAGAGGAGACATTTTAGGCGGGATAACTCTGCTTCCCGTCAGTGGGGCCGGTCTGCCCGCCCAGGCGGGAGCACCCGGGAGAGGCCGAGCTCCAAAGCCAGGGGCAAGTCCAGATCCACCAGCCAGGAGCGCGGCCGGGGCAGCACGTACCTGGGGGCCCCTCGCCCCTGAGGCTAGGTCAACAGCACCGGGGGGGAGGGGGGGGGCGTGTGGGGCCCTGCCGCCGGGCCGGGAGCCGCTTGCCGAGGGCCCCGCACGTGCTCGCGCCGGTGCCCCTCATACCCAGGGGCGCGGGGTGGACGGGGATGGCGGCGGGCGCCGAGCGCGGGACGCCCCGCCCGCCTCCGTCCCGCAACCCGCGCCCCAGCAGCCTCCGCCGCCGCGCGGGAAGCGCCTTCCCCCCTCTCCACACCGCACCCCGACCCCCATATATCCATCCATCCACCCCCAGCCCAACCCGACTCTCACCCTGCCCCACCGCTGGGGGCAGCGGCCCCACAGCGCGCGCGCCCGCCGGGTTCACCTGCCGAGCGCCGAGAAGCTCCGCGCACCGCGCTCGCTTGCCGGGTACTTTTAAAAACTTTGAATTTGGTGCCTGAAAGCCCGGCGGCCAATGAGAGGCGGTGCCTCAAGGCCACCCGCCAATCGGGGGCGGGCGGGGGGCGGCAGCCAATGGCGGCGCTTGAGGGGCGGAGCCACCTCGCCAAGGGCTCAGAGCGAGGGAAAAAAAAAAGGAGGGAGAGCAAGAGTGCGCGCGCGGGGCTGCGGC
Source organism: Crocodylus siamensis (assembly GCF_052110815.1). Taxonomy (NCBI): domain Eukaryota; kingdom Metazoa; phylum Chordata; order Crocodylia; family Crocodylidae; genus Crocodylus; species Crocodylus siamensis. The sequence continues at coordinate 120,330,796 of NC_143395.1, forward strand.
CTTCCTCGGCCCCAACCGCCGTGGCGCGCTGACCGCCTGGGCGGGGCCCGGAGCGCGGGATGGGAAGGTAGGGGGAGCAGCCCGGGAAGTCCTGTCCCGCCCCGCCCGCTCCTCGCTTTGGCGCGGCCTGGTCCTAGCGCCCAGGGAAGGAGGCCCTAAGTAAGTGCCTGCTTCTCACCCTGTCTTGTACCAGGACCCATTCGTTAACATCCACGGCCCGTCCCTGGCCCAGCCCCGCAGTGTGTGGGCAGGGGAGCCCCAAGCAACCCCTCACAGGTTGGGGCCTCGGCAGCTTCCCAGGGAAAAGCCACCGCTTCCCACTTTTTTCTCCTTTAAAGGAGAATGGTCCCCTTTTCAAGTCTGTTCATAACCCTTTCCTATACTCTTGCCCCCTTCTTTTGGGTCAGGACCCCACTGAGAGGCAGAGGTAGCAGGCAGGGCACCGGCTCTCATCAGCTGGTCTCTGAGCAGGGCTGGAAGGGACCCCCAGAGGTCACCTAGGCCAGCACTTCTCAACCTGTGGGGCACGACCCAAAAGTAGGTCACGAGAATATATGAAAGGGGGGTGAACAAACTTTAAAAGTGGGTTGTTCTTTAATGGAGAAAAACATGGGGAACGGTTACTTTTCCCTGGCAGGCTGGCACAGCTTCGCCTGCCAGGGGCTGTTTGGGGCCCCCCACTGTGCTCCACACACTGGGGGGCTGGGGGCAGCAGGTCGGGAGTGAGGGGCACTGGGTTGGGACTGGCCGCAGATATTTACAAATGGGGCCTGGTACAACAAAGGTCGACCACCATGGACCTAGGCCACCCTCCTGCCTGAGGCAGATTGTTGGTATCCAAGCCATCCTGTTCAATCATAATCTAAACTCCACACAAGATACCCCCGCAACGCAGACATAACACCCTAACCTGCCACAGGCAAAGCAGAGGAAGCACGGCAGCTGATGTCCCCCTTCTATAAAATACTAGCCAACTGCCTGTCAAGAATGACGGCGGGGCGGAGCCCTATGTCATTCTCCCCCTCAACGCCCCCCCAAGTCTGGCCGACTTCCCCCTTCCCTCCTCCTGCTTGGGTCTGGGCCCGCTCCCCCCTTCCCTGCTGCCACAGCAATGGGGGGAGGGAAGGGGAGAGCAGGCCCTGGCCCAATGCAGGGTTGGTTGTGGGGGAGGACCGGGCCCGAGGGTGGGGAGAGCAGAGCAGCGGGTCTGGGCTGATGCAGCAGCGATGGGGGGATGGGAGGAGTAGGCCTCTGTCCCCCATTTCCCTGTCATCGTGTTGGCACTCTGCTGCACCACCACCTCCTATCCCAACACTGCATTTGTGTTCTGACTGGTTGTTTCAGTGAGCCAATCAGAGTGCAAATAAAGTGTTATGGACAGACAGATAGATTAAGACTTTTATAATATTCGAATCGTCAATATATGCTCAAATGGTCCTGCGTAGAGGGCCACACCCCACAGAGCAAGGCAAACCCCCCCACAGTCCTTACCAAACTGATCAGGGGGTAAAATTCCTTCATGAGGTAAACTTCCTTCCTATTTATCAAAAGAAGAAATAAAGTTCTTTGCTATTTTCCCATTTGCTTTTGGATGCATCAGTCTGAGATGTTCTCATTAACATTCCTTATTTTTATCTTAGTTGCACAGTTTTGTAGTTTGTAGGGTTGGAAGGGACCTGAGCAGATCATCAAGTCCGACTCCCCGCCATGGCAGGAATGAGTACTGGGGTCAAACGACCCTGGCGAGGTGTTCATTCAGCCTCCTCTTAAAGACCCCCAGGGTAGGAGCCAGCACCACTTCTCTTGGAAGTTGGTTCCAGATCCTTAGCTTTAACGAGGGAAAGAATGAGCAGGTTGGGATATGGTGTCAGGTAGGATACGACCAGATTCCTTATAATTTGGTCATTTGGAGTGTTATTACTATCCATCTATCCATTGGGAGAGGATGGAGCGACAAAGCAATCCATATAATTCCCAACTCATTTTGTTTTTCCAGAAAGTCTGTGAAAACAATGCCTTCTGCTGGGTGATAGATAAAGCTATTTACATAATACCATCTGACACACACAACCCGCATGAATCACACAATAAATGTAATGTGTGCCAGGCGCCAGACTCATCTCACAGCTCAGGAAACTGTATCCAAAATAAGAATGAAGACACAAAACAGTTTAAAAAAATAATAATTTCTTCATCCCAGATGCCAGAGAATGGGATGGAATTTGAAAACGGTCAGGCAGGAACAGTTATGCTGCCAGACCAATTAGAAGACCCCATACTTATCTGCATAATTGAGATGGTAATATGGTAAGGCTGAATGAGTAGATCTACCACAGAACTTCAAGCAAGTCTAAATTGTCAGACTGCTGGGCACTGCTGCCATGAAAACACACCTACACACACCATGTGCCAAAAAGCAACAACTAGCAACGTTTCACATACCCAAGTCACACGATCTTTTTCAACATTCAGAGCATGCAGTGCAGAAGAATGTGGGCACGACCACACTTCTTAAGACTGGACAACGTAGTGCAGAGAAGCCTTCAGGCCCCTGACACATTGAATTCAAAATGTTGGCGATATCTATGCAGCATGTTACAGCCTCCTGCAATGGCAGCACCCTCAGTCACACTGCAGGGTTCCAGGTAGGCTGCTTTTTAAATCAGAAGTAGTCTAATGATTCCTTTGTGGAAAGCTAACTAGCAGTGCTGAGTGCCAACTAGCCTAATCCCAAACTAACCTACTAGCTCATACATGACTATGCTGTTTACAGGTTAGCAGGTACTGTAGGTTGCTTAAGACAGTAGTTCTTAATCAGGGAAGCCACACAATTTTAACGACTCTGTGCCTGATGGACAAAGAGGTGGGAGAATGGGGAGGGCATAGATGATGCAGGGGAGGCATAGGTGATATGTCACGGGGGTAGACAGGGCACACGTCTCCCCAGATTTGTACGGCCACAGCAGGGCACGGGGTTGCAGCCTGGCCAGACTAACACAGACAAGACCTGCTTCTGTAGTCCAGCGAGTGGGACCCAGCATGGGAGGGTGCAGTGGGGTGGTGAGACTTGTTGCTGGTGCCTCCCGGAAACCCTGTGCCAGCCGTGTCACCAGTAGCGCAAGGAATAATGGATCAGGGTGGGGGAAGGAGGGGGTGCTGCCCTCATCTCTTCCCACTACCAGCTGCTCGCATGCCAGACCATAGCTCTACCCCAGAGGGGAGGTGGTGTGGAGGACAGCACAATCTGTCTGAGGAAAGCGGCAGTGGCAGCAGCAGCAGTAGTGGCAGCTGAGCCACGGCAGCAGGGTAGAGCTGCAGCCCAGCGTGTGAGCGCCTGATGTGGGAAGAGGTGAGGGCAGCACAACCCTCCCTGGTCTGTTATTCCTCACACTGCTGGCAGCGTGACTGACTCTGGGGTCCCAGCAGCAGTGGCAGCAACAAGTCCTTCTGCCCCACCCTATACCCCCCTCTGTACCTTACATCTCCCCCCTTCCCTACATACTGGGGGCCTGGGGGAGCAGGAGGTTGGGAGTAAGGGGCATCAGCAGGGCTGGGGTGGGAGGGCTTGTGGGTTGGGAGTGAGGGGCACCGGCAGGGCCAAGGGGCTGCAGATTGGGAGTGAGGGGCACAAATAGGTGGGCCACGCAAGGGGAGGGCCTCAAGAAGAAAAAGGCTGAAAACACCTGGCTTAAAAGAACTGCTTCCAGGGAAGGGAAGTTTACCCTAGAGATAGCCTTATGTCCTCAACACCCTGTTGTTATCCTGGAGATGGCTAAAGGCTACATGCACCAGTTTCCACTGTTGAAGTGTCTACACCTGGACACATCCTAAAGTAGCTTGATTTAGTACCTAACTTACATGTAAGCCCCAAATAGATTCACAAACAAGGGTTTTTCTAATTGCCTGCTGGGCCTAATATGGTAGTTCTTCCTATTCCTATGGGATTGGGCACTGCATGAAAGAAGAGGCAGCCTTTACACTTGCCTACACAATGGCCCACTTAGGACAAGGCAGACTGGAGTTCAAATCCTTCTTATATTTGAGGAAATTTGCACAAACTGGAGTGGAATACATTCTGCTATTGAACTCTTCTTCCGCCCACACCACATTCAAGGTATTCCACTTTGACCATTTCAGTGAATACGCCCACAGGGGAGAGAGCCTGACAGCAAGCACATGCACACCAAGCTGGAGCAAGGGGAAAGGTCAGGATTCCAATCTCTGCCCCAATGAATAGAAGTCTAAACTTTGTTTTTTAAATAAATTGGAGCATTGCAGTAATTAAGTCCTTTTGTGAATCTTGCCATAAGAGCTCACTCTCTCTTGCAGTCAGTAAATGAGTGTACCTAACTTTATGCATCTCATAACTTCCACATATAAAATTAAACATGTGTATTGCTTTACCATACTGGAGCATACTAGTGTAGCCAAAGTAGACTCTGGAAAGATAGATGTAAAGAAACCCTTGCTTTTATATGCTGAATTTGTACATTTACCGGTTCAAATTATAGAAGCAAGTAGATGTAAGAATGATATGTACATAAAAACTTACTTATGTTTAGTTTGTAAATTGCATTCCTTAACATAACAAGTAACAGTTTATCCATTCTTTTTTAAAATTCTCCTTTTGTATAAGCAACATTTAGCAAACACTGCTGCATGTGTTTGTTTTTATTCTATGTTATGGTGACCTCTTTAAACAGAAATCTGAAGTAAATATTTTTACCCATAGCTACACCTTTCCTTAGGATAAAGCTGTGCAACTGGGGGTAAGTTGCAGCCTGGGCTACCAGGCCAGCTAACACTCCTCCTATCCTTAGCTGCTTTTGCAACTGGAGTCTCCAGGTTCTCCCTTCCAGCTTCCACTTTCTGCCCCACCTCAGGTGAAAGGACAGTGCAATGTGGGTATTTATAGAATCAGAGAGCAGTAAGGCTTGAACTGTCCTCCAGAGGTCTAGTCCAACCCCCTGCCTGAGGCCAGATCATTCCTATCCAAAGCATTCAAAACAAATCTATTGCCTATCCTTTTAGAAAAATTACACTGTTAAGCTCAAGATAAGCCTAGGGCTACATGGGCATGCAGTACCATGGGGGGGTGAAGGGGACTCCCACATGGGCATGTGGTGCAGCAGTGGGGTTGGACACCCACATGGGTGGGAGGTGGCTGCATGGTATACTGCCCAAGGGTCTGTGGATTCATCCTGGTGTGGCCCTGGGCATGCAGTTCATGATGGCGCAGCCATAGGGCATTTGGCCCATGACCAAATTTGGCCTATGACTTAGTGCTTAGGGTTAGAAGGGACCTAAACAGATCATCAGGTCTGACCCCTTGCCCTGGGCAGCAATGGGTGCCAGGATCATATCACCCCAGCCAAATATCCGTCCAGCCTTCTGTTGAAGACCCCCAAGGTAGGAGAGGGTATCACCTCACTTGGAAGCCCATTCCAGAGCCTGGCAGTCCTAACTATGAAGTAATGTTTCCTGCTGTCCAGCCTGAACCTTCTCTCTAGCAATTTGTGAGAAGTTGGACAGCCCTGACTCAGGATATGATTCTTTCAGTGGCTTACAGATTTTATTATATATGCAATGCATGATGATATAGTATAGTAAGAACATGTTGGATATTTTACGCTATTGGTTTCAGACTGTCAAATTACAGTGTTTAAATGCATACTGCATGCAAACATGTATTCAATGCTTTCCATTTATCCACTATTTAATTGTGTACAATTGTATGTTAGTAGATCAGAAAAGCAAGGTTTCCTTCACACGTACAAATCAGACTGTTTATACACATTGCTGAAAGTCACAGGAAAGGAAAAACAGTCCACACCCAATTATTTAACATTTTCTGTAATTAAAGCTGACAACTAAGAAATAGACTGGATGTCAAACTGCAACTGAAATTATCAAAGGATTCAAGAAAAGAAGAGACTTATCTCAAAGTCTATTTTAGCTGTCTATTTAGAAGCCAAAGGAAACAAAGGAGTGGATGAAGGAAAAAGACATGAAGGAAGTGTTTTAAATAACCCTTTACTCCTCAACCCCATTCAAAATCTTAAGAATTCTTATTTACACCTTGTCTGGATTTGTAGAGGGCATTTAGCAACCATTTTATATAAAAATATTTAGAAAAAAAACAGGGTAATTTTTGTGTAGTTTTTTTTTTTTTTTTTAAACCAACTGGCTTTTAGGCTATGACTTAGATGAAACCTGAAGCATGAAATAATGCATTTTTTCTGCATCCTTTTTGAAAGTGGAGAAGCAGTGTCTTTTCACTGGAGGATACAAAACCGGCAGTCACTTTGTACTCAGTCATTTTACTTTAAGTTTTCAACACTGTAACAACAATGTTTTAGTACAAAGACACTATGGCCTTCTACTTCAAGAAGTGGAAGAACTGACTATAAATAGTGAGGAAATAGTTCTTTTTCATGAACTAAAAAGCCACTTATACCTTTTGTATGATGCTCCAGCAAGCTGTTGTGCAGCTGATTTGGGTTAAGCATTCATACCAGGGCTTGGCAAAGCACAAAGTTCAGGTAAGTTTTGTTTGTTCATTTGCTGAAATCATTTCCATTAAAGATTCATAATCAGCATATTCCCTCAGGGATTTTATCATTTCATCTAGCAATTCTTCCCCTAACATGAATTTTTCAATGTGATGCACTGATCTGCTTATCCGGTGGTCAGTCACCCGATCCTGCGGGAAGCTGTATGTTCTGATCTTCTCAGATCTTCCTCTGGTCCCAACCTATGGAGACAAGAAAGACCAGTTTACCATCATATCATCATCACCTTTTTACCCATCACATACTGCACAAGTTCAGCGTGTGAACTTTATCTCTTTTCTCTCCACTGAAAATGAACAGCATACAGAGATGTAGTGATGGGACAACTCTATTGCTGTTAACTGTATCTGCAGCTGAGCCTTATATTCACTAGATACATAAACTAAGAACTCAGTTGTGTTTCTTATACTTACCATAAATTTACATGAACAGCTGAGTATGCATTATAGGATGAGAAAATTATGTATGTATTTAAAGTTGGTATTTTTTCTAGTGTTGTTTTGGTTCCTGGTACTTGGTAGCTCAAGGGTACCAAAGGTATTGTCCATGGGCTGGATCTGGACTGCAGAGCCATATCACCCTGCCCCCAGTGCTAATCGTGGGTCTCAGTGACCCACAAGCAGCACACAGACCACACTGGATGGCCTATGTCTCCCACATAGCGCCTGCTCCTGTTTGTATCCCAGAACAGCAGAGTGGTTACTGAGTGCAGCACAGCCCTGGAGTAGCTATGCGTTGCTCTGGAGCCTGTGATGGTGGCTCTAGAGCTATGTGGGGCAGACTTGGAGCAGCTGGAGCAGGACTGGGCTACACATGGTGCCCACTCTGGTCACTCCATACATGCTAGAATGCCGGGCTGGTCTGCGTCTGGCCTGACCAGCCCAGCCCTGCACCAATCCCTGCTTTGACTTTCCTGCTGTAGTTGTATTTTATTCCGTTGGTTTCAGTAGGTCTCTAGAGCCGTACAGTACTGTATATGTAAAAATAGAAAAGGGAGTTTACGTTGAACTACTGTATGTTTTTGCATGTCATATCACAGTATTAAGTTTGTAAGTTACCATGGTTACAAACTGGTATCACATTTTATTCTTTTTATGGTTTCTAGTTGTGATGATTCAAAAGAAAGACTTAACCTGCCCCAGGACCATACAGAGAAAGCAGCCTGAATGCTACTCAGGAGCTTGTAATGTCTGCCACATTAAGCCTTGAAGGAGCCTAGAGAACTAGTCCAGGACCAGCAGACATACTGCTATTGACAATGTATATGTAACAGAAGCCCTTCAAGCCCTGTATGACATTGCCTGGCTCCAAAACCTTAGCAAAATGTACAGGATAATTAGCTAATATGAAAACCAACTATGCATTCTGAAACCTCATCTTCTGAAGTTTTAAATAAAAATAAGCTGTGTGTTATATTTGGCTGTAAAGAAATCAATATTCTATTTAATCTAATATAAAACAATTAAAATACAACTTACTATTATGGCTAGTGAAACAGCAGAAAAAAATATTTGTATTTTACTGGTATTTGTTGCTAAATATTTTCAGAGAGAAGTTATTTTACTAGTGATAGAAACTACTGAAGACAGCAAAAAAGATATATACAGTAAAAGCTATATTATCTGGCACTTTATTAAAAATCAGCATGCTGATTGACACGGCAAAAGGGAAACTGGAAGTCTCACCATGGTACTTCCAGTGTTGCCAGCTCCCACTTGCTAACTTTGGACCACAGCCCAGGGCAAAGCAGCCTGCATAGGACCCCCCCTCCCTGTTTACCGGCACACTGACACCAGAGAGTGAAAGCCCTGGTACACCAGACGCGGCAGGAGGGGCGGTGGCCCAAACAGGCAAAGATGACTTTTAGATAACCAGCATATTTGATTAACCGGCACTCCCCATTTCCCATGGATGCCAGATAACACAGCTTTTACTGCAGTATAGTAGCATATATACAAGTATGTTTTACAAAGCGCATCTCCAATACAATTCAAAACAATACCATCCCATGTTCCTGTCCCTACAGACTAGACCTGCAAGAACAGAACCTTGTTTTGAGAGATCTTGAGGCCTCTTTTCTAAGATATTATCAGGCAATGGATGAAATCTGTGATGGTGGGAACTATTCCTTCTTGAAATATAGAAGGGAATGAGGCAGAGGAGTTTTTGTCTTTCCTTACTCATTTCCTCAGTCTCCTTGCATTCATCACGTGCCTCCTCTGATTTTTTATGCTTGCATTCCATAGCTCTTTGGGCCTCCCCCTGCTCTAGTTTCTTTCAGGCCCAATATGCTTTCCTTTATTCCTCTTTCCATGTCTTGCCAGAGTTTGCCCTCCTTCAAGTGTTCCTTTTTTCTTCCTTTTCCTGAGTATTCTTCATCCTGATACTGGAACACAGACACATTCCACCCAATTCATTTTTCTTCTGGTTCACTGTCCACCATTCTATTTGTTCATTTCATACTCCTTTCTGGACCCAGTCTGACCTTACTTCCCCTAGGACATGTCTACATGTGTCGCTTTGGCAATGTTGTTATGGCACAGTAACAGCCTGTACTGTACCGTATGATCAGCACACGGTTATTTTTAGCAGCTACTTCGCTGTAGTGGCGTGTTATACCAGGGAAGCATGTCAATACGGCGAAGCAGCTGCTTGTTACGTAGAGACACCCACGGACACTACCTCACTGCTGTGACATAGCATCATGTTGCAGACGCACCCCTAGTATCCTATTCCTACCTCAGTGAAGAATGCATGTATGTGTGCACACACTCATTCATTTGCAAAATAACTCATACCTGAATCTTTCGGTTACTGCATCTCTTTCTTGTCACTTCTTCCACCTGGATATCATACAGTCTAGCGTGAAGTACTTTCATAGCCTTCTCTTTGTTTTTCACCTGAGATCTTTGTTCTTGGCATTCAGCCACCACACCTAATTAGAGCATGAAATGTTAAATCTCATTATATTCGTAAGTTATTTAATAAGAATGTGATTACATAGAAATTATCTTATGCAAAGGTTAAAAAAAGATTTTTTAAAAAACATATGCAAGGGAGGAGGTGGAAAGCAGTCAAAAAAACTTCTAAAACAAAGGCCTACAGCCTATCCCACCTCAGAATTCTAAGCATGACCTAATTTCACCATTCTCTCTAGCGCTGAGAAACCATTAACTTATCTACGTTTGCAATGTACCATTATCTCAGCTTTAAAATAGTCACGACAATAAACCACAGAGAAGAAACCACCTGTACTTTGTATCAGCAAGTTTTCAGGGGCTCAGAGCAGAACAGGATCTACCAAGGCCCCATAATAAAGGGGCTGAGTCAGCCCAGGCCCAGATGGATATAAAAGAAGACTCCCCAGGTGACCAGGGAGCCTGTGACTAGGAAGCCAGTGAACAGGGACTGCCAACAGGGGAAGCAGTTTGCTGGTAGTTCGGGGGTAGTAGCATAGTCTATTACCACACAATCCTCGGGCATTGCTGAGACCTTCAACCAGACAGAGCCTGTGGCCCTGGACTGTGGGGGCTGTCTGGCACAACTGCGCATGGGAGCATTCCCACTTATGGGGTATGCTCCCTAGTGGAGTCTCTGGAGAGCCGAGTGTGAGAGCTTGAGAAGGAGGTACGCCAGTTACACACTATCAAGGCTGACAAAGATTACATCGACAGCTACTGCCAGGCCCTACTCCAGGAAAGAAGAAGTTGAGAAGAAGGTGGAGGAGAAGGTGACCATGAAGAAGACTAGCCACAAAGACCCTCCCAGAGATACCTGGAAGACAGTAGTCTCCAGATCCAGAGTATGCAGAGCTCGGATTACTCCTCCCCAGATGCTGCATAACAAGTATGTTCCCCTCATTACACATGAGGAGACTCCAACAGAGACACCAGAGGGGGAGGCAAGTACTTTCACCCCTAGGTAGGGATGCTGGGGGAGGGGGGGGACAGGACTTTTTCCTGTGGGGCACAGAGGGACCTATCTGCCATCTGGACCTGTTGGCCCAAGAGGTCTGCTGCCTTCCTGGGACCCACATCCAGGACACTGCAGAGAGGATCCCCAGGCTCACCCATCCCTCCAACTACAACTTCATGCTCCTCATCCATGTGGGCATGAAGGACACAGCCAGGAGTACGCTGGACAGGGTCATGAGTGACTACATGGTTCTGGGGGCTGAGCTCAAGCAGTTTTTTCTTCTGTGCTCCCTGTTGCAGGCCATGGACCCAAGAGGGAAGGCTGTGTGGAAGAAGTAAACAGACACCTCCAACAGTGGTACTACTGCGATGGATTTGGTTTCTTCGACCACAGCACACACTTCAGGGAGAGAGGACCCTTGGATGAGATGGCATCCACTTCACACGGAGAGGTAAGGCTCTGTTCTCAAGCCAGAATGGCTGATCTGCTAGACAGGGCTCTTTACTGACTCTGCTCCCAGATGGGGAAACTCCAAGTACAGCATGCCTGGGGACTGGCACACAGGAAAGTTCCTACGTGGAGGACACTAAGAGAACTATTTTTGAAAACGTTAATGGAACAGTTCTCCCACAGCGTCTCAGGAAATCAAGGGTGTCAGTTGGAGGCCTGAGCTGCCTGTCCACCAATGCCAGGAGCATGGGAAACGAGCAGGAGGAGCTAGCCCTCCTGCTCTCTAGTGGGCAATATGACCTGGTAGTGATCACGGAGACCTGGTGGGACCCCTTGCATGATTGGAGCATAGCCATAGAGGGCTACACCCTGCACAGAAAGGGCCGAGCAGGGAAAAAAGGCGGAGGGTAGCTCCCTATGTGAGGGCGCGGTACACCTCTCTGATAAGATACACCTGGCTCCAAAGATAAGCAGCTTGAAACTCTCTGGGTCAAGCTTGGGGGGGGGGGGGAAGTTGAGAGAGACCTAACTGTGAGTGTTTACTATAGGCCACCGAACCAAGGGGAGGGGCTTGATCTGGAGTTCTCTCAAGAACTGACAGAGGTCATGCACACAAGGGACCTGGTTGGCACTGGTGACTTCAATTACCTGGACACAGATTGGGAGGAACACTCAGCTAGGTCGGAACGGTCACATAGCTTCTTAACTGTAAATCAAGGAGCTTTCTGACCCAGGAAGTGCAAGGGCCAATCAGAGGTACTGCTCTCCCAGACTTGGTCTTGGCCAAAGGAGATGATCTGGTGTGTGGCTTGAACATTGAGGGTAGTCTGGGCAACAGCGACCATGAGCTCATCAAGTTCACTGTCCGCCACAAGGCTGACAAATGAACTACCAGGACTGAAGTCCTGGACTTCAAAAATGCTGACTTCAACAGGCTCAGGACATTTGTAGGGGAGGTGATATGTGACCAGGGACAGAAGGCAAATGGGGTGCATAAAGAGTGGTCATTCCTCAAGGACACAATTCTCAAAGCACAAAAGAAAACCATCCCCATGAAGAAGAAAGGTAGCAGGAGGGCTGGTAAGGCCTCCTGGCTCAATAGGGACATCGCAGCCCTCTTGAAAAAGAAAAAAAGAGGCGTACACACAGCAGAAGCTAAGGACAGTATACAACAGTGGTCTGCACTTCTGGGAAATGATTAGGAAAGCCAAGGCAGCAACTGAGTTTAAGTTAGCCAAGGGAGTCAAGGACAATAAGAAATCCTCCTTTAGGTATTTAGGGAGCAGAAGAAAAATAAATGTTAGTATGAGGCCCCTGCTTAACACCTCAGTACAGCTGGTAATGGACACTCAGGGAAAAACTGAACTCCTGAATGCCCACTTTGCTTCAGTATTTCCCTGGACCAAGTGAAAGACAAGCAACATAAGGATCACAGGGGGCAGGGTGGGAATGGTAGCCTTCCCATTGTGGATGCTGAGCTGGCGCAATACCAACTACAAAAGCTGGACATTTATAAGTCCAGGTGAACTTCACCTGAGAGTGCTGATGGAGCTGGATGAGGTCATTGCAGAAACCCTGGCAAAACCCTTTCAGAAATCGTGGCACACAGGGGAGATCCCTGAGGATTAGAAGAGGGCCAACACTGAGCCCATCTTCAAGAATGGGAAGAGGAAGGATCCAGGCAACTACAGGCCAATCAGCCTAACCTCCATCCCAGTGAAAATCCTGGGAAAACTCATTAAAGAATCTACGTGCAACACGCTCGTTCAAGGTAAGATTCTGAATGACAGCCAGCATGGCTTTTGTCATGGGTAGGTCTTGTCTTAGCAAATCTCATCTCCTTCTACGAACAGGTCTCTTGCCACCTGGCCATGGGAGAAAAGGTCGACATTATTTAACTAGACTAAATCAAAAGCCTTTTGGAAGTATCCCACGATATCCTTACAGAAAAATTGGAAGATTGTGGGCTTAACTGCTCAGCAGTTCAGTGGGTGGAAAACTGGCTGCATGGTAGGACCCAGACAGTTCTCATGAACACATCTGTGTTGTCCTAATGAGAAATGGCCAGTGGTGTCCCTCAGGAGTCTGTGCTTGGACTAGTGCTTTTCAACATCTTTTACAATTATTTGGATGTGGGGGGTGAAAAGCTCGCTGGCCAAGTTTGTGGACGACCAAGTTATGGGGGAGCATGGTCACGCCAGAAGATAGGTTGCAGCTACAGACAGATCTGGACAGGCTGGAGAGCTGGGTGGACCGGAACCAGGTGAAGTTCAACACTCGGAAGTGTAAGGTGCTTCATCTGGGGGCAAACAATCCCCAACATACCTACAACAATCCCCAACATACCTACAGGCTTAGTGGCAACAATTTGACTTTTGCCACAGCTGAAAGGGACCTAAGGATAGTGATTAACCATTGCATGAAAATAAGCCAGCAGTGCAATGCTGTGGTCAGCAGGGCAAACAACACCCTGGCATGCATTAACCGTTGCATCCCATGCAAAACTAAGGAAGTGATACTCCCACTGTACTCCACACTGGTGAGATCGCAATTCAAGTACTGCACCCAGTTCTGGGTGCCACACTTCAACAAGGAGGTGGAAAAACCTGAGAGAGTCCAGGGAAGAGCCACCTGTATGATCAGGGACTTGCAAGACACCATATATGAGGAGAGGCTGAGGAACTTGGGCCTCTTTAGCCTTCAAAAGAGAAGGCTGGGAGGGGACTTGGTAATGGGAGTACATCAAAAACTCGGTAAACAGCTGTTCACCAGGGCATCCCTGGGGAAAGACCAGGAGAAATTGATACAAACTCCTGGAAAGCTGCTTCAGGCTCAATTCCAGGAAAACCTCCTTCAGAGTCAGAGTGTCCAGACTGTGGAATAAACTCTCTCCAGCAATGGTGCAGTCACCTACCCTGGAAATCTTCAAAAGGAGACTGGACAGTCACCTCACTGGGGTCACTTGACCCCAGTTGTCTTTCCTACCTAGTGCAGGGGGACTGGACCCAATGATCTACAAGTTTCCTTCCAGCCCTTAACAATCTATGAACCTCTGAATAAGTGGAATTGTATTTGGTATTTTGTATTTGCATATTTTGTCAGTATGACTAGCACACAAGGAGGTTAATGCTGAATTTCAAGTGTAACTGCTGTTTAGCAAGCAAATCAGTGGAGGGGTTCAGAGTAACAGCAGTGTTAACCTCTGCATGCTGGCCATGCCTACATAGCGGCTCTGGGAGCTGCAGCAAGTAGCTGTTGTCCTCCTTATTAAAACATCTTTTTAAAATTTCATTTAAAAATTGATTTTGAAAACCCATCCCTTGAAAAAGTTTTACAAATAGCATGTTTAAATCATGTTGCCTCCCAATACTAATACCTGTTATTAAAAAAAAAAATAATTATCTAGTAGAGAACAGAACCACAACTTTATAGCTTTTTGACAGTTCAAACTCATATGCTGTGTCCATTTTAGTTATGAAAACGTGATACAAAATCTGCAATGTAAATAACAGGAATGTGCAGATACCTGTTGGAATATGGACAATCCGCACAGCACTCTCCGTTTTATTCACATGCTGGCCTCCAGCTCCACTGGCTCGCTTAGTTTCAATTCGTAAATCTTTCGGATCAATAGACAGATTAATCTGTGAATGGAAAGAAAGAGAGAGAAAAACCACAAAAAAGACAACGTCTAAATGTGCATAATTTAAACAGATCATTTAAATAGAGTAAAACTACTCTGAGTTGATGAGGACTGCACTGTGACAAGCCACTTATCTGCAGTATATTAATCCCAGTCAAGCTAACAAGAGGTGAAGATCAACACAAGATTAATTCTCAGCTAGTTTTACACTGTTAGTTCAGCAGCACTCAAAAGGAAGCAAAGTGTTTAGCCAGCCATTATGGAAAAAGGAAAATACAGATTATACAGAAAATGTGTATGTGAATAAAATCTCTGAGTTAGATAGTGGCAGAGTTTGCTTTCAATTTGTGTCAAGCATACAGAGATTCCTACAACAAGCCTCTTTTGAAGTCCACTTAGGAAGAAACAAAATTTAGATGACTGATTTCCAAAATATTCTCCCTTTTCATTTACCATATTTTTTGTTTCCTACTTCAGTAATACTAAGTATTTTTCTAGATTTGCAATAGACAGACTTCAGTTTTAAACATTTTTAATAAGACAGTCTAGTATTTATGCAGCCCAGCAAAGACAAGCTAAAGTGATTTAAAACCACAGAAAATTTGGGTTGGAAAAGACCTCAAGAGATCATCTCAATCCACTGCTCAAAGTAGGACCAGACCCAATTATACCATCCTAGCCAAAGTTTTGTCTAGTAAGGTCTTAAAAACCTCCAAGGATGGAGATTCAACAACCTCGCTTGGTAACCTGTTCCAGTGCTTTACTATTCTCCATATGAGAGTTTTTCTTACTATCCAACCTAAACTTCCCTTGCTGCAACTTGAGAACATTGCTTCTTGTTCTGTCACCTGCCACCATGGAGAACAGTCTAGCTCAGGGGTGGGCAAAATATGACCAGGTAACTGGATCAGCCTTGCAGCTGCCCCCATGGCATTCTGCATGGGCCCAAGACCTGCCTGCTCATGATGGGGCAGCCTGCACCAGGTCCTTGCTGGCACTTGTGGCCCCGCCCCAGTTCCAGCCAGTGTGAGCAGCTTCCAGCAGGACTGTTCCCAGTGCAGCTGCAGCCATGTGCTGCTCTGCTCCCCCCTGCCTCTACTGGTGGTTCCTGCTCTTGCTGCACTATGCTGTGGTGCTCCAGATGAGCAGCTTCAGCCGGGAGGCTCCTGTCCCAGTGCATGGCGTTCCAGCTCCAGCTCCCAGTTTCCACAAGAAACTACAGGTGCCACCCAACTGAAGCTGTTTGTCTGGAGTGGCACGGCATGGTGCAGCAAGCGCAAAGTCAGGACCAGGAGCCACCACTGAAGGCAGGGGGGGAGCAGAACAGCACACAGCCAGGCTGGGCCATGGGCACTAGTGGGAGCATGGCGCAGGCCTCTCCAGTGTGAGTGGGAGGGGCTCGGTGAGCCCTGATGCATGCACCCCTGCCCCCCCACTCCCCTCATTCATCTCAGGCTCCCAGGATCTAGCACCCAGGCAGGACCCCTCTACTTCCCTACACCCACACCCCAAATCTCCCAGAGCTGTCACCGCCCCATGACCTAGCCTCACTTACCCCTCCCACTCCTGAATACTTCTCTCCACCACTCACAGCCTCAGAAGGAGTTTGGGTGAGTTGTTGGGGGAGATGGGGTACTGACCTGGCCCATGACAGCTCATCCAAACTCCCTATGTGGCCCTTGGTCCCAAATAATTGCCCACCCCTGGTCTAGCTCTATCCTCTTTGGAACCACCAGGTAGTTGAAGGCTGCTATTAAATCCTCTCTCAATCTTTTCTTCTTCAGACCAAAATAAGCCTAGTTCCCTCAGCCTCTCCTCAAAAGTCATGTGCCCCAGCCTCTTAGCCATTTTCACTGCCTTTTGCTGGACTCTCTCCAATTTGTCCACAACCTTTCTGTAGTGGGAAGCTCAAAACTGGACACTGCTTCAGATGCTTCCTCACCAGTGCTGAATAGAGGAGAAGACTTACTTCCCTTGATCTGCTGGCCACGCTCCTACCAGTGCAGCCTAGTATGCTGTTAGCCTTTTTGGCAACAAGGGCACACTGCTGGCACATATTCAGCTCATTGGCCATTATAACCCCCAGTCCTTTTCTGCAGGACTGCTGCTTAGCCAGTCTGTTCCCAACCTGTAGCACTGCATGGGATTGTTCTATCCTAAGTGTAGGATTTTGCATTTGTTTTTACTGAACCTCATGAGATTTCTTTTGGTCTAACCCTCCAATTTGTCCAAGTCTCTCTAAATCCTAGTGTAACATATCTACTTCCTCCAGCTCAATGTCATCTGCAAACTGGCTGAGGGGGCTTTCTACCCCATTTTCCAAGTCATTGATGAAGATATTGAACAAAACTGGCCCCAGGACTGACACCTGGGGCACTCACTCCACTTAATACAAGCTGCCAACTAGATATCAAACTGTTGAATATTAGCTTCTGAGCCTGATGATCCAGCTAGTTTTCTATCCACCTTACAGTTCATTCATCCAACCTGTATGTCCTTAGCTTGCTTGTGAGAACATTGTGGGAGACTATATCAGAAGCCTTGCTAAAGCCAAGATACGTCACATCCATTGCTCTACTTGGATCCATAGAGCCAGTATGTCATCAATCACAGAAAGCAGTCAGGTTGGTCAAGTATGACTTGCCATTGGTGAATTTATGTGGACTATTCCTAATCACCTTCTCCTCCAAGTGCTTAGAAATTAATTCCTTGAGGAGCTGCTCCATGATTTTTCCAGGAACTGAGTGAGATAAGACTGACTGTTCTGAAGTTCCCCAAAATCTCCTGTTTCCCTTTCTTAAAGCTAGACACTATATTTGCCCTTTCTCAATCATCTAGGACCTTTCCCAATTGCCATGAATTTTCAAAGGTAATGGCCAGCGGCTCTGCAATCACATCAGCCAAATCCCTCAGCACCTTTGGGTGCACTGTGTCCGGCCCTATGAACTTGTACATGTCCAGCTTTTTAAAATAGTCCCTAACCTGTTCTTTCACCACTGTTGGCCATTCATTTCCTCCCCAAACTGCACTGCCAGGTAAAGTAGTCTGGGAGTTGACTTTGCCTGTGAAGGTTGAGGTGAAAAAAATACTTCAGCCTTTTCTGCACCATCTGTCTTCACCATCAGTAAGGGACCCACACTTCCCCTAATTTTCCTCGTTACTGACACACTTGTGGAAACCCTTCTTGTTACCCTTCATGTCCCTTGCTAGTTGCAACTCCCATTGTGCTTTGGTCTTCCTGATTTCATCCCTGCATGCCCGAGCAATACTCTTATACTTCTCCCTAGTTGTTTGTCCAAGTTTCCACTTCTTGTAAGCTTCCTTTTTGTGTTTCATCTTGCTGAAGAGTTCATTGGTATGCCAAGTTGGTCTTCTGCCATACTTGCTAGTCTTCCTGAGCATTGGGATGGTTTATTCCTGTGCCCTCAAAGTTTCTTTAAAATACAACCAGCCTTCCTGGACTCCTTCTCCCCACCCCCACTTCAACTGGCCTCTCAGGGGATCCTACCCATCAGTTCCTTAAGTGAGTCAAAGTCTGTTTTTCTGAAGTCCAGTCTAGTCTTACAAAATAATTCCCCAGATATGGAAGAGAAAAATTATAAGTGAGTTCTCAAGAGTTAGTTACCTATTTTTGTTTATGAGTGAAGATTTTGAGAACCACAAATACACATACTTATGGGTGCCACATCTTGTCCTGTAGCTCATCTGGACATAAATAATGAGCACAATGTGACCCAGCACTTTAAAAACCAATAAGGACACAAGAAGGATACAACATGTAAACCAGAAATGTTTTCCAACACAGCTTTTGAGACTGTAGGGAATGGTCACTGCTCACAGCGAAGTTAATTATATTTAAGTTCTCTTACCTCAGTGGGTTGGGGCAATATTGCAACAGACATTGTGCTGGTATGAATACGTCCCTGCTTCTCTGTCTTTGGCACTCGCTGAACACGATGCACTCCTCCTTCAAACTTCAGGTTCTTGTATGCTTCAGGACCTGCTATGCTGGCTACTGCATGTCTCAAGCCACCTTAAAAGAAAAAGGAAAAGCAGCCTTGAGTGGACAGTTCAGGATAGTTGCATTAAAATGTTAAAAAAACCCTCCTTAGATGTGACCAACACTTGTTCTTGTATAAAAATTAGGCATAATTAAGTAGGTCAAGCTGTACACGCACCCGATAATTAAAAAAACCCTCCTCATCAGGAAGATTGCATTCTTGATACCCCAAATATTTTAAAGCACTGGTGTTCAACTGATCCAGTCCTCAAGACTCCCCATGAGTCCAGAAGTGTGGCAGTGGGGGAACAGTGGCAGCATTAATGGCTGTGGTTTCTAGAACCATAGCGATCAATACTAGCACCACTACCCAACTGCCAAAACTCCAAACCTATCGGAAACACTGGGGGCTTGATGATGTGGCTTCACATGCCAGATTACACCAGTGCATGGGGTTACATCCACAGACCGATTATGGGTGCCAACCCCATGCCAGATCAGGCCTGCTGACTGACTCCATGCCACTCAGCTGGCCTGCAGCACTTTGTTCTACAGCTCGTTTCCTTTCTGTGCATGTGTCCTGTACTAGGAAAGATCAAGAACACCAATTAGTCAGTGAGGAGGCAGGCAATTTCTCTTTCTACCCAAGTGTTCTATGACATCTACAAAGGATTATTTTATTTATTTATCTTTGGTTTTAGTTAACTTTCTTTCACAACACAAACATATATGTACATATACATACATATATACATACAAATACACAAATATGCCCAACTTTAATATTATACTTTTTTTCCACTTCCCCTTTCTGGTTCTCTCCCTCTTCCTTTTTCTGCATCTTTCTTCATTGCCTTTGGCATGGATGTGGAAAAAAGCTTCCTATTTCCTTTCCCATTACAAGGGTCAATAATGAAATAGTTAACAAAGATAGTGAAATGTCATAGCTAGAATGCTATGGTTTAAAATTAACATTCAACAGAGAGTAAAAGGGGTTCATACCTTTTAACACCATCATTTCAAGTTATCAAAGACTCCAGAAGACCTCACTGCATCAGGTTTTTTTGGTTATCTTAGCATAAGGAATAGCCATAATGTGAACATACCATCTGGCCTACCAAAAATACATAAATTACCAGATCCAGATTGAAGGCCAGGTGTTTAACATCCCTAATATAGGATTTTGCAAATGTTACTGTTCTCTATAGACTTAATTTTATCTTGTAATATATTCAACACTTTGTTCAGTTTTATAAAAACAAAACAAAAATCTCTCACCCTTGTATTTTTATTACCTTCTCCCTTACAACACCATCTAACCTCTCTTGGTGATTTTTTAAAAAGTTTTATCCCCACTTCCCAAGACAACAGGGGTTAAATAGACTGATACATTTACAGAATGCATAATTAAATAGAGCTTACTGCTTAAGAGACTTGCCAGCCTCTATGAACTGATTATGTTCACACTGAACATTGCAATCACCACAAAATACTAATAAAGCAGTTATCCAATATATGGTTTTGATGTTAAATGAGGTCTGCCAAAGAAAAGTGGCAAAAGTGGCGTTTAAATTAACGGTAACTATTATTCCAGTCTTTAAATTGTATTACACGACCACCACCAGATGGAGGAAAGGGCCTCTTGTTTTTTGGGTTTTTTTTAATCGAAGTAGCCTCATGTAAGTAAAACACTGTTAAGAGAATTTGTTACTTTCACTGCTAAAATGAATATTAAAAAAGCTAAGTATACCCTACACAGGTGCATACAGAAGCAACAGATTGATATCATTATTAAAATATTATGAATAGCACTAGTGATGAGTTTTTATGATCTAACATGACAGTTTCTAGCAGCTTGTAGTAATTAATCTTTTTTTTCCTTTATTGTCCCTGGGTAAGTCTATAGTGCAGTCAAAATGAAACTGAAACTTATGTAGACACATCCAATTTAATTTAAAATTAAACTAGCTTGCATGGATATCAATGACAATGCAGTCAATATAGCACTGACCTCAGTGCAAGTTGCAAGAAAACCTGCCCAAGAAACTGAGTAAACAGGTAAGTTATTGTTTCTGCTACTTAATATAGAGACCCTGAAGTCTCCTGACATACAGAAAGTGTATAGACAGTGAACAGTAGGGAGGTCAATAAAGAAAATAATGTGCATGTTACTTAGAATTTTCCTGTTCACGGGCAAATGGAGAAGGACTTTCTTGACCTGTATGAATACTGGAAGTAATAACTGCAAATCACAAAATTTTTCAAATTACCTTCTGAACAAAGGAATTGATAGTGCATTACAAAAAGAACTTAAGCCTTATTAAAAGATATTCCTACAGGAACGTGATAGGTCGATCTCTGGAAAGAACAGTAAGACTGTCATTTTTGTGCATTATCACCCCAATTTTATTTTACCTTTTTCTTACTGAAATAAAACATGCAAATCAGATAAGAAAATATAATGGGAGACATTTCAGATAAATCCTATGTATTTCTGCTTAATCACTGACAATATTTTAGTTATATAGTACTCCTTTCTGTGCCAAGAAATCCAAAGCATAGACTAGATATTTAGCATAACACACACAATAAAGGCAGACAAGGTTCTCTGGGTGAATCTGATCTCTTTTATTAGAACCTTGTCTGCCTACGTCCTTAGACCAACCTACACAAAATGAAGGCATTATAAAAGCAAGAATATTAAATACCTAAAGAACAACTATGTCCAAATATATGAAAAATGACTCTGTCAGTGGACATCTTCACTGCAAACATTTTGTCTCAACTCTCACTGATTTTTCTGAAGGGATACCATTTGCACTGTGCAAAACAATTTTGTTACTTTACAATACATTTCAAATCACACCTTATTCATACACAGAAGAATAGAGCAAATCCTTGCTTATAGATAAAAATTGCTTCAGTAAGAGTGGCTGCTTCTATCTAATTGTTAAGTACTTGTGGACAAGACAACTAAAACTCCATTTGAAGTAAAATGTTTCTATTTATACATTTCTTACTTAAATTCAATGAATGACTACTAACCTATTTCACTGGGAGAGTATTCCAGTATTTCAAATCTCCACCTTTTATAAGCAGCATACTGTTGATACATATCAAATATATCTGCGGTGAATAGCATGGCTTCTTGTCCTCCAACTCCAGCAGCTAACTCCATGACAAGGTCATTGTTGTCCGTTTCTTCTGAAGGAATCAAAAGCAATATTATCTGTAAATACAAAAATGACACTCCCTTTTACCCATCTAAGATCTTCCTATGACACCTCAGTTCATGACAAGAATGCCATACATTTGTGCTATCATTCTGTGTTGTACTCCATTATGATAGCTTATTGACAGTCTCCAGCGAGGTAGATTTCTTAGTGCTTTACCCCTCTATTCAGGGCTTAAACACAACCTGTTGGCATTCTATACATATTTTTCCCCTTAATATATAGCACTTTTCACTTACAGGTTTCAAGGAATATTTATAAAGGAAATAAGTTATTTACCATCCTCATTTAATAGATGGGAAACTGAAGGATGATGAGGGGAAGTGACATGCCCAAGACACAAAGTATATATTACTTCAGTGACTTTTCCACTAATACATGAGCATTAAGACTTCCTCAAGTCCCATATGTATGTGCTAAAAGAAAACTATTTTTGACTTTGTAGAGTTTTTCAGGATTCAGAACTGGTGAATTCTTCTGGAAAATGCTGATGAGTTCCTGATAACTAAAAGTCTGTTTTGAACTTGTGCTCATTTAAACGCAATACTAACTTATTAGCTGAATAATTCTGCCTGAAAAAGTGCAAAAGTGCATCAAAAGCTATGATTAGATGTAACCTTAAACCATTTTAGAAGGGGTGGGGAACTTGTGCTTGAGGCGTGCAAATAAGTTATTCCAATTTAACTGTTATGTCTGTTTCAACAGTGATAAGCAAGCTAGATTCCTTTAACTTTAACCCTGAATGAAACAAAGTTAATTACAACAGTTTTGCTTCACCTGTATTGTTGTAGGTAGGACTAAACAGACCTAACATTTATGTCAGGGCCTCTTATACCAGTATGTTTTGAAGTAAGTATACATTATGTTTGTCTATATCCAGAGTTGCACTGTTGCATTTTGTCATTTTTAAACTGGAAAGACCTGAAATGAAAGACGCACTGATATCAAAACCAGAAGTTTCCTAATTAATATACTTTAAGACTTGCATGATGGGCTAACCTCAAATTTTGAACTTTTTTGTAACGTCTTCAACCTATTACTGGTTGCCCTATTAAATTAATTTTCTTCGTATCCAATATACTCTTCCTGTAAATCTTTTTGCATATTTTTTGTGAACAACATAAAAAGCAAGTATTTGATTGAAGAGCAGAACTTGGGGCAAAACTAATTTTGTCTCAACAGATCAGATTTGAGCAATAACCTTCATTCTAGAGGGAATATATTTCAGTAAAGATTCTACTATAAAGGTATCTATACAAACTAACAGTTGAGTAATAGCTACAACGTTTTAAAATGTCTTTAAAAAAAGCCTATTCCTGCAATGATCTATATATTGCTCTCAGTAGATAAAGACCCAAGGCACCTGAAGCATACAAATACGTAGTAAACTAATCAAACGATTTATTTTGCAGCCTAAGAAAGGAAGTCTTACTGGTATTTATAGTTTGTGAATCTTAGAAGGTCCACATATCAAGCTTTATAGACATGCATAACACAAATGGGAAAAACAAAGAAACAAACAAAACTATCTGAATAAGTTCCTGTGTTTATAAATGGGGATTCAGTCTGACTCTTGGCAATTTAACAGTGCTAAATCAGTAGGCAATATTACTTTTAAAAGAAATATACCTGGCGTTTCAGTTCAGCTACCTCCTCCTGGCAAGAAATGACTTCCTTTGCAGCAAGCTTACGCAAATCTTCATTTTCATCTGGAACATTACAATATGTTAGTTTTCAATGGCTATGATTTAAGCAAATCTAAGTAAACTTCCTCCCACAATCATTCTAATATAATAAAGAGTTTAGTCTGTCTGTCTGTGTGTCTATCTGTCCATAATACTTTTGGCCAGCTGTACATGCACTGCTGAGAGGGCACGTGGCAATTGGCTGCGCAGGCCCGTTTGAGCCACTGCTGGGAAAGTTTGCGGTGGTGGCGGTGAACATGCCCCAGCCACCAGAGCAGTGACGCTTTCCCCTGCCTCCCTGCCTGAGAGCAAAGAGGAAGGTCATGGTGGTAGTGCACCTCTGCCACACCCCAGAATAGCTGGCAGGGAAGGGGATGCAGCAGGCAGGGAGGGAGGGGAGCGAGGCGGTGGTGGCTGTTGTCAGGCTGGATGGCAGGGAAGGAGGGGAGCGGGAAGGGGAACCAATAACAGCTGGCAGGAAGGGGGAGGCGGTGGGGAGGGAGGCTGTGCAGGCCCAGGCGGGCAAGGGGTGGGGGGAGGCAAAGGTGGGATGTCACAGTGGCAGCTGTTGCCGGGGCCAGGTGGCAGGGAAGGAAAGGAGGGAAGCAGGGAGGAGAGGTGGGGGGGGGGGGGGTCAGTGGTGGTGCTGCCCATCCCTGACAACAGCTGGCAGAGAGGGGGAGGCAGCGGGGAGGGAAGGGGAAGTGGGGGGAAGCCCTGATGCAAGGCGGAGGTGGGCGGCAGGAGGGAACCCCAGCACCAGAGGCTGGAGGAGGTGGCAGCAGCAGAGGGAGTCTTTACATGGCCCGCCTGGAAGGGTCAGCAGGAGGTGAGGGGGGCTATCTGATTTGTCATTCTTGACGGGCAATTAGCTAGGCATATGATAAACCTACATTCTTTACTGGATAAAAATCATATGCTACCTGTATGTAAAAGTTTAACTATGGCATGTGGTCAAAATGAAGTTTTTTGATGCTCTACTGTGATCAAGATTATTTCTTTATTTCACATTCAATTTCCTTATTCCATTTTGCTAGGAATGTAAGAAGCTTAAAATAGTCCGTCAGGCTTCACACTGGTACTCTTCACTAAAGCAAATGTTACTTTTTGTTAACTACAGTGCTGCAACTTCATGGGCCAAAAAAAAAAAAAAAAAAAAAATTTGAATTACTTTAAATGATGACCAGGCTTCTGGTCATATTCAAAGCAAAGGTGATTTTATTTTTAACCTGTGTGATATCCAGGTTTTCTGTTTAAAAACTGCAAATTCTCTGATAACCCCCCCTCCAAATTCTTTGATTAAAAGCCCCAAAATCCATAATTAAAATGAAACACCATTATAGATCAGTTGAATGCAATGTTTTGTCGAGATATTTTCAATTTTGAAGCAATTTGGAAACCTACCAGTGCCTCTATCACTATAATAAAATAAATTCTAAATACCTACACATTTTATTTTGGGTTTTTTATTATCAAAAAATCAGGTTGTCCCTGCATCTTTCAACTCACCAGGACATGGGTCCATCTGTGGCTGTCCCCAACACACCGCTTTGTGGTGCTGAGCAGCCCTGATATGCTGATGCCCTTCCCATGCCATTGCCCCTTACTCCCCACCCACAGCCCACCACCCCCACCCCCACCCCCCAGCTGCCAGGATTACGGGACCAGGGGTCTGGGTTTGTAGCCCCCTGCTCCTTGCAGCAGCACCCAAGCCCTGACTGCTGCCCACAGGAGGTGGCGGCTGCTACAGCCCAAATGGGACATGGAGCGTGGAGCCTGGTTCCCCCTTGCCCACAGGCAACATGGCTAGAATGGAGCCCATGGGGGGGGAGGGGGAGGGGGAGGCTGCCGGCTCAGGCTCAGGCTCCTGTCCTGCTGCCCTCCTCCAGGGCCTCTGAGGCCCAGAGGGTAAGACTTGGCACAGCAGTGCAGAGCAAGACCAGGCAGGGCAGCTCAGTGCTGCTGCCATGAGCCTGGTGCTGCCATGGTGAAGAGCCCCGTGCCCACCCAGTAGCAGTGGGAGGCACATCTCTGTGCCGTCATCCCCACTGCTGCCAGGCGGGCAGGGGGTGCTTCACCATGGGAGCGTGGGGCTTGCAGCAATGGCACCAAGCTTCCCCACCCCACTCTGCCCTGCCACACTGGGTCATGGAAGCCCTGGGGGGAGGACAGCAGGGTGGGGAGCCTGAGCCCACAGTTGGCAGCCTGCACCCACCCCTACCCCACATACAAATCTGAGGGGCCTGTGCTCCCCATTCCTCCTCCAGGACTGCGCGCAGCAGTGGGCGGACAGCACCCCTACCCCCCTGGACAAACCTGCATGTTTCTTCTTAAAAAGGCAAAAATCCATGTTCTCCTTAAAAGGGGAAAAGTCACAGTTTACCACATTTTTCCATTGCAAACTGAAAAGGCGAATCCCTGGTGATAATCTTACTACAGTTATATACTACAACTTTCTTAACTATCAAGACAGGGGCTAGGATTTAAAAGATATTGGTCAAATTCAACAAATACCTGTAGTCCTGCAACACTGCTGCACAAGAATTTAGAAGAAAGAGATAACCTAACTATATGATGACCTATGTGATGGCATAATATGAAATCAATTCCAATTTATCTCAATCAAAAGATAGCTAAAACTGCTGTGGAGACAGTGTACTCTACTTACACACGCACTGCATACATACATAATTCACTTAAGAATGTGACATCAAGGTCAGTCCCAATTTGCTGCCTACTGCAGATAGTGACAAACTTCTGTTGTCTGCATATTGCTCACGCACAGAGTGATATACATAGGGATCTACTCAAATCGCAGTTTTGCAGAAGTCTCAACATGGCGCAATCTCCACAAAATCAGCTGGGGGGGGGAGGAAGGAACAATAAAGACCTTACTAAAAATAAAATCCTGGCTCCCCCGCGTCGACTGATTAAATTAGGGCTGTCCACCTAGTGGCCCATGTACCACATGGGGTTAACACTCAAGCTGTGGGTTCCCACCCAGGCATTTCTCCTTTTGTTGCTGCTGTCATGAGGGTCTCAAGGCTACCCTACCCTCTTCCACCTTTTTTTTCCTGAACTTGCCAGGGGGAGAGGGAGAAAGGAACAGAAGACAAGGGTGAGGGGGGAAGAAGAAAAAAAGAGAGGACAAGCATCAGGATACCTGCGTGGGGATAGTCAAGAGGGAGGGCACATGGCATGCAGGTAACCCAGGGGTCCCATGGCCCATGCCACTTGCAGCCCCTGGCTGCTCAAAAGTTGGACAGCCTTAGCTCACACTAAGTTTGGGTAAGTACATGGCCTTTAAGTCCTGAAGCTGTGCACTTTGTACACTGTAAATCAAGGACTGAAATGTTAATAACTTAAGGTCAAATACTTGCCATGTTGATTTCCAGACCAGTGTCAACATCTCTAATAACTCAAGGCCAAGGGAAAATTTAAGGAAGGCTTTATACAAGGATAAAAATAATACATTTTAAAAAAAAAATCTATTTTTAATGTACTATATTTTCCTTTTAAAAAGCACATCTTTTAAATTAAATTTGACAACCTAGTTAAAGCTAAAGTTGCTATGATCTATTCATATTACAGCCATTAAATAAATCCCAAACAGTATGCTTACTGATAAAGCTTTAGAATAGATAGTCAAGTTACTGAACTGCTAAAAACTTAGCTAGCACTCAAGGTAGATTTGTATCTTATAGCCTAGAGTAACCATATATCCAGGTTTTCCTGGACATGTCCTCTTTTTGGGTCCTCCCATCTCTGTCCAGGGGTTTTGGTTTTTTTTAAATATCAGAAGATGTCTGGGATTTTGCTCTGCCTCTGCTCCAGCAAGTTGCTGCTTGGGGTGGGGGCAGAGGGGGAAGGCGATTGGAGGCCAGAGCATCACATGCTCTGTGTGCAGGCCCCGGCAGCTGGAGGAAGGTAAGTCTGTGCGCGAGTATGTGCCTATGCCGGCTGGTGCAGGGGCTGCTGCAAGGCAGGGAGGTGGAAGAAAGGGGTAGAAGGGTTCTTTGGGGCCAGCAGAGATGCAAGGGGCTGCAGGTTGGGAGTGAGGGTCACCGGCAGGGCAAGGTGGGGGGAGGGGGGAGGCTGTGGCTTGGGAATGAGAGGCAGGGGCAGGGCACAGGCATATCACTGACTCCCTGCCCCCCCCCCATCATATACTACCTCCCCCCCAAACACAGGTGTCCTTATATGAAACTGGAAATATGGTAACCTTATTACAGACAAAAGAGAGAGAGAGAGAAAGAGAGGGCATGAGCACACATACACATGTGTGCACACAAGTATGCTTATATGTACATAAAGCAGAGTGTAAGGAGAGAGAAATTAGAATACAAGCGAGAGAGGAGGGAGTAGGGAGGGGAAAGGGGCAGTGTTGGGAGAGGCAAACAAACAGTAAACCCATCAGAATAAATAGGGTTACCATATTTCCAATACAAAAAAAGGGGACACCTATGGGGGGGAGGGAGGGGGAATGGGTATGATTGGGGGGGCAGTGATATGCCCATGTCTTGCCTCTGCCCCTCACTCTTAAGCCACAGCCCCCCCAACCCTCTTGCTGCTTCTCACTCTTGAACCACTATGCTGGTGCCACTTGCTCCCAACCCGCAGCTGTCTCTGTCTCATCTGCCAGCAGCTGCCAGACCCATGCGCAAAGCACATGATCACCTTTTCCTGCTGCTGCCAGCCTCAAGCAGCTAAGCCAGTAGTGCCAGGGAATAGCAGCAGAGCAAAAACCTGGACATTTGTTTGCATTTTAAAAACCTGCACAGATGGAGGACAGGGGACAAAAGAGGGGACATGTCCAGGAAAACCCGGATGTATGAATAAAGACATCACAAAAACTAACCCAGGTAATGAAATAAGAATCCATAGTCCCTATTTAAACTACAGGCATACCTCGTTTTATTGCGCTTCACTTTATTGCGCTTTGCAGATATTGCGTTTTTTACAAATTGAAGGTTTGTGGCAACCCTGCATCGAGCAAGTCTATTGGCGCCATTTTTCCAACAGCATTTGCTCACTTCATGTCTCTGTGTCACATTTTGGTAATTCTCGCAATATTTCAAACTTCAGCAACCACCACCCTGATCAGTCAGCAGCCATCAACATCGAGGCAAGACCCTCCACCAGCAAAAAGATTACAACTCGCTGAAGGCTCAGATGATGGTTAGCATTTTTTAGCAATAAAGTATTTTTTAATTAAGGTATGTACATTTTTTTTTTTTTTAGACATAATGCTATTGCACACTTAATAGACTACAGTATAATGTAAACATAACTTTTATATGCACTGGGAAACCAAAAAATTCGTGTGACTTGCTTTATTGCAATATTCGCTTTATTGGGGCGGTCTGGAACATCCAATCTGTGGATGATTTCTTGTTCTCAAATTTTCCATTCAAATTAGTCTGAAGAAGTTTGCTGTTGAAGGGACTATGGATTCTTATCCCAATTGTGACTCCTTTGTTCCTACTGCCTGTCCTAGCGCTGCCCCTTCCTCTACCCTCTCCCTTGTCTTTTGCATTCTAGTTTCTCTCTCCATCTTACACTCTTTCTGCACACCCTTTCACAGCAACTGATGTGCATGAGCACGCTCTCCCTGCACCACCCTTTGGTTACTCTAGGCAAATATACCCTGCCTTCTAAGCACTCAGAACCAGCCTCCTGGAATGCTAAAACCAGCTTTTGCTGGCAGTAGCTTTTTTAACAAACAGAAAAAAAAATCTTCTTTATTCCTATTTATTCATTAATTAAATTTAATGCTTGGGTCACTCAAAGCTAGGTACCAGATTAGAAACCAAAAAGCAACAAAGCTTAGTTTTATTTTCTAAGGAAGGATGAGGAAGAAAAAAATATGAAGAGGATGAATTCTGTTGGTTACAAAATCTTGATAAACATTGTGAACAGAAAGCATTATCCAATCCAGTTTCCTCTGTTTAACAAAATCAATTAAGTTTAAAATGCAAAATGGAGTTTAATATATTACATTTATCAGGTATTTTTAAGGACATACATATAATATTGTTTATAATATTATAATATTGATTTTAGCCATTTCTAACCAAATTCCAATGTCCATTCAAATGAAATCTGACACAAAGCCAAGAAAAAGTAATCATTTAATCAATTAAATAAGAAAGGTGTCATTCATTGCCTTTCTAGATGAATAAAAATGTAAGAAGTAAGAATCTGAATAATGTCTGTCAGAATTTAATTTATTCAATATGGCATATCCATCTGGATAGGAAAAAAGCACTAAATTATACCTACCAGGGACCCACATGCTTTCATTAGGAAAAATAACTAGGAATGACAAATGGCAAACAAGATGAAAAATTACTATTACATAGAGGGGTCAAATTCTTACTTCTTGCTCTCCCTGGCCAAGGACATGCACACAAATAGCACCTGCGTGTGAAAGTAGTGGCAGCAGAGGAGGCGGCCCTTCCTGGGGGAGTATGTGCTGGTAAAACTCCTACCAGTTATCACCTTGAGGGCCCATCAAGGACAGCAGAGCTTTAGTGGTTCTGAGGAATCTTTTTTGCAGAGATTTCTTGAAATAAACGTTTCTCGAGTTGCAGTTTTAGTCATCAAAATCATCATCATCAAAAAAAAAGCTGTACGTGGCTCCATATTGCTCATTCTTCATCTAGGAAGAAGTTCATAGCTTTCTCCCCAAAACACTCTCATTGCCCTCATGCCTGCTGGTCACTCTCTCTGGTCCCACCCCAGTTCTAATGAACCTCTTATCTGTCTGTGGAGGTAGTCATATTTGTCCTGAGCAACTTCCTAGGTGTACAGCAGTGGTTCTCAACCTTTTTGTACCAGGACCCAAACATCAATGGCCAGTCCTGATCTAGTGCCCCTCACCTCTGCCCCTCAGGTATGTGGGGGGCAGGGAACCCCCAAGCAGCCCCTTGATGGCTTTTCCTTTGCAGGCTGGCAGAGTTAGAGCCTTCATTTCCCATGTTATCCATTTTAACGTTTGTTAATCCATATTTTAAACTTTGTTCACAATCCTTTCATATGTTCTCACGACCCATTTTTGAGTCATGACGCATGGGTTGAGAAAAAGTGGTGTAGAGGCTAAGTGCGACAGCCTCCACAGACAGATGAGAGGTTCATTACAACCTGGGCAGATCACAGAGAAGATCAGCAGGAAGCAGAGCGATGAGGGTGGCTGGCGATTGTTTTAAAGGGGGGGAAGCAGCGTCAGCAAGGCGCGAGCGCCATCCGCAGGAGAAACCCACAGGGCGCCTGCAGATGCGGACGCAAGTGTGGTTTGCGAGGTTGCAGACCAAACCACGCACAGAGGGTTGCCAACCCACCTGGAGTGGCTGGGAGCCTACAGGAATAGGCATCCGGCTCGCGGTGACGCCTGAAAACAATCCGGGAGATTTTAATATCTTAAGAAAATAAACGAATGGAATAAATGCATGTAATTTGTACCGAAGTTCATTCATTGGTGAAATATCACAGTGTCATGCCATTGCGTTTGTGTTCCCCAGCACAATTAATGACAATGTCATGTTGGGGGGGTGGGGAAAAATCTAGAATAGTTTCAGAGTTGCAACCCTACATTTGCAGCAGAGGACGGGATTTGTTTATTTTTATTTTTTTACACCAGCTGCGTCAAAAAACAACCAAAAAAAAAAAAAAACCGCACGAGAGGGAAAAAAAGCGGTGAGGATCCTCCAGCCTGGGTGCTCCCCGCGGCCCGGCTGCTACGTCACTGTGGAGGCTCCGACCCCTTCAGGTCCCGCACCCTCCCGTCCGGAAATAGCCGGAGCGGTTAGGCAGCAGCAGGTTTCCCCGCCCCGCCCCGGGCGTCAAGAGCACGTGGACGTGACCGCGCGCTCACTATCAGGGGGCGGGGCCTCTGCAGAGACTGGCGAGGGGGGGCCGGGCGCGTCCCTACCTGAGCGCGCCAGCTCTTGCGTCTCCTGCAGCTCCTGCTCCTTGGCCCGCAGCCGCTGTATCCGCGCGGCCAGCTCTCCGTTGCCCGCCCGCGCCTCCAGCAGCCGCGGCAGCCCCGGCGCCGCGAACAGCTCCGTCAGGTCGGGCGTAGCGCTCAGCGGCCGCCAGGGCTGCTTCCCTCCGAGACCGGCCCCGGCCCCGGCCGGCCGCAGCCCTAGCGCCGCGCGGAGCGCCCGCAGGAGCAGACGCATGGCCGAGGCGCTTCGGGCCCCGCCCCCGGGCTGCCGAAGCAGCCGAGCGATCTGTTGACCTTGTCCCCGGAAATAGCTGAAGTGCTTCGGCTTGCATCAGGACCCTCCTCGATTCTGATTGGGCGTGAAGCGAGTGATGGGCGGGGCCGAGAAACCCCGAACCGCTAGAATTGGGCAGGAGGCGTAGCCTAGCGTCCCTTAGAGCCCTTTGGTATTTGGGCATTGGGCGTGGCCGAGTCTCCACCGGAGCCGCTGCCATTGAGCTGGGGGCGAGGCCTAGCCTCCTTGGGGCTCGTTGTCATTGGGCAGGGGGCGTGGCCGAGCCTCCCTCCTGGGCCGCTGTCATTGGGCAGAGGGTGTAGCCGAGCCCCCATCTTCCGCCGTCGTTGTCATTGGGCAAGGGGCGAGGCCGACCTTCCCGCTGCGCTCGCTGTCATTGGACAGGGGGCGGGGCGAGGCCGAGCCTCCAGCTGGGCTAGCTGTCATTGTGCTGGGAGCATGGCGGAGCGTACCCTGGGCCCTACTAACAGTGAGGAGAAGGTGTGGCCTAGCTGGGGGGGCTGTCTCTGCTGTGGGGGGCGTGGCCAAGCGTCTTGGGCCGTGCATGCGCCGTCCTGCTTAGCGGCGCATCGCGTTGGCTTGGCTCTGGCAGAATGGCACAGCTTCAGTTCGCAAGGGGCTGCTTGCCCACTCCCTGCACCACACACACTGGTGGGGCTGGGGGCAGTAGGTCTGGAATGGGGGACACTGAGCCGGGACTGGCCATGAATATTTACAGAGAGGTCCTGGTGCAAAAATGGTTGAGAACCAGGGACCTAGGCCACCCCCCTGCCTGAGACAGGACCATGCCCAGGACTCTGGGTCACATATTGGGAAGCAGAGTCCTAGACAAGTAGGGTTGGAAGGGACTGCTGTAAGCCATGTAGTTCAACCCCCTTTCCCCTAGCAGGATCATCCCTATCCAAACCATCCCATACAACTTTGAAATACATGATTACCTTGAGGCCTGATGCAGGCAGTATCGCCAGCCCCATTGTGCCAAAAATCATGAGGGAAAACTCTTAAAAAATCGAGAGATTGGCATGCACATCATGAGATGCTATTTTTGAAGTGTGTTTGTGGGGGGTTATTGGTGATGGTGTGGGGGGCTGTGGGTGTGGCGGGGGGTTGGAGCCGGCTGAAGGAGGGTCACTGCATACCCTGGTGTGATGTGGGGTACTGTGGGTCAGGAGCGAGAGGCAGCAACAAGGCTTGGGAGTGAAGGGCAGACACACAGCACCCAGCTGGTAAGTAAGGGGGAGGGGTGGGGGGGAGATTGAGCCCCCACAATGAGGGAGGGAGAGGAGCAGGGGCAGGAGTGAATGGGACCCCGGGGCTGGGGTGGGTTGTCCAGAGGCACGGGTGGGACGCAGCTCCCCGCAACTGTGGGCATCCCCAGGGTGGCATGGGGGGAAGGTGCCCCCCCACAAGACAAGCGGGTTGCCCACTTCGGGGTGGGGCTCTGCACCTTGCTGCCTTTGCCCTGGGAGCTCAGCCATGCAATGCCATTGGTGCCTGCTGGCAGGCAGCACAAGGCATGCTGGCTACATGGCACATCCCCTGCCTGCCCAATGGCATGAAGCACAGTGGTGTCATACAGCTGAGCTGCCGGGGCAAAGGCAGTAGGATGCAGAGCCTTAGGTAGACCTGCCTCTACCCCACAGAGGGCACCTGCCCCCATGCCAACCCCAGGGGTGCCCGCAGCTGCGGGCAGCCACATCCCCCCCTGCGCCTCTGGACAACCCACCCCTGCTCCTACCCCATTCCCTCACTCACCGTGGCAGCCTCTTCCCCCCCACCCCATCCCATCCCACCCCACCATTCCCCCTCCACAAACTTAACAGCTAGGACAATCCAGAGATCTGAGGGTTTGTTCTGGAGATTGCGAGTTGGGAGTTACTTTGACTTAGAAATCCCAAGTCTTGCAGTGGTTTAAAATAGTTGTCATTACTGCACAACACAGACCATACCCTGCCACAGACAAAGCAGGGGAAACACAGCAACCAATGTCCTGCTTCTATGAAACATTATTAGTATATTCTCAAGAGAAACCAAGGCAGGGGGCCACGTCCCCCACTACAGAGGAAAGCAAAACCTTCCCCACAGTCCGTAGTAATCTGGCCATGGGGTGCAATTCCTTCCTGGCCCCAAATATGGTGATGGGTCTGCCTCTCTCTAGATTCTCGTTGCCCCTCTTCATTCCTGGTTTAGAAACTGAAGCTGCTCTTCGTGGTGCCTGGTTTGCCACATGGCACGTGTTGACTGATAGCGAGGTTGGACCTCCGTTTCCTGGCCAGATTGGAGTGGTCAGGCAAAAACTGACTGGAACATCGGTTCCCCTTGTGGCCTCAAAACTGGAGCTGTTGCCATTTTTGACCATGTGAAGGCTGCTGACAGTTTAAAGCCAGAAGGGTCCATGTAGGCCATGGGTGTCAACCCCAGGCCCTGGGCTGGATCCAGACCTGCAGGGGCTCTCCCCAGGCCAGATCTATGGGTCTGTGTTTGGGTGGCAGTGTGAGTCTGGGGTGGGTGGCAGCGTGGGCCCAGAGGCACAGACCCACATTCCTGCAGCATGGAGCTGGGGGCATGCCACTGCAAGGAGCCTGGGGTGTGTACTGGCACGAAGCCCTGGTCAGGCAGCAGCATGGAGATGGGGGCATGCAGCAATGAGGAGTCTTATTTGACCAGAGCTCTTCACCACTGCATGCTCCTAGCTTGTCAGAGACATATCCATGGCTTTGCACTGCACAAACAGGGCTCTGTACAACTACATACCCTCAGGCCCATGCTGCCATGTGCCCAGGCACTGCTGACTGGACAGTGGCATGGAGCTGGAGGTGTGCAGTTGCACAGAGCCACATTCATGAAGCCACACAGCCCTAGCTTCTTGCTACTGCTCAGAAGCATTGAGTACTGGCTGGTTGGCAGCAGCCGCGGATGTTTGGCAATGTTGAACTGAGGGTCAATGTATTCCGGTAGCCCACAGAAGCACTGCTGGGCTGGATGCAATGGTTCTGTGAACTGGGTCTGGCCCATGGGCCGTATGTTTGACATACAGGATGTAGGCTGACTTTTTGTATAGAACTGGTGACAGAATTTCAGCCAAATTTCTGTGAGGCCCATACTTGAACACTGTTTGAAAGATTACTTGCTGTGCCTAAGATGTTTAACTCTACTTTTCTATCAACGATGACAAGAAGGTTCTGTGCGTATACAGTGGTTAGCAACAAAGATTTCTTTTCAGACTGTATTGCATAAGAATACACTTTAGAAGTGTCCAGTATCATCCTTCTACCCACAGACAAAGTATCCAGATTCTCTTTACCCACCCCCCCATTCTAACCGAGCCAGCTACTTTCTCTTCATTAAGGGAATTTTTTCACTTTTGGAGACAAATTCATGGACTCACACTGGTTGCTGTTCTGTATAAATAGGCAGCAGCAGTAACCTCCAGTACTGCTATATAGAGACACAGAAAGAACAGTGTCTTATGGATATTTACCTTACTTGGTGTCCTATATGCAAAAAGAGACTAAACAACAAACAGAATGAACAACATGTTTGGATCCCATTGCTGCTTACATCCAAGTTACTTCAACTTTTCAACACTCATAAAAGAGCAACTGTCCCCGGAATAAGGGCTTGCCAACATGGGACATTTTTACATGTTATAATAGTATAACCCCGGACTCCACAACTATTTATAATAACATGGCCTTTTTGTTTACATTTAGTTTAAACTGAATAAAAGCAAGGCAAAACAAAATATCTCCTTGTTTAGATGAAGCCCAATTCAGTTTGAGAAACTAGAATATACAGGAGTGGAGCACTGTTTTTTATCATATATAAAATCTCCACTTGATTTGGCTTTCACAATTTGCTTCATCTTTTTTTTTCAGTTATCCACTTCTATAGAAAAAAATCCTCAATATTAAAGTGGTTAAATAACTTTCATTTAGTCATCTTTACAAAAGAAAAGTTATAGCAAACCAAAAGTATTCAAAGTAAAAACAAAGTTAATTTATTTTTATTTATGTCTTTTTAAAAGAAAACAGAATATTTTTTTTAAAAAGTCTTTACATCAGAGATTAGTGGACAGGGACTGCATTAAACTGGACACATTTTCAAATCACAAATCTCCAAAATACATTTAAAATTTAATTGAAAATACAAAAACTGTGCCAGGAGGTCAAGAGGTAAGGATTTCTGAGTGATTTTTTTTTTTATTGGACCAACTGCATTAAGGAGGACCTGATGAAGAATGGTTTGCATTCAAAACCTTGTCTAACTTTATCCCAACTATGCTGTTGGTCCAGTAAAAGAGACCACCCACAAAATCCTTGCCTCTCACAATTACTGGACCATCACAGCTACTAGATCATTCCAAAACTAGCAAAGATCTCCATCATTTATGAGGCTATGTTGCAAATAAATGTTGTGGCATAACTTTCTTTTTACTTTTTAGTCTTAGCAAGTCATCCATTCCAATATCTTGTGTGCAAACAATCTCCAGTAAAATCACTTTCTTTTAGATGACATCAACTGCAAGACTCCCAGCTAAATTCAAAACATAAGTTGTTTAAAGAATATACTTTATTATAAAAAGGTGCAATTTTCTGTGAAACTGTATTAAGCAATAAATTTATAGTACAGCCATTGGAAGGAATCAAATCAAAGTCAAGTGTATGCTTTTCTTTTCACATTCACATCTTAATTAACAAAAATAAGCATACTGTACACTTATATTGATATACACCAATGGAGTAACAATAACTTCTCTTGAGATTACATTAGTGAGTTGTCCATTTCAAAAGATCGTTTTTAAAAAGTTGGTATAATGCTTACCCAGGTAAAGTTGCTGCAACAGTCAAAAATGAAAATGTTTCTGATTCAGACCAATTTTGGAAACCCAAAAGAAATACATTCAGCACCAGAATATGTTTGTGGAAATTATATGTTAAAATGTTAAAATTTCAGAATTACCATGTTCAGCAAGTCCATCATGGTCTATAATTAGACTGATAAAATCTGTTGTAACAGCTTTAAAGAAAAAGAAAAAAGAAAAATACACTTAAAAGATTATATGGTGAATCTACAGTCTTTGCAGTTAGTCTGACATCAATAAGAACCAAAAGCAGTGCCTATGAAATCTATTCATGCATTCAAAGTCTCTTTCTGATTTCCTGGTAGCTGTCAGTGGAGCTCACTAAAGTATGAAAGATAAATTAATACAGTAGCTTGGGTGTCAAAAAAGGAGAAAAGAAAAAAAATCATGATTTTGTTTGTTTGTCTTATACAACCAAATAGAATATTGATGAATAAGGTTAGCTTAAACTACTCCCTCCTCCTAACACTGTTTGTGACAGAAAAAGACAAAAGTCAGGAATTTTAGAGTACAGGGCCATTTAATTTGAAGTAAAGCTTTTGTGAAGAAAAAAAGCCAGCGTGAGTTACCAGCTGACTGTCAACCTTTGAACATCCTAGCTTGTGTCAAAGTGCTAAATTGCAAGGACAGATTTTGTACTGAGTGATATTTTCGCACGAGACAAGAAGAGCCCAATTCTGGCACCAGGTACAAAGCTGGGACGGTTATCTCCCAAATGTACAAACTATTTGAATGCATAGTTTGGCAGTATGCACTGCTCTCCCTCCTCACAGATTACGTCTGTCATTGGCAGACAGCAGCATGTAGGATGACGTTGCAGGGAGGTTTGCAAGGGGTTGGGACTGTGTCTTTTGGTACACATACTAGAATTCAGGTCTCCTAAGCAATGCACCATCACAACTGCTTTTCCAAAGCTTAAATGGGAGGACTACAGAAGAGTAATAGTTTGGATTTTATGAAAACCTTTTGAAAGTAAGAGACAGACAACATTAAGTGAACAAATACTGGCATATTTTAGTTGTCTATCCATAAGCAATCTAAACTGATTCATTGGGTTTCCTCTGCAGGATGCAAGCTGTGAGTCCTTTGCTCTGTTAGCTCTGCCAGGAGCAGGTTCACAGATACTTGATAACTGGAAGCCTCAATTCTGGTGGGACTGGGAAGCCTAATTCAAAGCCTGTTGAAGTTAAGAGTCTTTCCACTTAGTTTGATCTGCTTTGAATTAGGTTCCTGGAATATGTATCCTAGGCAACCTCTGCAAACAAGATTCCTAAGAAGCACTAACTGGAATTTAAGGCCATCCTCTCCTTGATGGGCCCCCAAGGTGACAAACATAGGAGTTTTACCAGCACATCCTTCCCAGGGAAAGGCCACCTCCTTTGCTGCCACTACTTGCACATGCAGGTGCTATTTGTGTGCATGTCCTTGGCCAGGGAGAGCAAATGTGGCTACAAGTAAGAATTTGACCCCTCTATTTAATTTACCTGCAGATAGGGATATCTTGTTTCAACATATTAGCTTAGAACACAGTTCTGCAGACACCTATGCATGCAAGTAATTTCAAACAGAACCATTTATTCTCTTTAATGCAATTGCTTGGGTAACTTATGCATTGGTCCCCAATTCAGCAAACACATGTTGCATTGTGTTTGAAGACAAAGGGATGTAGGCATACTCTTAAGTGCTCTGCCTAGTCATGTCCATGCAGGTTCACGCCACTTACAACATAGAAGATTGAAGCCTTAATATAACATAATGTTCTTGCCATTTGTGGTCTCATGAAAAACTGAAATGCAAGGTAAATGCATATTTATTTTATTCCAGTCTATAGAGAAAATGTATTTAGGCAGTTTTCCAAAGTGTCTTACACACTGCATGCACAGTAAATCAGTTTAATAGTTTAACTTTACATTTTGTTTCTAAAATATTGTATCCAAAGCAATGAGATCATGTTATAGCCTACTTTATCAATATCAATTTCAGAAATCAAAACAGTCTGAGGTACCAGAGCTGGTTATTCATAAAATTTTGAAAAAATCTAATCTGTTTGTTGAAATTTACAGTAACAATATGAATATTTACTGTTAGGAAGAAATTTCATTTTAAAAGTTTTAGTCAATTTATAAATCCCTGAAAATAGGGGATATAAGACGTGGAGCTTTTAACACAATCTCATTGCAGTATAACACTGAAGATTCAATATTTGTTAAAATGATTGAACAGTTTCCAAATACAGATGTTTTGGACCTCCTATGCTAGAAATCAGGATGGTATTTTAGGGCCCTTATATTATGCTTTTGTTAAAAAAATGTTTAAAGGCTGTACTGTTTGCTTTAACAAGAAAATCTACTTGTTTGCAGTATCTTATAAAGATAGCTTATAGTTAGTAGGTCACCATCATATAGTAACATGAAGAATATGCAAATCTACATTTGTGAAGGCTTATAATACATGCAGTTTTTTAGTTATTACACATTGTCTAGTTGTGTGCACCAAATGTATTGTGCCTCAAACACTAACAAACCTTAACTCACACCATGTAAGTATATACATATATGGTGCTACATCTATATAGTACCATAGTAAATATAGCTGTAACTAAATGGTGCTATAGATATGTAACACCATAGTTAAGTTCTAATTCAGAAAAAAAATCTTAAAACCATTGTATTAACAGTATTTCACAGTAGAAGGAGGCAATTCTTCCTTGTTGAATTCTTCCATCCTTCAGGAAAAATCTTTTTGTAAACATCATAGCTATTATTCTCTCAATATAATTATCATTGAATATTTTATTCATAATGGTAAATAACTAACCAACATGAATAAAGTTGTCGTAACACAACACCACTTTCAGACAAAACAGGTATTTATTAAAAAAATGTTTATAAATAGTTTGTGTCTTGCATTTTAAACTACATTTTCATAAATAACAACATTTAAAAGTGCTGAATATGGTAGGATAGTCAGCAACGCCACTGTAAACAGAATTTTGTTTTCTGCTTTGCAGATTTTTTTAATCCCATTTTGTCAAACACTACATCAGTTAAAATATTTGCATAGGGAATAAAGAATAGCCCTTTTGATCATCTCCTGAATTCTATATAGATTACAAAACCAAGTGAATTTAAGAAACAATTCCTTAAATTGTTCATATTTACCCAAAAAAGCACACAGGTTTCAAGTAAACATAATAACAAAAAGAATCCCAAACCTACTATTTGAAATGTTCAATAAATTAAGAAAAAATGAGAGGTAGTAAAACAAAGGAAAATCACCCCACCAAATAAACTAAGGCCCAGATCATACAGTTTATTCCATGAAAGCAAAGCTCTGTGCCTGCATGAGCCCCAGTGACTTCAGTAGGATTCTCACATGAGAGCTGTCCCTGAGGAATAACTTGTAGATTGGGGGGCCTTGCATTTTATGACCAGATTCCACTCAGTTACGCAATTATAGACTCATTCAACCCCAGTGAACTCCACATCTATATCAGTGTAAGTGAGAAGAATCGTGCCTCCTAGGTCTTGGTATAAGGCCAGAGTTCCAGTAATAAATACTTTTAAACATCTACTCAGAGTCATTCTATGATTTATCTTCAAGGATAGTTTGCAGGGGATGCTAACACTGAAAACAGTTTTGATAACTGGAATATGAAGATGGGATTTTGTAAGTTACAAGTTATTATTTCTCTAAACATCAAAATGCATACTAAAATTATATATGTATATTTTTAAAAAAAGGCCAAGTAGACACCTGTTAAAAACAGCATGGCAGCAAGTAGGTTCTCAGAGTACTGTACTGCCTTAGTTCTGACTGAATAGTAAGGGCTCATTCAGAGTTCTTTACCCATGAAAGAAACCTGTTGATTTCATATAAGTTTTGCTTGGGTAAGAAGCATAAGATCATAAGCCCTTGAAATTTGGTTTTAATGATCTCCAAAATCCCTTGTTTTCAAGGAGTTATTCAAAAATCAATGAGGCTAGAAGCTGAGATGTATCTCCTTTAAACACTCCTCTTGTAAAACACTACTTTGTTTAAAAACATCATTTCAACGAACTTTGCTTTCAAAAAGTCTTACAGGCCAGATGCAATTCATCAAAATGCTCTAAAATGCTACATGTAGGCATTATTTTATTAAACTTCTTTATTCAAAAACTAAATTATCAAGCTTGCTTTTTTTTTTGCTGAAGTACATAACATTAGACAACAATGTTAGAACTGGATAGCCAGTCTTTAATAAATCAATTACAGTATCTGACATCTGAAATGTACATTGAAACTCTTTGTTCTTATAACAGTTAAATAATATCAGCGCATAGATTGTGTCATCCAGACATGGATCCCTTTAATTGGTTTGTGCTTTTTTTCCCCCGACATTGCAGACTCTGTAACGAAAATGCCACAGTTTTGGCAGTGAACAACCAGAGGAATCCCCTACTTTGATTTATTTTAAATAAACAGTGATAAATAGCTCTTTTTCCTGTACAGAAATAGTGGCTTCAAAAAGTCAGTGTATTGTACTCAGTAGAGCATGTTGAATAATGCTACACCTTAAAAATTGGCTTTTTTCAGTATTAGTGATGTTAAAAAAATGCAAGCCTCCTTCTGGTTTGCTGTAATTATTTCTATGTACCATAAGACTGTATTGCACAAAAAGTTTTTTTTAAATACAGATATAATTTATGTTATTGGATTAAATATTGCAACAACTAAGTGGTAAGTGAAGCAGTTTTACCTTGCACATGCAGTGTGAGGATACACAAGGAGACTGTTCATAAAACTACAAATACATCATTGCAATCTTGACTGCAGTTAAGTGAAAGGAGTGTGAAACAAATGTATTTTGGCAAATCCATTGTTCCCCTCCCCTGGCAAACTCAAGCAGAGGAACTTAGTAAAAATGTAGACAGAGACCATAATATGTATTTGTTTTCTTCACAGTAGCCTGAGTAGTGCTAAACTGTAGTTCTCCAGGAACTCAGCTCCAGATGTTATTAAACTACTTTTATTCACCCTCATCCAATTCCCCCTTCCTACTCCCCCCCTCCAAAAAAGGTTAAAAAAAAATTAGAACTAAGTTTCAGAAATAGAGCCTGTAATACTTTCAATGAGAGACTTATAAATCTGAGAGTTCAAAAACCTTGGAAAAGAGTCTCTGTGCATTAAGGTGTATATCTGAAGTTGGGCATCTTCATACATATGAGGATTTGGATCCAACAAGTTCCTGTTGATCACTTCTCGGACCCGAGAGTCGAGACTAACCTGAAGAGAGTATAAAATGTCTGTTAAACAACAACTTTGGTTGTAGCTTTATAAGTATCTATGTTTCATAGACTTCCCAACAAAACATAATCCAAAAAGCATCAAGAGTTTATCAGTTTGCTTTTTCAGATGTGTTCTATGTTAGCATAATCTGTTTCTTCCAACGTCAACATGAAAAGCATGGACAAAACCATCCAAGCCTACCAAACACTTTTTGGTTCACCTGAGTCTTTGATTGCACTCTCTTATGAAATCAGTATTGCCAATGCATGACTTTTAGCATTGTTCTTAAAGTCTATGCTTCCGGAATGTGAAAAACTTAGCTCTTTCTTTTATATAATGTAAATATATATAAAAGAAAGAGCTAAGTTTTTCACATTCCCAACACGTAGACTTTAAGAACAATGCCAAAAATCATGAGTTGGTAATACTAAAAAATAAAGATGCACCTCTAGCACTGACCAAACAGTGCAGTTAACAAAAGCTATGCTGTAACATGGATTTCCCCATACTTTTCTTTTTATGCTGATCGTTTTGGTTAGTTTATATTTGTAGATATTGCTTAGTAGGGGATACTGAGATGACTCTCATTATTCAGCTGAAATCTTCTTTCCTTGTTTTCTGTAGTTCAGTTTTTTTAAGCTCTCCTCTTACCATCCTCAAGTTACCGTACTACTGTTCGGGGAGGGGGGGTTGGTGGGGGGAGAGGGGGAGGAGGGAAGGTGCAACAGGTCTGCCCCAGAGCTGTGCTCTGAACATGTTCATTTGGTTGGTGGGTTATGAGCAGATAAATGTTCTGGGACCCAACTTGCAATCATGCAGATACACCAGGAATGTGATCTAAGTAAGTTGTGGGGAGGGGCTAGTGAGCTCATGGGTGGATTGGCAAGTCTGAGAGGGGGCTTGGTGGTTTGGGGGGGGGCTGTATGTCTGGGGTTCAGGGGTTGAGGGGTTACAGATAACCTGATGAAGGTGGAGGAGAGGGTTAGGAAAAGTGCTGCCAAGGGGTCCTAGTCCCAGTCCCAGTCCCAGGTCTGCACTCTGAATGTGTGTACATATTCAGTAGACTAGGTTAACCCATGCCCGATCTAAATTAGTTCACCTCTCAGCTGAACTAAATTAGATTG
This sequence comes from Crocodylus siamensis, assembly GCF_052110815.1. NCBI lineage: Eukaryota > Metazoa > Chordata > Crocodylia > Crocodylidae > Crocodylus > Crocodylus siamensis. The sequence goes on from NC_143395.1 coordinate 120,373,790, forward strand.
GCTCAGCCATTTTTTTGCCCAATCTAACCTCCCTACCCCCGGCCCAGAATATATGCGTGATCAGCACTTAGAGCGCCCTAACCCTAGTTAGGTCAATTTAAGTGTAAGGTGAACTAAAATCAGGCCTGCCATTTTTTGCCAGATCTAAGCTTCCCAAATGTATGTACAGTTCATCACTTAGATCAACCTAACCCATGTTAGGTGGATCTAAGTGTAATATCTGCACATACCCATAATAATTAATTAACCAACAACTTGAATAAACAAAGCCCGCATGCACATGGTAAAAATGCTGTGGTGGCTCTTACTGCAATTATGAAGTCAAGAGCACAGTTCAAGGCAATTATGAATTTTAACACAATGTTTATTAACAAGCACACCTACACACTTTTAAAATAACAACAGTAGGGCGAGATTAATTATTAGTACCAGTTTTCAGGTTATGAATACAGGCTTTCAGGTTAATGAATTGTTACCCAAGCCAAAAAGTTGCCTTTTTTTACACAGGCATAACTAGAAGGGCCTGTGCCATGGGCTCCAGCCCCACATGGAACAGAGTCTTACCTGCTTTGAGGGCTCAAAAAATCCCCAGGGGCACATCACACAAGACATTTACTGCATAGTTGACTAATTAACTGCACAGTAAACATTTCAGCATCTACACAGTGCGCCCCTCTTAGGGGCAACTAATAAACTCTGCAGTAAATACAAGTCCTATCTTGCTGCAGAGTTTTTCCATATAAAGCAGTACACATATAGACAATGAGCTGGCTGGTTGGGGCAAAAGGGTGCTTCAGTACAGGGGCTGCCTGCCAGCTAGTCCTGCGCTGAAACATCCTCATGCCCCAGCCAGACCTTCTGCAGTACACTGAGCATGGTTGGAGCAGCCCCAGGCTGGCAGGCTGACCCCCGGGGCTCCTGGCCTAGCTGGGGCTGCTGCAACCCAGTTCAGTGTGCTGCGCTATTGGCATGTGTAAACTGCACACCTGGGAGCTTCTGGGGAGCAATAATTTCTGGAGCACAATAAGCTCCTCAGTTTATTGTTTCCCCCTAATGGTATGTGCAGATGTGTCCAGCTGCTATTTCTGTAGTGTGGTCAGGGGTGTAGGGTGTAGCTGTGTTGGTCTAAGGACATAGGCAGACACGGTTCTTTGGGTGAATCTGATATCTTTTATTAGACCAACTTAAATAGTTGAAAAAAAACATTTTCTTTGCAAGCTTTCAGGTTTAAAAACTCTTTGTCAGGCTGAGGAAGTCTCTACAGTTGGTGTGTGATCTTCTTGGATGGAACAAATAGTAAAGAAGCCAGAGGCTGGGCTGGGTATTGTCCAAAGAACTATGTTTAGTTCATAAAATCCCCAAATAAGCAAGGAGAAACAGTAAATGTTTTGAGTGCTTTGCATCCAAAAGTTTATTGAACTCTATCCCAATAATGCAGTTGGTCCAATAAAATGTATCACCCATAACAATCCATTCCTTTAGCATTATTCCTAGACCATCACAGCCTACAACACTTTAATATAGGGTTGGGTAAAATATGGCTGATGGGCTGGATTCAGCCCACCAACCAATTCAATCCAGCCCATGGGTGGATGGCTGCCAACTCACTGCATCTGGTCTGAAGGTGGCTGGCAGCTCCAGCCACCACATGGTGCTGGGAGAGTGGGTGGGACTGTTTCCACCCTAACAGCATCAGCCTTTGATGTGGTGATAACAGCTGTGGACCCGGGTGAGGCATGGTGGAAGCTCCTGCCCAGAGCCCTGACCCAGAACCTGGTGGCAGTGTCAGCTGTGGACCCATCAGAAGCTGCTGCCACACTGGGCAGGCATCAGCTATGGACACAGCTGGAAGGCTCTGTCAGGGCTCTGGAAGTTGCTGGCCGCACCCACAGCTGACACTGCCACCTGCCCAACGTGGCAGAAGTTGCTGCCTGGACCCACAGCTGAGCATCAGGGCTTGTGGCAAACTTCAGCTCTGGCTGGGTTCAGCAAGGTGGGGAAGGGAGATGGAGAGATGGAAAGACAGTGACACAGAAAAGAGAGAAACAGAGAGAAAGAAGAGAGGGATATGGTCCTCGACAGGTTCCCTAAACTCATTAAGTGGCCTTTCAGCGAAAATAATTGCCCACCCCTGCTCTAACACAACTAAAATTGCTGCATTTATATAGATAATGTAATGGTGCTACACCTATTTTTTGTACTTTAATAACAGGTTGGTTTATAAGCAGATATAGGTGATGTAAATACATGGGCTGTGTTTAAAGAAGTTTCTTCTGAGAAGAACTGCATACGGTTTAGGGAAAGAGCTTCTTAGACCATGTGCTGGTTATTAAGTCACTATATGGTAATTTTCTCTTAAGATCTACAGAAAGGACAGAATTCATTGAAATTGGAGGGGATCTTTCTATAAAGCTTTATCGTGCCACATACATAAAATCTGTGAACATTTTTGTCAATAGCTAAATAGAATAAATTTGGATTCATGCAGTTTTCTAGTTTTAATATCTGAAGGGTCTGGTAAGCTACATTTGACTTATAAAGCCATTTAAATTATAAGTGAAAACAAAAAAAAGCTAGTGACTTTTACTGACAAGTCAACTCAGTCAAAAGCAACACTGAACATTGAAAAATAGAAGAAAAGAAGAAAACTGCTCTATAAACTCATATGAAATGACATTGCAAGCAGATACTTCCAGAGAGCATCCTGGAAGTAAGATGTTTATAGCCAGATCCTTAGCTGGTATAAATCAGCATAGTCTATTAGCTTAGAGCCAGTGAGGGTCTATTGTATAAGAAAAGGAAGGGAACTAATTACATTTGACATGATCTAAGCAAATATCTTTTAAAATAACCAGGTTCAGCAGTCAATTGGATTGGACACTACCATCATTCACACAGTTAAGCCTTACAGGGGATAACTTGAACATGTTCCATTGCTTTGTTCCCCTTACATGTCTAGCATTTAATAGGTGACAGCTCCTCCCCTTGTCTTCTTTCCTTGCTTCTTTCCCTGTCCCTGAAAGGGTCCTTTCATTTCAGACAGAGACAACGTGGCACAGTTGGCCTTCTGGTGATGACTAAACCTCTCTGTTACCTAAGGCAGTGGTTCTCAACCTTTTTACGGCTTGGGGCAGCCCTTCACAATGCCAGCTCTTACTTTTCATTCACCTTTTGATTACAGAATAATAATAAAGCAATTCTTCTGTTGCAAAGAACTCAGAAAGACCACAATGTTTTTAACACTATGGATTCCTGTTTGAAATTTCTGGGCTTATCCTGTAAATCATGTTTGCATACCTAACAGTGTTACCATTGCATGGCATCCTGCATCACCCTTGAAAGGATCTAAAGACAGCCCAAGGTGCTGCATCATCCTGGTTGAGAATCACTGACTTAGGGATTTAAAGAGCTAAGCAAGTGATGCCACACAGCTCAGCTTCTGTGCCACCGAGGATTTTGCCCCGCTGGCTCCCTCCCCTGACTTTTGATGACTTTTGATGAAGAGCCAAGTATGAAGAATATCTTTGATCTAGCATGTCAGGCATGCTTTCTGTCTCCATGATACCAACAAGATGTACGATTACTGTTCTTGGACTCTTGAAAATACAAATTTAGTATCTCCAGCTTTACCTCTTTTGGTGAAAGTATAGAAATGTAATCTTCATATATAAGCTTTGCTTTTTCTTCAACCACTTTCTTGTTCTGTTCTTTCTTTAGGTCTTCACATGCAAGCCAGAAAAGCAGGTTCTCTTCACTATACTCAGTTCGAAGAAACTCTCTAAAAAGGTTCCTGCCAGCTGGTGTTTTCATCATCTTGTCAAAATTCTGAGCCCAAGACAAAATTTCATCTGCAGTAGGGTTTTGGCTGCAAAAAACAAAGCATCGTTACAATATGCCTCTATTTTTGTAACAATGTTTTCATACATTGGTCCAGAAATTCTCCCTCAGTTTCACAATAGTCAAGAACTAATACTGAAAGCAATAGGGCTTTAGTCTTAACCGAATAATTTTGCTCTGTGTTCATAATCTCCCAGTACCCAATAAACATACTGTATTTTAAGAGGAGCTACACCTTTAGCTTTCTATAGATTTACTGCTAGCATTAATTTTTAGTTCTAAAACTCAAGAATGAAACAACTGCAAAATTGAATTACTGCCCTTGCATTTAGAAATGATAACATTTTGAATGGCTGATAAAAGATTCTTTTTCAAATCTGGGTTAGATGACATCTGATGCAACTGCTTGATTTAGATGATGCTTGACCAACCATGTACTGCTACATTATGTAGATCAGCAGAGCTGAGAAAAGCAAAAAGGCCCTGGCAGCTAAAAGCATACTAATGAGGCCCAACAAAATACCAACTGAGAGATCTTTTTTTTTTAATTAGCATATTTCTTTGCTCTAGTATCTAAGAGTTGCTAAGCTTCCCTTTGTTTGGTGCTACTGACCTGAATGATGATCTAGTGGCAAATGATTTGATGAGTAACACCAGATGCTTCTGGCAAAATTAGATACAAAAGAAGAGGGGAAATTCCTCTTTCCCAGTTTTGAAGAAAGCTGTTCCCAGTTTTTTATACTGTAAGCACTGGATAAATGATCAGAAGTTGATCTTATTTAATATGTAAATGAGAAAGTTGAGGATTTTTTCAAATTTTTTAACAACTATTACATGTGTTTAACATATTACTAACTAACAGTAGGTGTTTTTTCTGCCCTTCCTGCAAGATTGGGTCCATCAGCAAAAGCTTTACAGAGTTTCAGGATTTCTTAAGAATTTCTGCATAAATGAGCCACACAATATGTAGCATTTTGCCATGTCATGTATTTACATCCCTTTATCAGCCTTTATTTTACATGCAATGCAATGCAGGATATATGACAAGATGCTATTTAATATTTATGTTTCCAGAAAACTGTCATAAGCAAAATGGATGCAATTTTCTTAATCAAGCAATAGTCTTCATGTTTTCTGTTTTAAGACTTCAGTGAATGATTCCTTAGATGTGAGGGCCCCAGCGTTCATCTCATAATAGTGTGAATCAGAATAACTTCATTAAAGCCAGTGGAGTTTGTAGCACAGATACATGTGGTATATAAATAAACTCTGTCAGAAATTCTTATGGAGGTGGAAGTACATAGAAGCAATAGGTAGATATTCTGTGGTTAGGGATCCTCTGAATAGGGATTCATCTATTGCATCATTTTGCTAAAATCTGAGACTCCTTGCTTCATGAGTAACAGCCTATTTTGTAAGATGTACTTCATAGCCTCTGACAAAGTAGGCTGTTGCCAAGAAAGATTACACCACTGAACAAGTTAGCCTCTAAAGTCTCATTTTGCCTTGCCCTCTGTCTGACTTCAAACTAACATGACTAATTAGCATATTTCTTTGCTCTCTCCCTGCTTCATGAGTAATATTATTTAAGTGAAGAAATTTGAGAAAAATGGTTTTGTACCACAGAGTTCAATAAATTCAGGCTGATCCTTAAATCCCCTCTCAGCACCCAGTATAACTAGCACAGCCAGATGCTAGGGAATCCTGAAGACAGAAGGAGAACAGTTCCACATCCGAAGTCTTGGAATTGCAGCAGCACTGCTTCTCAAGGTTACGTGAGGCACAATGTTCAAACAGGGATGGCATATCACTTGAGCCTCCTTTGGAAGGAAGGACAAACTAATATAGCAGCAGTCCTTCTCTACTCCACTCTTCTGCCGAACTTATGTAACAATGTTTATGGAGATCCAAAAGCCTGAATTCTGGCCTACTGTATTCTATGAAGAATTTCCCCAAACTCTGCCTCTTCCTTGCCCAGCAGGGCAGCAAGATTAGAGGATAGGTGAAAGCCAGCTAAACATCTGATCAAAAACTGCAACTGGGTATTCACTTCATTTTACATGAGTCATTTTATTTCCACTGTGTTCTTTACCTACCCCACTAAAACAACCGCAGTAGGGTTTAAGTCAGAGGAAAACCAGATAAGCAACATACCTCTTTCTGATGTAAAAAGCCTTCAGTCAGTCCCAGTCACTGACAGACTATAGTAGCCTTACACTTTCTGAATGTTTTCCATCATTGTATTAATATGGGTCTAGCTTTGTCACAGAGAGCAGCAATTGACTCCACTAGTCAAGCTACTGATTGTAATATATCTACTGGGCCATTAAATAATTTCACCTGTTTTTTGTGTTTGATTTTTTTTTTCCCCTTGAAAAACAGCGTTAGGAATCTAGTGGTCTCTAGTATGCTAAAATTTTGGTCATTGCTTTCACCAGTAAAGCTGAAACGTGGGAAAAAGATAGGTTGGTATGGAGACAGAGTGTCTAGTGCATATACTGTGTAGAAGCAAGCATATACTGTAAAAGAAATGCTTACCTGGCTCATTTTGGAAAAATGCAGAGGCATTTATGATACAGAAAAATCACCACTTTAAAAATCTGTTTGGCAAATCTTATTGTCCCACTTGTATTATTACTATTTCTTCCTGCTAAGGTGAGAAGATAATTCTATAGTGGATAGGCTAAATCATCTTTCCTGTATAGAACAATTTTATACATCCACACTCCCAAGTTAAGCACATTTTCCCCCCAAATCTGGCCAAACACACAGTTTCACAACCGCATACAAAGCAGTTAAGTGAAGATTTTTAATGTCATCTTTGACATTTAATTATCATATCAGAATGTACAAATATTTAGGAAGGAAAGATTATCAAATAACTTTCTAGAGACTTGAAATCATGTGATGCCTTGATACTAGTTACAGACAAATTAAAACCACAAATAATTTACAGAATACATAGTGAACAATGGGAAATTTTAAGTGACAAACTTACCATTCCTCTATGACCTGGATGCTTTCCATTTTGGTTGTATGTGTTGGCCTTCCTGCATTGTCTCCTCTATCTTCATTCCTAACAGTGAGGCTGCAATGTAGTACAACACTTTATTTTGTCTAGAGTAAGTAAATTTAAAGAATGAATATAATAATACGCAAATTGAAAGATTACAGGTTTAGTTAGGGTTGCATTTTATGAAGTAATTTGCACTCCAGCCTCTAAATTCAAGGCCACAGTTTTGGGAAACTTTTGGTCAGGGTTTGAATTACACTTTGACTGTTGCGGGGTCTGAAAAAAAAATTGGGCTGCCCATCACGATGCCCTAATAAAATCGGAGACCCCCCAGATTATGATTTTCAAACCTTACAGGGGGACTCTTGTCTCTTATGAAGGGGATCAGCTCCCCCTGTAATTCAAACCCTGGTTTTGGTTACACATTTTTGCATGCTCCTGAACTCAGATTAGTATTTATAGATGCTGTTTGCATGTGTGATCTTTTACGAGCTCATAGAGCTTGAAGACTTGCATATGCCAGTTTGTAGGCATACTTTTACAGCTTACTTTCAGAAAGGTTGTTCTAAGTATAAATGAAGCAGCATTAGTAACCAGTAAGAGGAAAGAAAATACAATTTTATGGGGCACTGTCAAATGTTTCATCTATTAGGGAACTCATTTTTTTTTATGAACAAGATTTTGCCCAAGTTATAAATTTTCAGAACTTGGGTAAACTATAACATGTTGCTGCTTCTTAGAATTCCTTCCTTCTTGTGAGGACACTTGCATTTATTACTCTAAGCACTTACTTTTTTAAAGATACTGCCAGTTTATCACATATCACTGAGATAAACATTATACATCATGAAATGGTAAGACATATACCAAGTACTATTATTTTTTCACATAAATAAAACTTATTGGCTTTTCAATAGAAAGGCTTTTATAACTTTCTGTTACCAGGAGATTTGAGAGAAGAATGATTTCCCTTTTCAAAAGATATATTTTTATTTATCTTTAACGCTGAGCGAATAATATAATTTTCTTCTGTAAATATTTGTGTGCGTTAATCATGTTTGTTCACCTATACTTACACATCTGATGTCTGCTTCTAAAAATATTCTAGCAAGTGAGATAACTGGCAGGAATGTTTAATAATTAATAAAAACAGAACTTCAGGTGAACAATGGAAGATATTTATAGGAAGCAAATTTGAACAACAGCAATATTTGCATGAAAAACTGGTGTGTTCATTAAACTTGAGAACTAGAATACACCATGAATTTGGAACACATTGTGTGACCCCAGTGTCCAATGGGGAAAAACCATGATCGCTGTTTCAGATTCTGAATATTAAATACTCATAAGAGGACGATGCCTTCATTCATGGTAAATAAACTACAGACATAAAAAGATACTTTTACAAAATAGAGTTCTATGTCTCCCACTGAGTTGAGTGCTTTTCACTCACATTGAAAAATAAATCTCAACTCTGTATCACAGTACATACAAATAAGGTTTATCTTTATCCCCTCTATGCTTAGGAGCATCAACAATGTTTATCCTATTAGTTTGGCAGAGTTTATAGGTGAACTCAAGTACTCTTAAGAATTTAAAGTTTAAGATCCCAAATACTGCAGAGTACATATTAAGACTTAAACATTACAAACACATACAATTTCAAACAAAGCTTCTTGAAATCGGTTGCTCCTTCACTTACCTGCCAAGACCTGAGTTCAGGCCCTTGGTCCTGCTTCCCCTGTTACAGCGTAGGAATGCAGCTCCTGTGCTGCTTAGGGTGTTAGGATGTCATCAACTGCTGCAGGAGAAACAACACATCCTGAACTCGGGGGCTGGCAGGTAAAAAGCCTCCTTTTGACCCATTTCCTGACCATCTGTAAAGGGACCACCCACTGAAGCCAATGGGAGGTTCATGTACAGAACAAGGACAGAATATAGATCGTCTGCTTCATTTCTTGTAATCTTTAAGTCCACACATGTCACTGCTTAGGGTCTGTTTGTATCCAGTTGCAGTACTAAACTGAGATATGAGATGAGGCCTCCACAGGTCCCTTCTTCCCATACAGCAGTCTATATACTCCTCTGGATACAGGGCCCTTGGAGGAATAATGGATTGGAGACTGGTAGGCTGTAGCCCAGAACTTTGTTGGCGGAGGCAACACAAAATGACAGTTCAATAGAAGAGCTCCCTGTCATACATCAGAGACAGGTTGTAGTCAAGAAATACTCTTTCCCAAAGCTCCCATTTGGTCACTGAGACACAACCCTGCTTACCAGCTGCAGCAAACTCTTATTTAGGATCTCAAACAGTTTAGTAAGTAAAATAAAATAACTTATTTTTTATTAATCTTTAGAAGCTCAATGTCTGCTTATTTTGTTCATGCAGCTTTAATGTGAACACTCACATGAATGAGTAAAGTAAATAGGGCTCCTTCTAAAGACAGTGGCAGGACCCATCCTTTTTTCTTCTGCCTTGTAAGTAGCAACTAAACTGTACTGATCTCATCTGTCTGCCTCAGGGTGGAGCTGTTGCAAGTCCCGTGACCTTAGGTTTGAAATGGGGCTATAGTTTAATCGGCTAACAGATGTTAGACTATTCTGTTTGTTTAAGCAAACAGTGGGGACAAGAGGGTCAAAGGTTGCTTGCTTTAGCCATGCAAAACTTGTGTTGAAGTTTTCAAGACCAGGATTCACTCTGGAGTTGGGAGAAAAAAAAACAAACCTGAATGAGGTGGTGAGTTAGAAGAAGAAATAAGGAAGCAGACAAAGACGCTGCTGACTTCCTCTCCATATTTATTAAAGCAGTTATTGGAATGGGAGATCTGTGGTTTGCTTTGTTGACAGCATTGGGTTCCATCACACATCTTGAGAAAATGTTGAAAAAGAACCGAGAATATTTTGGCAGTTGTAGTGCTGCAGTTTTCTGCCGTGTATACAAATTTGATGGCATCACATAAACACCTGGTACTAATTCCTTTACCTCACCATTATTAGATGACTTTCAGTGCCTGAGAGCCCACCTAGGAAGTATGAAATGACTTTGAAGGGATATTAAAAGCCAACTAGAACAATTCCTCAGATTCAGTTACTCTAGTTGGAGCTGTGTTAAGGTCACCAAACTTGTTACCCTACATTTTGCAGTATGTTTCTAGCTAAAAATAATATCAAAACATACTAGCAGGCCTTTTCCAAATTTGACAGATGTTAGTATTCCATCTAACATGTTAATTTTTCATGTCTTAATATGAAAGCAATCTTTTTTATTATTTGTACAAATGAATTAATTTCATTCAGAATTAAGTCTCTGTTGCTCAAGGAACTTCTATACTGTCATTAAAAGAATAGATAGTTGAACAAAATTTGTGTAATATACCATTTTCCCACAAAAGGGGAAAATTTCAAGTTTAAAATAAAACATAAAGAAGTTTGAGTATCCAGCTTGCATTTATATACATCTAATTTCTTCATTCTAGGGTGTTTCTGTACAGAAAGCCCTGTTTTCAAAACAGGGTGCAGTGGTCGCACCTATAGAAACATGATTTTCTCCTGCAAAGCTACATTGAAATAAACAATTTAAGTAACAGTGAGCCTGAATAGCCATATTTCATATTATAATTAATAATACTGCATTGGTATTTCTTTTTATGCCAGCTTCCAGATAATATGAAAAAAACTGAAAATACCAGTGGATATTTCTTTTGTAAAATTCAAGAAGTCCATAATGCCAAAGTGTTTGATTTGATATTTCTGCTTCTATGGGTGTTTTTGAAAACCTCTAGTTACTACCATAAATATAGTCATCTGTGTTGGAAGCAAGTTGCAATTTATCAGAATATAAACATTGCATTGTGGAAAACATAAGTTAAAGTGCACTAAACTGAAAACAACAGAATAAAAATCAGTGTAATCAAGCCACTGATATGAGCTTAATTTTAAGAAGGAAAAAAATGTTGTTTGAATAATTTCAGGCAACTATTAGACAAAAGGAAGTTGTCTACAATGACACCATTATTGTAAATTAGTGTACAGTAAATTATAACATACTATATTGGATCAAATAATTTCAGCTGTTTTTTCCTGAAAAAAATAAGTATTCTTCAAGTTTTTAGAGATACATTTTACACACTATAGTTGCATCAGAAATAATTAGAAACTGATGTGAATTAAACTGAAAACTATGGGGATAAAATAGAACGTGGAAAACACATAATGGATTCTAATTCTACTGTTTGGAAAGATTACCGTATTTCTTGTTTTATGGTGAAGTAGTAAGAGCTAAATATATTACAGTAGGACCGGCTGGAAGGAATTTTGTTCTGCTTGCAAAATAATGTGGACTAACAACTCCCTATAGAGGCAAGAACTATTTTATCAACTGTAAATAACAGCATACAAACAGTAATCAGTGTTTTCATTTTGATTTCAGGACCATAACAGTAAACACATTACTCATCAGACAGTGCTAGGGCAAGTGTACAATTTCACAAACAAGCAAATACCAGGTTAAACTTCTCCAGAATTTTTTGTCAATATATTTTTAGGTGACCCATGGGAAGATGAATAGTATGAAACTCACTTTTAATATACATGTTCAACAACTGAATATTTGTTCTGTTAAGAGACTACTTTTCTAAGCTAATACTGCAGGCTGTTGGTGCATAGCAAGGTAAAAATGCAAAGCAAACTGGGTAGTGTAAGTAATTTGGGAGCCTAAACCTCACTAAGAGTTACTTGAGCTGTTTTACTAATTCCTTCTAGTCCTTTCAGCCACACAAAAAGTTGTTTATTGCCTTTATTGTGACACTAATGTCCCACTACTATTAAAAAAAATACAAATAATTTATAGAGGGGGTTTGATGCTTCACTGTCTGGACAGTCAGTACATCTCTTGTGGCACAAAGGGCTAGATTCTAATTTCAGTCACATCAGTTAATGTCCGGTGAAGTCTGCACAACTTAGTGCCTCAGGACCTTGTTATATCCTATGCTGTAAGCTGAACAAATGTTAATCAGCCTAGTGTTATTTAGCTTAGTGGAGCAGTCACATGGTAAGACAAAAATCCTACTCTGACTATGCTTTATCTGCACAGCTGTGACTTGCCACCAAAAGCTTAGTAAGTAGGGGCAGGGCTAGGAGCAAGATCTGCTCATTGCTTCTGGCAGGCAAAGAGTGGATCAGGCCCCTTGGAGGTGAGGCAGAACTTGGCCAGTGGGGTGCAGGGCAGCAGGCACTGCCTGGGCTCTGGAGAAAAAAAGACTGGGCCCCTCAGAGCTCAGAGCATTCTGGGATCCTGGAGGACTTCAGCTTGGGTGGAATAGCTGGCCACATGGTAATGGAATAGAAACAAAATTCGGGGGATCAGAGATCATCCTGGAGTGGTGGAACTATAAGCCAGATAATGAGTGCTTTAAGCCACTTAAAAGGTGTTCACATGCAGCCACTCCAAGGGTTAAGAGCTCCAGAAGCTATCTGAACTTACCATGTAACAAGTCCCTAAGCATGGGCTAGTGATGCTTCCTGAGTCGGGGGGGGGGGGAGGGGAATCCCCCACCCCAGCAGCTGATCACTAACCTGGAGTGGGGGAAAGATGTCCCCCAGCAGCTGACTGATAACCCCGGAAGTACTGGCAGCAAAACCAAAAGTGCGGGTGGCAAAGCTGGAAGTGCCACTGGCACTTCTCTCGGTGCCCCCACTCCCTGGCTGATGCCAATCTCAGGGGGGACACGTACTCCCCCATGCTACCCCTATGTGTCACCTATGGATCTAAGTATCATGTTACTGCAGTTAGGTGATTGGCCTATATGTGCATGGCTTGCACTAGATATTATTGACATAGGTGTGATCTCAACAACTAAAGTCCCCCAAATGTCTTCACACTATATTACTTGAAAAACTTTCTAATGGGAGCCTGCTTTTTAGTACTTCATGCAGGAAATGCCTGTTGGAAGACACTGCCCAGCATCTTAAGAAGAAAAAGTGCATGCCTGTGTTTAGGGAGAGGAAAAGAAAGGCAGATAGGTTGTTAATAACAAACTGGAAGGTCTTTAGTTTTCCTTTCAGAAAAATAAAGTTCACATATACATAATAGCATTCTGCAGCCCTCTACTTCTAGCCCACCTCACCTTATAGGACAACAGTCTCCTATCTCCATTGTCAAATATCACACAGATTGCCAACCTGTACAGCTCTGGTTTCACTATGCATCTGTCTTACACAGGGGCATTCATGCTACGTCATGCTAAGTCTTTCATCTATCATCCCCTTCACAGTGCCACATGCTTCAAACAGCACACTCCCTCATAGGCAACTCCTTCAACAGGTGAGGAATTGCAGCTTGGAGCTGCCTAAAGACACTGATACTCACAAAGATAACTAGGCACCTCACATTTTTGGAGCATTGCTTAGATGATGGGCTAAGCTGCCTACCCTGGATGCCAGCTGTGGTCTCCTGCCTGTACTTGATGCCCTGTCACTGCCCTCTGTTCTCACCTCCTCTTGATCCAAAACTCTCCCCTCCAGTCTGGTGCCAAGTGAGTGCGCTGTGGCACCCACCCTAGCTCCAAGGGGAACACTCTCAGGGTCTCTACCCAGCAGCTACTCTCCCAGTTTTGGCCACAAGCAAGCATTTGCAATTCTACAGCCTGGCCACTCCACAGGCGGGAGGGGGAGAAGGACACTGGGCAGGGTCTTGGGTAGGAAGGGGAGAAGGACACTGCACTCCAGGGAGACAGAGCAGGTCAGGCGAGTTGCATGCACAGACACAAACATGACTTTGAACACAGAAATTTTTATTAGCACAAGCCTGCATAGGTTGACAATGCATACAGCTCTGCTTTGCACATAGGCAGGCTGCTGGGTAGCACAGATATGTCAGCAGCTGGTCAGATGCACACAGAGAGGTACACTGCTGATCAGTTTCCTAAGTAGGCAGATTCAAAAGAAGGCTATTTACATGCATAGAGCCAATGCCAGTTCTACTGTACTTTGGGCTCATGATATGTGGATGGTAAACTGCCCCTCCACTGCCCAGAGAGAATGCACAGTCACTTCTTACTGGATAGGTAGCCCCAGCCTTTGCTTCAAGTACCTTTTAAAGGGGGCCTGCCTCCAGTTTGTGCACTGCTGGTAAGGCAAACTGCAAAGCAGAATTGATAGAGGAAGTTGAGCCAGCTCTAAGGAGGTATAGAGGGTACCATGGCAGACCTGCATGACAGAAGCTGCAGGTCACTAATGATTTTATGGTCCAGTACCTGGAAGAGTTAATGGGACAAGAGGTTCTCCAGAACACCCTGACTGAGCATGACTGCCTGGGGAGGAAGAGCTACAGCAGTAGGTGTATGTGGTGAGAGGCCAGACATGGACTACAGAGTCCATTCAGAAAAAGCTGGATGGGCCTGAAGCAGTGGACAAAGATGTACCTCCAGAAAGGAATGCAAGAAGTGTGGGAGGTGCTCTGCCTGGGAGGCCTTTATTTGGCACATCATGCCCTTTTTGTGTCCAGTGACCTCCAAAGTCATTGTTACAGTGCCAGTGGATTGATGCTTTGTGTCTAACCACCATGACATGAAGTAGGTACAACAGGAGCCTGACAATGGCCTCCTGCCTAAATTGCAAACATGGGAATGGAGAAGAGGGCCCAGAGTATGAGGGGGCTGGGGAAGACCTGTGGGGTCTCCCTATGTGAGGCAAGGCCCTGGGGTCACATGCACATGTGTTCAGGGCCATCCCTGGGGGGCGGCGGGCGACTGCCCTGGGCCCTGAGCACTGGAGGGCCCCATGGAGCCAGGCAGAGCTGCCGCCAGCTTCACATCTGGCCACTCAGCACCCTTCCCCCATCACTGAATCTGCTGCTGGCTTCCTCACATCCAGGGGTGGGGCCCTGCACAGGCTGATTTGCCCCGGGCCCCGCATCCTGCTCGGGTCATCTCTAGTCATGTTTCACAGTTTGACAGCACATAGGCCTATGGTCCCCCTACCCTGTTTCCTCCCACCTACAACTCCTAAGAAAGTATCAGTGTCACACCTCCAAAAATCTCAAAAGGGGGCACATATCCATCTGGTTAGGGTGCAATCTGCTGGAGGATCTACCGCTGGTGCCTAGGGAGTAAACTAGTATTTCTTTTTACTTCATAGCCAGCTTGGAGAAGCATAACCCCAGGCCTTTGGCCCAATGCCCTGCTCAATCATCATCCCCTCAACTGTCCCCATAATAGGGCTAGTGTGGTCTCAGGAGGCAATACCCCCAAACCCTCACCACCAGATACAGAGAGGGTGAGAGCCAAAGACAGTCACCCTGTTGCAGGGCTGTCAGTTGGGGGAATGGAGGGCAGGCTCTGGGCTAGGGAACCATATTGGTTGCATATTGTCAGAGTCCTCCTTGGCCTCCGAGCACCCAAGTCTGCAGCCAGGGCTCTCCAGGGTTGGGATGGCACTTCCTCCCTGAGGTAACTACACTTTGTTCTTCAACTCAGCCAGTAGGACATGCAGGCCGTAGGCTGGGGAGGGTGAGATCACATATCATATTGCCTGGGCTGGGGAGAGGAGACGTGATGTTACCTGCACTGAGAGCAATCTCAAACATGTCCAAGGTCACGTGGGCCAGGCTAGCCCAGAAGCAGACAGCAGAACAGAGTACTGAGATGTTGGCCTCACTCCATGGCATAGCAAGGTCATTACTGCAGTGGTTACAGCCTCCTTGCAGTTTGTGAAGGAAGCCCCTACAGGCCTGCCATGGGGTTACCCACAGCTGGTACTCACTCGCCCCCACAGCCAGATACATCGACTGCAGCTGAGAGCGTGTCCCTGACTCCTGACCTCCCTGGAACACTCCCACTGCTGAGTCTCCATCTGTACTTTTCTGTCTCCTGGAGCCCTCCCAACCATCACTTCCTAGGTCAGTAGCAGCTGCAAGGTGATGGATGCCCATCTCCAGTAATGGGCAGGAAGGCACAGCACAGTCAGGTCTCTACAGAGTCTCTGGTTGAGATATCTGCTGGGGGCCCCTCTGCAGCCCCATAGGGTCCCCACCCTACATTACTGGCACCTCAACACAGGCACATCACTGCTGCCCAGCAAAAAGATTTTTGGGGGAGCCATGCTTCCCTGGCTACAAACCAGGTGTTTCACCCACCCTTTCAGGGAAGTATGTCTGCACCAACAGCAAGTCCTGGCTGCACCCAAAGGAGAGTCTTGCTGAAAGCTCAGGATCCACCATTTCTCCACAGTGAAAGTCCATTCGTAGGAGATATCAGACAGCTTTCCCCATCCTGAATAGGGGTAGCTGTGGCAGGGCTATCTGTGGTAGGGAGAGGACTCATTAAAAAGCCTCCCCTGCTGCCTCCTTACACTATTGCCAGGACCTGCTACACCATGCCTGGCAGAGTTGTCACAGTGATGCACTGCCTTCTGCTTCATGTTTGGTCTACTCCCCTGGACCACACTGTTTTTCCTCCTCCTCCTGGCTTTTCTATCCCTTTGACCATGTCCAACCCCTCTGGGAAAGGAAAGTCATTTTGACAGGCTTGTGGTTGCAGGGTGGCCATGATGCCCCCTGGTGGCCTTGCAGCCCCTTCCCAGCTTAGACTCTAATGTCACTCTCCCTAGATTGCTTTCCTGCCATGCCTTGTTCTTATTATTAAAGGTCAATTAAGGGAGGGTGCCCACAGGCCTTAGAGTGAGCCTTAATCCTAACAATTCCCTACCGGGTATCTTCTGAGCCCTTACTAGCCTCAATCCAGCACTCAGGCCTGATAGGTCCCTCTCAGCCTGAGAGGGCACCTCTAGCCTTAAGTGCAAATTGTGTCCTTTCCTCCCCCACACCATGCCCCGGGCCTCACAGTTGTTATCACTACAATGTGCAGTTCACACACTTGGCCTTTTTTGGCACTTAGACTCCCAGTCTGGTTTACACCTCTCACTCTGGGCTCCCAGACCCCCAGTCTCAAGCACAGCCCCTCTCAGACTCATGGACCCTCATACAGCCCTTGGCCTGTCTCTGGGCCCATGGGCCCACTGCTCCAATGGTCTTGTCAGTCCCTGACTCCTGAACCTCCAGGTACCATACTCAGGTACTCCCCCTGTCTTTGGACCTTCTTGGGTCTCACTCTCTCTGTCAGCCCTGCTTGTCCCTGGGCCCTCTGGTCACACTTCCTGGGTCCCTACTTCATGGATCCCTGGATCCCTACTATCTAGGCCTTTTCTGCCACTAGCTGAACCCCACTCTCAGACCCTGCTGGGCTGCTTGCCCTCGAAGTAAGACTTGCCAGCCCTTGCAGAGCTTCAGGCTAAACTTCTAGGACAACTTAATAATAAATACCTGCCCTTTGGCAGGTACTCAAGCCTACCCTAGGCTTAAAATAAAACAGGGCCACCTGCCTGTATAACCAAGCCCTGCTCTGGCCCAAGTACCTTCTCTTCTTCCCTGTATTGCAGAGTTTCTGATTCAGAGCCACTGCCAGTTCAGGAGCCCTGCTGCTTTGCTATCAGGAGCGCCTTACCCCATAGCTACTAAGGAAAAACTAAATGACTGGTGCAGGTTCTGGATGTGTATAGTTCAAGCCTGAGTCCTCTTCCAGTCAGGCAAGTCCACCTGCAAGCAGTCTCCCAAGGTGCTTGCTTCCTTGAAGGAGCAGGCACATCCCAGTGCCCTGCTAGAGTCATATTATTTGGCAATGCTGTGTAGAATACAACATGCCATGAAAATCCTGCTTACCCTTTCAGTGCTGTACTGTAATGTGCCACCAGATTCGTGACGGCAGTGGCAAAGCCCCTGAGGAGGCCTATGGCATGCTTGACAATGGATCAGGTGTGCAGTTATATTACAGCTTGCCTTGCCCTCAAGATGCACCTGCCGGGTAAGGATACATGCTTGGAGGTATAGGTGCAGTCACTTGCAAAGACACAAACCGGCCATGAGAACAGGGCACAGTCTGTCCTGATGGCACCTCTGTGGCCCAGCACTACTGTTCCAGTGGCCAAGAGCCCATGAGCATGAGGTCCTGGCAGCCACAGCAGGGGTCTGAGAGAGAGAGGAACTTACCCACAAGCCAGCCAGGTGAAAACGCCTGTGTCACTTGCTGGATACATGTCTAGCATTGCTTGGATTGATAGGTCTCAGGTCTTCCTGTGCACCACGATACTATGTAATGCGCGCTGTTCTGGAGTTCCAGCTCATGGGATATAATGCTCTCTGGCCTCCTCCCACCTAGTGCTCCCTCAAAACTCCCACACTCTCTCGCCTGGTACTCTTCATCCCATAACTGCCATCGTCTAGCTGCACCTCCTGCATAATGCAGGCTATAAGACTTCCATTAATTAATTCCTGTTTTCAATAGCTTTGCTTATGTGGAACAGGGGTGGGTGATTATTTGGGCTGGAGGGCTCCTTACTGAGTTTTGGTGAGCTGTTAAGGACTGTATATGTACACATGTGCACATGCACACACAGAGGCACACACATAGTCACAGATGCACACACATGCACAAGCACACGTGCGCATGCTCTCTGGCCCCTGTCAATGCAAGAGATCATAATTAATGATAACAAGCAATGACTTCTTAACTGTCACCCCCAAATTCAGATACAGCTAAACCTAACAAACAAAGCTGGGTATTTTTTTCCCCTAACAGAATGAAAAAAGTGATTTCAGTTAGCCTCAAACTATTAATGAATTCAGACTGAATTTTTCTGAGTCAGATTGGAAGACAAGGAAGATTACCCCAATACCTTTTACCTGGTTGCTCAGTGGTTAATGAATTGACCCAGGATGAGGGAGACTCAGGTTTGATATCTCTGCCTCTTTTGTGCTTGAGGGAGTCTCATCTCTATTCTCCCATCTTCTTGGGAAGTGTCCTAATGATCTTTACCCCACTTCTTCCTCAGCCAAATTAACCACTCCAAATTCTTGCTTACCTCACCTGTCAGTGGCAATGGTGAGCAGAGGCTGCAGTAGAGACAAGACAGCATGGAGCACAGACAACTGGAGTGGAGGTCAGTGAATAGCACCTGCTGAATTACAAGGGGTGGTCTGCCCTTAGTGAAAGGCTGCCAACCCCTGGATTCTGCTGTGGGCTTCTCTTAATCTCTTCTGTTTTGATGTGTAAAAATGACTTAAATAGCTTTTAAGCAAGAGAAAAAAAGAATGACTCTCTAGCCTGTTGGTTTGCATACCCATTTGGGAGGTAAGTCTCAACATCAATAATTATTTAAGTGTTTTACTCAAAGTTGAACAGCCCGAGTAAGAAAGATTGTTTCCTTCGATTTTATTGCAAGTTCTCTGAATGCATTTTGAACATGTAGAACATTTTTTCAGCTTTTTGCCTTGCTAAGAACATCCTTATTTTGGGTTAATTTAAATAAACCATGTTATGATTTTTTTTTGGCCTAGTAACCATATTAAAAAAAAATCACTTATTCTTCTGTGGTTCAGTGGAAGAGAGGAAGCCCTGGGTTCTGGCTTCTAATGGACTGCTGTGACCTCAGCTTTTATTTTTAAGTCAGGGTTTAATAATGAACAGTTTTAATGTATGGCATTATTGTCCTAAGGCAGAAAGAACTAGAACAAAAGAATAAGAAGGGAATAAGAGTATTTACCCCTTCTCCCTGCCCCCCCCTTGCTGCAAAGCCCAGGTCACTTTCAGGAGTTAACATCTAGACTGAATTTAGTAAGAGAAAATATACAGGAGTTAGACTGCTGTTCTGCCAGATACGGATAAAAACCAGAATTTGTGTGAAAGATGCCACTGTCCTTTGTGCTGGACAAAGATTATCATGTGGCTAAAACTAAATTATGGAGATTTGCATTGAATAAGTTGATGCAGGCAGCCAGCCAGCTGGGAGGTAGCCAAAAGGCACCAAGAGGCTATAATCAATCTACTTGGCAATGTCCACACACATAATTATGAACTGCTTAGCTATCGTTTTAGAAAAATTAAGCTACCTGTGGCCACATTTTCATAAATGCCTGAGACATATTTGGTTTACCCAAAGATAAGGTACAAACAACATTGTCATCCAGGGTCTTTAGAAGAAATCAGTATGGATGCAAGCCTAGTTTACATATTCAAACACATTTTTAACAGAAAATCTAGGAATTTAATGCTGACCCTACAAGTCTTCACCCATGTAAGTAGATTTCTCTGCAGTTCATGCTAAGGCAAGGGTGAGCAAAATAGTAGATCTGGCTTGTGGCTGGACTCCAATTCCCAGCATCCCTTGCCTTTGTTGTTCCAGGAGGTCTCCATGGAGACCCCAGGAGTGGTGAGGCCATGACAGCATAGAGCCAGGGACTCCATGGAGACCAGTCCACGCGGTGCACTGGCTGGGCACGTGGCTGGGCAAGGAGCTGCTCCAGGGCTGGGGCTGGGATCTTGTGGCAGTGACAGCGTGGGCCAGAGCCAGGGCACAGCCACGATCTGCTGCCCCTGGGGCATGCAGGCAGTGGACTGTGGCTGGAGCAGCTCCCTGCCAGTGCACCGCTTGGGCTGACCTCCAGAGCGACGCAAGCAGAGGCTGCTGGGAAGTGGAGTCTGCCATAGGCCCAATCCGGCCCATGGACTGGACTTTGTCCACCTCTGATGTAAGTTGTTAGAAGGTTATCATGCCAAAGATTTTGAATACAAGCTAAAAATGCCCTAACATTTCAAAGCTCCCCAAAATCATAAGTGGGGAAAGCAATGTGTAGTCACAGGCCCCAAAGGCCACCCTTGGTATTCATTTTTAAACTTTGGCATTTCTTGACTTTCCAGTTTGTATCTGCTCAACCTAAATATTAAATTGCATCTTTTATATAACTCACAAACTGTTAAGTAACTATATAAAGAATGAAAGATACAGTTCAGCTTTTCAAACAACCAGAACATGGGGACCTGCTTTTTTAGCAATTTCCCCTGTGGCATTTCCCACCCCTCCCCCATCTCATTTAGTAGATTGTAGCATAGCGTGACTGAATTTTTCTCCTTCTCCATATTCCTGTTTGAAGAGCATACAGCTCAGACAGAGTGGACACAACAGACAGAGGGGCACTTGTGCACACTGAGAATATGCTTCCAGCTGAAAAGCTTGGCTTCTGTTCAATATGCAGTAATAGCAAATACAGGAAGACTTCTAGCAGTCATCTGCACCCTTGGGCATGCCCCAAATCCTGTGGGCCAGGGGAAACTCTAGGAGGTAATTATCGACTTTGATTTTCGCTAACATAGCAGAGGCTATTTCATGGGCATTTTCTCCAGAGCTGCTGTGTTGCTAACTGAGCTGGGCAAACCTCTCTGGAGGATTTGACAACTGAAATAATTTTGTTTTGAATAACAACAACAAAAATCCCCACAAAACCAAATTTCTGGAAAATGTTTTTTTTTCCAGATTAAAACAAACAAATGGCTAGTTATGAACATGTTCAAAAAGACATGTAACTACAATCATTTCTACACACCTACAACATTCAACTCTATTGCTCTTAGTTTAAAATGCATTAGATCCAAAAATCTAAAACTCAGACAAAAGAAATCTGTCCACAAGATAATTTTGTATGTATTCATCTCATTTTAAAACAGTGAGCCTAGACCCTGTAGCACTTCCTGACAAGATTTCTACAAAAGCTGAGAAGCTGGACAGGAAAATAGTAGGATGGGAAAGTTTCTGATAAAATTTATGTTTACCTGGCCCCCTGGGATAAATTTGATAATATTACTCAGTTAAAGGTTCATGTGTCAATGCATGCTACATTACCACATAACCTATTTGCGAACAGATCTTCCAGTTCATTTCTCCTTCAGATCTTCCTGTGTATTCAAACATCCCATATTAGCAGAACAAATAGCCTTTAAAAAACTACCCATTAGCTGGCTGCTTGTAAGCAAAATATCATTTCAGGCCTGTTGCAAGCCCAGTTCTTCTGATCTGTCTGCACACATACAGTTTCTAATTTATAGACATTTAAGGTAAGAGTTTAAATCATTTTCAAGAGATTTGCAATTAG
This sequence comes from Crocodylus siamensis, assembly GCF_052110815.1. Classification (NCBI taxonomy): domain Eukaryota; kingdom Metazoa; phylum Chordata; order Crocodylia; family Crocodylidae; genus Crocodylus; species Crocodylus siamensis. The sequence goes on from NC_143395.1 coordinate 120,395,617, forward strand.
CACGATCATGTTTAGAGGACAATTTGAGTTAAATAGTGTGGCTTGGGAGCTATTTGAAGCAACTTGGTAAGTTTTAACAGTTCAGAAATATTTTTGTTTCCAGGAGTTAAGGTGGGACATTCTTTTCAGCTCAGTGAAGATAAGCATGAGCTTTAGGGCATATGAAAAAAAACAAGTAATTTATGTTCGCAGCCTTTCAAAAAGACCAGGCTTATTTAATATGCCTCCTTCCCAGTTCTTATGTCACCAGTTTAATATATTAGCACTGGAGCACAGCATTTTAAGTATATATATGGCATTCCAAGGTAAGTGAAAGCCACCAGACTTGGCAATACTCTAAAACAGAGGTTAGCAATGTTTTCTGGCAGTGGGCTCTAATGGCCCAGCTCCGGTCTAGTTGGGTTGGCACTGGGACTCGGTGGCCTATAGTGTGGCACAGACAAATCTCTTCACCACCCAGTCACCTGGTTGACCAGCTTCCTGGCTTTGAATGGCAGAGTGCATGAGAAGCCCCCTGTTGCTAAACACTTTTCAAGCCTGATCTCCACAGGCCAAATACATTGGCTCTATGAGTCAGATGTGGCTCATGGGCTGTAAATTGCTAACTACTGCTCTAAAAAAAAAGGGACTGTCCCATACTTTGGTCTTCTTTCTGAATTTGACTAGTACTGAGGAAAAACTGGCACTGTGCAGCTAGTAAAGTGTATCACAGTATAAAACTGTAAGTCTTCCTGTATTTTGAAGTAGTTTCACAATGAGCACTTGTGGAAGAAAAACACAGTTTTGATTAACTTGCATCATACAGATATACTGGTTGCTATGCAATATTCAGATTCAAAGATACTAAAAAGTTAAGAAACTTTTGGAGGACTTGCCCACTTCCCTAGAGGTTAGGGACTAGCAAGCTTGATTGCTATGTCCTGCTTAGCCTGAAGGCATTTGAGTCCATATTTCTCAGTTTCCAGGAGAGTGCCTGGAATGAAAAAACTACAAGCTTGTCATTTTGAAGCTGGGCCGCTGGATAGAGTGCAAGAGTCAGGGGCCAGAAAGTGAACACATAGTAGGGTGCTGGATTCTGTAGTCCAGAATGGAGGGCACGACTCTGGAGGGGAGGGAATTCTGCATTCTGGTGTCTATACTCAATGTTATTTATGCATTTTGCATTAATAATAGGACAAAATGAAAATGCCTTATTGGGAACAGTAGAGAGAACTTAAGTCTTCCACTGCCTGGGCTGGTGCCGTAACCATTAGGTACTGGACAAAATGTAAGAACAAGGAGCGCCTCCTTCATGCATTTTGGATTCTGAGATAATGGAAGCATATACTATAACACTTTGAGTCAAATGCATGAGAGGTGGAAGATCATACACTTTCCAAATGAGTGCCTGTAGGCAACTTTTTGCTCTGTGTGTGTTCTGGGCTGCCCATTAACAAAGTGGGATTGCTATTCACTTTTCAAGGTAGACTAATGTAGCTTTCCTGAAGCAAGCCACTTTTTGATGGGAAGTGGACCTGTAGATTTAGATATCTAGTAGGCAGAGTAGGATCTAGGCCTTAGTCTTCTCCCAGGAAGAATAAAACAAAAAAAGTTTTAGTTTTTAGTCTTAGAAGTAGAGCTCATTTTCTGTATATCTTAGAAATTTACTGCTTTAACTTGAGTAATTGTGGCCTCCTACCATGGAATTTTAATGGGATTTTTCTGAGTCTACATCATTACTACAGACCTGCATTCTTTCTTAGGCATGTTTCATACCTTAGAATAGGTTAGATTTCAAAGTGCCATTATCTTACTCTTTATGCCAACAACTCACTTAACAATCCATCTATCCCCATGTCAATTTAAATTCTTCTTTCAAAATAATATTGTTCTTGATATTCAGTTGTATACAGTAGTTTCAAGCTATGCCCCTACGTTCTTGATATTGGCAAAGGGTATTCTGAAAATAATTCTGTAGTGTTGTCAACAATTTTGAAGGCACTTTTAGTTTAGGACCTAAACAAATAGATCTAACACACTTTTGAAGACTGATGAAGGAACATGAGCTTCACTGCCAGTTATGTGGAGTTGGCTTTTGACAAGTGACCTTAGTGATTTCAGTAGGTGCGTCTACACATGCACTTTAGTGCACATCAGCCTATTTAATGTGCATTAAAGCATCACAAAAAAACCATGCACTTTTGCTAATGCACCTTTTTCTGGTACCTAACAATGGAGGTACTAAATTTAATACACATTAGCAAAAGTACATTAATGAAAATGTAGACACATCCAGTGCTATTTACATGATGTCCAATTCTTGTTTACCTCTTGTTTTGCATAGCTACCTTCAGTTCTTTTGCCCATGTGTAAATGGCTACAGAAGAAAACTAGGGCTTTTTATTGTCACCCCCCTGTATTCCTCAGATTTAGCTTCAGTATTGTTACAGCTCTCAGAATGGGAAGAGAGCATGCTATCTTATATATTTTATTCAAAGTTATTGTAAAATTTCTGGTTTATATTTTTATATTTGGGGTAGATGCCAATCCTGAGCTTAATGGATTGATTTCCATATTAAATTAACTTGGATCCAACTGATTTTACACAACAAAAGCTTAGTTATTTCAAAATGGTTGAAAACAACTGTTATGTATTTGAACATAGACCTTTTTTTCCCATCCTTAGAGATACAGAATGAAACCCTACAATTGGTCTCAGACAGAAAGGAACATTAAAGACAACCACCACACAATTTAATACAAACAGTCCTGAACAAGAGAGACCCAAGACTTAATTATAGATGAGATGCTGCAATTTGGAACACAGGTACATTGCCAGAGTTAAGCATAAACATTTATATAACACCTGCATATAGTATGTTGAAATTCCCGCTGTCATCTTCATTCACCCATTTTTAAAAACAAACTTACTGGGTTGAGAAATAATATATTGGTTATTTGCAATAAGAGAAATGCATGCTTCTTAACTCATGTTGTTATTTTTATTTTATTTTTTTGGTGCACTAAATCCCAAACCTTCTGAGATGTCAAATGCCTACTACCTACAGATACGTTAACTAGGAACCAGAATATTGTATTTGGATAGGAATTTCTGCTGATTAGATTTTAAATATTCAAGTTTCTTGTATATTTCACTGTTGAATACAGTAAGAAGGATTTTCAAAGCTTCCTTTTACCTATTAAACAACACTGTAAATCCACATGTCCCATTTCAGTTTTAAGTTTGATCACAGGCTTATTTTGAGGCCATCCACGTTCTAGTTAAGCTTTTTGTTCTAGGGCCTAGGCTCTTAAGTTAATGTACCTTAGTGTAAGCATATAAATAAAAAATAATACTCCTACTGAGCTATTATGGCCCTGACACTTCTACTGATTAAAACACATACGATCTGCAGTATGAAAAGGGCTTGGATCTTCTGGCTGTCTAGCTTTTTTGTAGCAACTCAGAGATTTTTTTTATTTTGCCCAGCTGTGCTGTGGTGGCAGAAAGTCCACCAATGGTAGGAGTGCAGCCTTGCAAGACACTTTGAGCCACTGGAGCTGAACTGCTGAGGGATGGGGGCAGGGTGGGAGGGAGACTGGAGCTATCTGTAGAGTGGATGGGCCAGAATGGCAGCCAGTTTCATTAATTTAGTGCATCCCTACAGCAGCCCCAGAGGAGTCTTCTGTTCCCTGGTGGAGGTATACACCACCATTTGCTTTCTCCTATGGACTGGTGACCTCCCCCAGTAGGACTGAATCTAGATGATTTTTTAACTAGCCTTAGTCATAGATCTCCTTCCAAGATCTCCTTCCTGCAGCGATTAAGGGTGGATACGAATAAGTAGAGGTCTACTGAACTTAAGGAGGCAGTTGGTCGATTTCATGGGCAGACCATGCCTGGCAGCCATTTTCATGGATGAAGTGTAGTGCCCCCCTCATGTCTCTGATTGGCTGAGAGGCCTTGGTGGCTCCACCCTCTGCCACTGATTGGTGAAGAAGGCTACTCATCATACCACTAACTGGTGGAGAAGGGCAGAGCCACATGACAGGCAGACCTCTCAGCCAGTCAGTGGCAAGAAGGTGGGGCAGCAGCCATCTAGCCTGCAACCCTTCCCCCCGGCAGGCTGCATGGCCGAGGCCATAGCGGCCATGAAGACTTCTGGCTCCCACTAATGAGTCAGCCTTTTAGGTTCAGTAATTTTTCCCTCTGGGGATTTCATGGAAATTGCCCAATTTCATGATTTCCGTGAAATCTGCAAAATCACAATTTGAGTAGCTCCCTTAGAATACGGCTCATATCATCCAAAATTCTCTCTATTTGAATACTGGCTCTTCAACATCTGGCTCTGACTTTATTTATTTATTTAGCTTTCAAATTTTCCCAGTCTGCTGGAGAGATCAAAGAGAGCTGCACCCCTTGCTTCAGAGAAAAAGGAAAAATCCGTCTATACCTATCTGACTATGGGGTAAAATTCCTTCCTAATCCCAAATGTGGTGATCAAAAATAACGATCAGAGATCATAAAAGTTAAAGCTGCTAGAGTCCTATTTAGGCCAGCTGAGCTAGAGTTGTATTTCCTTCTGGTCATCTAAGGGACAGTTTTTAGTCACATAAATGGTGGTTTTGGTGTTTACATGCAGGTAGGAATTCATTTTCCACAAATGTGTAACCCTAAATGCAGAGGCAACTGTACACATGTGTACCTGAGCATGAGCCTTGGAAGAGAAGCGGAGGATGACTCCCCCTGACATTTTAGCTGTAGTAAATGAATGATAAGTACACATGCCTAGGAAGGTGAAGACTCTAGGTACACCATTGCCTAGATTGGGTTTGAACATGCTGATTTCCTTGCACAATGCTTAAACCACCATGCCACAGGTCAGGTATTACACTGTCCTATCTCCAGCATTTCTTTTCAAAATGAATCATTGTACCTTGCTTTTAATAGTCTTTTCATAAAATTGAGGGTACCATAGTGGAGAAATATCTGCTGAACTAGGAGCAAGGCTCCAAGGTAGAACCCCAGTCCTATTCTCTTTCATAGCAGTAGCCAGCTCACTAAGCCAGAAACTCTCTGGTTTGCTTGTGTCCTTCTCTTACATATTTCTCACAAACCTCCCTCCCTTTGCTACCCAAGGAGGCAGCTTCATAAGGAGAACTGGAGAAAGGCCTGGATAATGCCAGACCTGCGGTATGGTTGTTAGGTTACAGAGCTAAGAAGTCGAAGAGCTGCAGCTTCAACACCCCCTCTAAGTGGGGCTTAGAACCTGAGTTTCCCACTTCTCAGAGAAGCCCCCTGGCCACTTAGACAAAACGGGGGCTAAAAATTGGAAAATTCACTTTTTTCCTCCGTTTAACATCTGTTAGTCCTGGATTTGGGGCCACCTGCATTTTCAGGACGTGGATGTAAGTATGCATCCAAAAAGGTGTGCTATTTGTATGTTAGTACCAAAACTGACACTTGGGGTGTGTGTAGATGAAACGGAGGCCCTAAATTGAAGCGGTGCGTTTTTAAAAACACCGCTTCAATTTAAGGCCAAGTAAACCCTGTGTCATGCACACACCCATGCACTTACCTGCTTCTCTGGTGGCGGAGAGGGGAGGGCAAGCTGCTGGTGGGTGGAGCAGTCCCTGGGCTGCAGGGGAGAGGTTGGTACTTCCATCCATGGCAGTGGCAGTTCCTCCCCAGATGGCACCCACCCACAGGCACCCAACTTGTGTGGTCCTAGGGGGCACCACAGCCACAGAAGGAAGCACCAGTACCTCAGGCAGGCAGGCAGGATCCAGGAAAGAAAAAGATTGCTGCTTTTTTATTTCTTGGGTGGAGCCTTCCTTCCCAGGCTGCTACCAGGCTGCCTGCACAGGCTTCCTGCAGAACCCGTGAGCTGTACAGAGCCCCGTGCTTTGCTCCATGGCCAGAAGGCAGCAAACTAAAACTTCTCAGAGGAGTTTTAGTTTGCTGCGCCCCAAATCATTCAAGGTGCATTACTCTGCTGAATTTGCTATAGCAACTGGAATCACTGTGCAATACACTGCTGACGCATCCAAACACCAAACACCAACACCATTAAAGTGGTGCAAAAGCATTTAACCCACTTTAAAGTGTCATGCACACATGCCCCTTGTTTCATCTATACACGCCCATAAATGCTGAAAAAACTGCCATTTTAATGACCACAGAGAAACAGGATCCCACCACCGGGTCCATTTGGCTACAAGTTCAGGTCTTTTTACATTATATTCATCAGATTTTTGTCCAATTCAGTGTTAAGATCACTAGCAATGCATTTCCACCATGTTCCTTTTTCAAGCATACTAAACTTTAAAAAAATAGAAAGTAGGCTTAGATGGACAGGGCTTTTCCCACACTTAATCAAGTTTATGCTACTATAAAAAAATCTGGGACATTATCTGCAATAAATATTGTTGCTAGAATAGCTGACAATAAACCCACCATTTTAACAGTACCTACTCATAGCTAGATTGAATATGATCAAGTTGTACAAATAGATGGGCACTGGTAACCACCCTGGAAGTTATCCAAAGGAAACTTAACTCTTCAGAACTGGAATTTTCAAATATGTATCATGGAGCATTAGTAGTCACAACAATAAGATCTGTTGCCTTTAAGTATCATAAGTAAATTCGATGTTTAACAGCATCAAGACTCTTTATACAAGGGAGATGAGAACAGAGGTAGAAGAGTCCTCTAAGGGTACATCCCCATGAGCACACACTCTGGCTACCAGCCAGGCTCCAAGTGGCTGGCTTGGTGCTGCTGCTGCCCTGGGGAGATTCCAAAGGACCCAGGTAAGGCTGCTGAGGCCAGCCCAGGTGCTGGCCCCAGCCTCTCCTACTCCACCTAGGACAATTTCCTGTGCACCACAGTGCACATGCAGGGGTGTCCTGGGGGACAAATAGCAGTGGCACAAATATGTGCCGCTGCTATTTGTCTTGCAGGGAACATGCCCCCCCGCATGTATGTGCTTGTGGGGACATGCTCTAAATTTTCACATTTAAGTTGCTTTCACTTGTGGGCTATGTAGCATGAGCTTATAGAATGGGGGCAAAGTAGTGTTATGACAACATGTCTCTCTCATTCTTCCTTTTTCCCGGGGATCCTCTACCTGCATGAGAAATGGAAACCCAACCTCATGGCAGTTCTAGTCTATTACTCCTCCTACCTTAGAGAGAAAGATGGCTGAGGCTTGGAAAAGGCTATGCCATTATGACATTTAGTACATTTGTGACAGTATTAAGATGTGGGAAAGGGATCAAAGGGAGCATACAGAACAGGCAAGGTTCTTTGAATAAATGTGATATCTTTTATTAGATTAACTAAATAGTTGGAAAAATTGTTCTTTACAAATTTTCGGGCACAAACATCCTTCTTCAGGCATGGGGAGAATCAGCGGTTGTTTTGTGTTCTCTTGGATGAAATAGAAGCCTAAATACAAAATCCAGGTCTGTGAAAATGCAAATGCGTGATAGGGAGGATCAGGGAGACAATAGGTGTGAGATACGTAGGTGGGGGTGGGTAAAGGGGGAATGTTGACCTGGTGACAGAATGTAGTTGGTAAAATGTAGAGAGGTTACCTAGAGTCATCAGGTGGCAGGTAAGTTTCAATGTGCCATAAATCCAATGTTAGTGTTTAGTCTATGATTTTGTGTATCCCATAGATTTATAAAGTGAAGTTTGTAGGCTCATCTACAAAAGGTGTTTTGTAAATTCCCTTTGAGGATTAGAATTAACGGTGTGTGATTTATGGGGATTTTCTTTTTGTACTACAGCAATTCTTTACCTGGTATCCAGGTAGCTCGTTCAAAAGTGTGATCTCTCTCTCTGGAGGAGTATCCTTGTTGAGTGAAAGTCCTTTTGAGATTTGTGAGGTGACTATCATGGGTGGTCTCTTCAGTGCAAATTCGGTGGTATTGGAGGGGTTGGCTCTATATTACAGTTTTCTTGGTGAGTTTAGGGCGATTTCTATTCTGTGCAGATAAGTATATTAATAGGCTTCTTGTATGTGGTGGCCTGTATTTTGCCATTCTGGATAGTGATCAAAGTGTCTAAAAAGGAAGTACTGGTGCTGGAGTATTCAACAGATAGTCTGATGGAAGGGTGATGATTATTGAATTTGTGATGGAAAGCAGTCAGATCTGATCTTGATCTCTGATCCTTACTGCCATGATTTGCATATTGTCTTCTATTCCATCCAGGAGAGCACAAAACAGCAGCAGAATCTCCTTATGCCTGAAGAAGTGTTTCTGTGCCCAAAAGCTTGGAAAAAACACTTTTTCCAACTATTTAGTTGGTCTAATAAAAGATATCACATTTACCCAAAGAACCTTGTCTGCTTGTGTCCTTAGATCAACATGGCTACAACTAACACCCCTTTATACAGAACAGAGAGATTCCAGAGAGATTCCACCAATTATACCTTTACCAGTTAATAAACATGCATGAACCTTGAGCAGTTCTGCAAAATGAGTAACTCATGTTTCAATAGCAGTATTTTATACCCAAAGTGAAGTATATAGGCCTGCATAATATGGCAGTGGGGACTCTGACATACAGTTTAGTGAAATGAAGAAGATTCTTTTGAAAAATAATTTTATAGATTTAAGACTCAATCTCCCTTGTCCAGTTCTTTATTTAGAAAGAGAAAAATGGCAATATGTGCTGTTCTCCACTAAAGTGGTGCTTTGCCAATTGTAAAAGTCAAATTCCAATATCATCTTTTGATCTTAGACTACAGAATACAGCAATGATACGACAACAAAATAGCAAAACTTAGTACTATATAGTTCCCATTTCTGATTGGCCTCTTCCTCACTGAAAGTATAGCTAATGAGTTTTGAAACATTTCTTGTGGATTAGAGAAAAATAAATGCTAAACAACATAAACAGGAAAAGTGTCTTGACCGTAAAATTTCAGTTTTTCAGTCTCACGTTTCTTTACCTAGATATCTTTAGGTTTAGATCAGTTATTTCCATTGTTACAACTTTTTCCTTCTATAATACAAGTCCAGGAAAAGGAAATAATAATTTAGTAAAATTCTTAGGAAGGAAAAAATAAGGTCTGATTTTTGGCAGCACGGTTTTGAGAGAAGTTCATTTGTTCTCAGCAGCTGGCAGTTTTTGCTCTCAGTGTTTACCTGTGTTAGATGTGGAACCAAAAAGACTGCATGACATACCATGAGCAGCTGCAACAACAGCACCAACAAAAGCAACATGTGTTGTTGGGCCTTTGGTTTCCAGGTGCTTGAGACACAGCAGATGTTCCTTCATTTTGTGACTGCTGCCTTTTTCTCATTTCAGCTACTTCAGTACCCAAGTGGCTATAAGAACACAGACATAAGAGATTTATAGCATTACTACACTCAAACATGAAGTACAATCACATTTTCTACATTCTTTATGTTGAACCTCAAAAACTTTTAGCCACAAAGACACATGATCATGATTCTATCTATAAGTCTACTGTGATATAAGCAGTTTGATAAAGTACTGCATATCAGTGACATTCTTATGCTTCCACTGCCTTAAAGTCACACCTTTTCTTATCACTTTGACTGGAATAAAAAATGCTTGCTAGCTTTGTGACACTGGGACATGCCTCAGAGCTTGCATAGCACTTGGTAGAGCTTAGAATATCATTTACAATGAAACTATCACAATCTTTTCTTTTTCACTGAAAATCGTAAGACAGTAATTCATATAAAACATGAGCCTGAGTTTTACTTTTGTTACTCCAAATCAGTACTAACTTCACTAGTCAGAGATGGATGCTAAAACTGATGCAAGTAAAAATTCACTGTCAGAGAAAATAATTATTATCATAATTTAAATTTCATCCCCCGGACAGCTATTTTTTGTGAATTCAAAGAGCCATAAATGCTTTTCCTCTCAGGTTTTGGAACTACTCTGGATTTAAAAAGTTTTTCCACCCCTCATCAAACATTATTTCTCAGATTTTGTTAGGCCAAGTTATTTTTCCTTCCAGTGGTCTGTAATACCCAGCTGGAATGGATATCCTGGGCATTAGCTGCAGAAGAGAATAACTCCAATGATAAGACACATTTATTTTAGAAGTGTTGAGATGGCATTTCTTTCATTTGCACACCAAATTATAGCATTCAGTTTGCATGCACCCAAGCAGAAACAGTCTGCATTTGGATTTAAATTGCTTCTTTCTAAAGTCCCTGAAGTATTTGCAATGCTACATTCCATAACAGTAGCTACTGAAGTCCATGGATATATCTGCTCACATTCTTCATCATGGGCACTACTCTTTGGCACCATAAAGCCCCACTAAACAACCTGGGGCTGGTGTTATTTCAGGTTTTCATCCTCCATTCCACGCATTAGACTCTTAGGACATGCTGATATTGCTTCCATGGTGGGCTCAGGAGCCCCACTGTGGATGAAACTCCCCCTTGATCTTACCCTGCTCATGCCAAATGCTGCAAAAAGGAAATCAATATAGTGCCTTTAAAGCAACTCTGGCTATACAGGAAAAACCAAAATGGAGGCTGAGAGCCTGGCAGCAGAAGTGGGTGCCCACTAGGGCTGTGCAAAATTTCACCAGCCATTTTGAATTGACACTGTTTTGACTCATTTTGAGCTTGAAACAGCAAAATTAAATTGAAATGAAGGGCTTCAAAATAGCCTCAAAATAAAATGAGGCTAGCTGAAACATTTAAAAAGGTGTGAAACGTTTTGAGTTTCAAAGCAGCCAGAAGCGAGGTGGTGGGAGACGGGAGAATCAGGGCTGCACTCCCAACACCTTCACAGTCCTATATGGCTCAACCAGGAGTGCAGCCCTGGCTCTCCCCACCTCCCACAGCCAGGCTGCGGGAAGCTGATCGCAGCGCAGGGGAAGGGAACTGAGTTCCTTTCCTCAGCCTGACCATAGGCCTGGGGAGGGGAACTGAGTGATTGGGGTCGGTTCCCTTCCCCAGTCCCAGGTGGCAGCACCCAGCTTCCCTCCCTCATCTGGTAGGCAGATGGGGGCCCACAGCCCCAGGAGGACTGGCACAGCCCCTGCAGCCCTCCTGGGGTTGTGGGCCCCCATCTGCTTGCTGGATAAGAGACGCTGTTTTGAGCTTCCCCATTTCAGTGAATAGGTGAAACGTTGAAACACTGTTTCGATGAAGCGAAATACAAATTGAAATAGAAAGGTGTTGTTTTGCACAGCCCTAGTGCCCACCATGAACTAGGTACTTGACACTTTTTCAAGCAGTAGTTCACATTCACTGACTATGCATGATGTGCTTCACTGCAGTACTCCCTAGCATGGCCAGGAGCAGTGTGGAAATGCTTGTACACCTTCCAAGAAGAAGTTAATAAAGGAATACTATTTACACTGTTATTATATACAAGTGGCCTAATCAAATAAAAAAAAAAGTGGGATCATATTCAAGAATGACATATTTAATCATAAGGCACTGTATACAAACCAGAACTATGGCTTCCACTGCTTGGGTATGAACTACGAGAGTGATCTACCCTTTGTGAAGACTCACACTAATGCTACTGATGCTATTTCTCATGTTTGTATTTGTCATAGTTTATAGAAGGCCACAGATGTAAGCAAAGAGGACTGAAGATTTAAATGATGTGTTTTTTGTAAGACATTGACAGTTACAGTAAAGATTTTCACCTTTTAGTCAACCCCAAGCATAGGTAATTGACTGGATATTTTGACACAGCTGAGAGGAGTACCTTTATTTTTATGCTAGCATTGCATTTGGTTTATTATTCATGGAAGGTGAGGGGAAATGCCATCAGTCTGATCTATAAGGTCCCTTCCAGCCCCCAACATCTATGAAACTATGAAACATGATGACATGCAGGTCAGACATCTGACAGTCACTTTTTCTGAATGGCATACAGGGACAACTCTCTTAATGTAAGTTGCAGTTAGGCTACTTCACACTCAGGGCCAGCCTGTCCTATCCTGCAAAACCTGTGGCTACAGGAGACCCCCTGCATCCAGCCATTTGGCATCCCCCACCACTGCCAGCTTCACATTTAGCCGCTCACCACCTTCTTTGGCCACTTAGCCCTCCCTGTTCCCATGCCTTCTTCGTGTCGGGGGGCCCCAAAACAATTTCTTTCGGGAGGCCCCCAAAAATTGTGGGCTGGCCCTGTTCACAGTTAAAAGCATTTGCTTTATTATACACATACTTTATGCCCAGAAAGACATAATGGATCACATCTGAGGAATTTAAACTCCAAACGGTTTGAACTGGGAGAACGTCTATTCACCTGGGCACCCCAAGAGAAGACAAGGTCTAAACAGTCACAAGCTGCTGGGAGATTGTTTTAGATTGGACATAAGGAAAAACTTTTTTACCACCTGAGTCTCCGGAGTCTGGAATAGACTCTCCCCGGAAGTGGTGCAAGCACCTACTTTGGAAAACTTCAAGAAATGCCTTGGATGCTTATCTTGCTGGTGTGATCTGATCCCAGCTGACTTCCTGCCTTTTGGGAAGGGGGCTGGACCCGATGATCTCACAAGGTCCCTTCCAGTCCTAATATCTACGAAATCTTATAAAATGAAGAGATGATATGTCCAAAACCTTGAGTTGTGCCTGGTGAAGCCTGCACAGTGGCTAAGATTTGAGTAGGGACATACAAAACAGATTTTTTTTCCACATAGAAAGTAAGTACATTTCACTCAGACATAAATGCTATAAACATTTTGGATATCACTACACACAATTTATTAGTCCCTCAGAACACCAAGAAAAGATTCAACAAGGGAAATGCCCTCCCCCCAAATGACAGGTTCAACAAATGACAGATTCAACAAGACAAATCCTGTAGTTGGGATGGAATAACCTAATGAAAAAACACAGATTGGGGAATGACTGGCTAGGCTGCAGTACTGCACAGAAGCACCTGGGGGTTACGATGGACCACAAGCTCAATATGAGCACAGAAGCATCACTTGCAAAGTGACTACACTTAATTCAGCACTAGTGGGGCTTCACCAGGACTACTCATCACCTATACACGAGTATGGAGTCTGTTCCAATGTGCTGGAATTCCAGTGTGTCAGAGCAGACTCAATTAATAGAGTTTGCTGGAGCATGGTAAATGCTTAAAAATGGTGGTAGAGACACTTTATCTAAAGCTTGAATGAGCTTTAGTTCAAGCACCCCCATCACGATTTAAAAGCATGGTGACCCTAATACAAGAGACACGGCAGCACTTTAATTAGTGCAGCTCTTGGAGTTGCTCTGATTAAAGCACCACCTCCTGCACTCCTAGAGAACAGTGCCCACTGTGTCCAGTTTTGGGGCACTTCAAAAAGGACATGGACTGTTTGGAAGGAGTCCAGTGTAGGGCAACAACAATCACAAGAGGCCTTTGAGGCAAGATTTCTGAAGAAAGCTGAAAGAACTAGGGTTATTTCTCCTCGAGAAGAGAAGACTGAGGGCAGGATTTGCTAATTTTCAGATACTCAAAGGGTGATTGTAGAGAGGGTGGAGATGGGTTTTTCTCTGTGGCTGTAGGGAACAGGACTAGGACCAATGGCCTCAAGTTGCAGCAGGGGAAATTTAGGCTGGAGTGAGAGGATATTTCTGACTATGAGGGTGGTCAAGCTACCTAGAGAAGGTGTAAAACCTCCATGCTTGGAAACTTTCAAAAGCAAGTTAAACAGAAACTTGGCCACAATGGTTTAGCCGGGGATGATCCTGCTTTAAGCAGGAGGCTGGCCTAGATTACCTCGTGAAGCCCCTTCCTGGCTTTACTCTCCTATGATCCTGTGAACACACATCAAAGTGTTTTCAGGATCAGTCTTTGGCAATGAAGAAATATTGGATATTATCACACAGGGTTAAATTATAAGAATGAAAAGTATCTATATACCATATTTACTTGAATATAAGATATTTTCCCCTCCCAATTGGCTTAAGAAAAAAAAAGCCTCTTATCTTATATTCACATATGGAAAAACCTCATTAAACACCTTGTCTATCATTAAATTGCTGCCAAAAACAGCATGTGCGCAGTTATGGAAACCAACTATGAAATTGATTGAATGCAGCCCACACTGAGCATACCTGTAAACTGCATGGCCCATACTGGGCAAACATATTGATGGGAACCTTTCTCCTCATCTCCTTCTCCCTTGCAAAAGACTGCTCCTCCTCTATGGGCCCCCATCTTTCCCTACCCATCTGGCCTAATATTTTTCCCTGCCTCATCTGCTTCCTCTTCCCTCATCTCTGCCTCCTGCAGTCCTATTCCCCTCCTCCCTGTCTGTCTGCTTTCTCCTGCCATACGCTCTCCATCCTGTCTTCCTTTGATTGCATTTGTGGATGGTTTGGGACTGGTATGGAACACATGACTCAATTCTCTGGAAAAATGACACTTCTGTTCTTTCTTACACTCTCACCCCATAACCCTTTTCCCCACATGCCATGCAAATTTCATATGGGAAGCCCATTGCCACATGCCTCTCCACCTTGCACCTCAGATAGCTTCAGCTTTCCACAGTAAATAATCAGTCTTTTGTGGGGCCCTAAGGTGATTCCTGGAGGCAGGTTTCATACCCCGGCTGCCCCTACTGAGTCCACCCAGAGGAATACCGAGGCTCTCCAGGCCCTAATCCACATCCTTTCTGGGCCTCAGACCTTATCTATGTTCTCTACTTTCTCACAGTGCCTCAGTAGCCAAAAAGTATAGCTTCCTCTTCAGTGAAGTCCATATACATCTTAATTGTGATTGCTCTTTCTTGGGTGTCCTCAACAGCCTCACAATCAAAATGTACCAGGATGAAGTCTTCCCAACATTCCTTGTAGGCCTCTCAGAAATTTTGGTATGCCATCTCGTCTCTAAACATTACCTCCCACTCCAAGTTGCTTGGCATCTGGATTAGGCGATTCATATCAAGTGCCCAAAGCTTCTGTGTCCCCTGCTGAAATCCAGCTGAGTCATCTCCAGCTTTGAAATGCCAGAGTGAAAACTTTACCTTGGGGAGATCCCTATGCAGAACCGCTTCCTCCCCCCAGCTCTCATCCATTGTCTTCCACCAGGTGCTGTCCATCCTGTTTCTTCCTTTGCCTTCATTCCAACTGCTGCTGCTGCCATTGCCACCATTGCTGCTCCATCCACTGACAATCCATCCTATACCTTCCAGCCAGACCAGGTCATCATCTTGATCTTGGCCACCAGGCTGAGAAGCCATCTACTGATGGGAACTTACTGGAAAGCTAGGTTAGTGCAGCACACCCAAATAAGATATAATACCCATTGTGCTCAGTCCTCCCTCAGTGCTGACTCTTCCTCAAGTCATAGTTAACCACTACATCAAATACATTTTGACTTCCTCTTCACTTCCACAGCTGAGCAGCTCCATTCTTTTCTGTTTCTATCAGCCTTAAATGTCTGGCAGACATCACCAAATGTCTGTGTAGATGAAGGAAGTCTGTTGCACTCTCTCTCAGTCCACTGCATTTGACCAGTGTGGTCTCACCCGCCACGCTCCATGCTCCTTATGAAATATTCTGTGCTGAAACTTGCAGCAGTTTGCAAAAAGGTAGAATGAATCACTTCTGGGTTAACTAAATCTGTAGGTACACCTAATAATTTGCATATATGTAAATTACCATCAGCAGGAATCCTGATTGTCCCTGATAAAAAAATCACAAATTCTCTGCTAAAAAACCCCCAAATCCATGATTAAAATTAAAGCCCCCCCTCTCCCCGTAACAGCCCCCCTGGCCCTGCTGGTGCCCCTCACTCCCCAATCATAGCCTCTGCTCCCCAGCCCTGCTGGAGGGGGCCCCCAGCAGACAGGACTATAGACCCAGGGCCATAGCCCCCTGCCCTCACTCCCTGCCAGCTGCAGGCTCAGGCAGGGTGGCTCCCCACTGCTGCGTGCACTCCCAGGGAGTAGGGGAGACCCCCGAGATCTGTACCTGGGCCAGGCACAGGCTGAGGCTGCTGCCCAGCTGAGTAGTGTTTGGGGGCCCTGGTGGAGAGCAGGTTGGGGCCGTGGATGGCTTGTCCGAGGGAGGGGGAGGGCTGGCTCCCCACTGCCACGCATACTCCTCCGCAATCCCCAGATCTGTACCCTGGGCAGGCACAGGCTGCAAGCTCGAGCTCCTGCCCTTCTTCATTCCCGTGGGGCCTCCCTAGCCCAGCAGGCCTGACCTGGCATGGCTGGGGACAATGGGGACAATGGGGTGGCAGCTTGCAACTCCTCACTGTTGCAAGCTGCCAACCCACTGCCCTGGCAATGCGCCTCCAGTGCCAGCTGCTGCTTTGAGGGGTGCAGCCCCATGCCACTGTCCTCACTGCAGCCCCACACACAGGAGGCACATCACCAGGGCAGCAGGGGATGAGCAGTGGCAAGGGAGTTTTCTGTGTGGCTCATCTGCTCCCTGTGTGGCTCCTTCGCTCCCACAATCTTATATTCTAGTGAAATACTAATCTACAAAATATGAGGCGCAGGACCCAGGGGGAAATAAACAAACAATAGCAACACCCCAGAAAAAGGAGGGGCCCTAGATGAGAAGAGGGGTGTGGGGAGATACCCCAGCTTCCCTTTTAACCAATTTAAATATCTCAACTATTCATCATGGGGGGGAAACCCCCACTCCCCTGTGGGAATCCCCTTCTCAGGCAACTCACAACTCCTCTGGTAAGACTGTCTTCATCTTCCAGGGTGAGGCATATCTCCCCTTAGCAGGGGGACCTCAGCTGCTTTGGGACTCTTCCAGCCTCCTGCCTGCTCAGGGCCCTGTGCACTGGTCCGTGCACCATTGGCCCTGTCTTGTGCCAGGGGTTGGAGACCCTAGCCACCTCGTGAGGGTCAGTCTGCTCCTGGACCCTGCATGCACTGACCCATGCACCGACTGCCTGGCCTTGTGCTGGAGGTTGGAAACTCAAGCTGCCTTGTGCAACTCCTAGGGTCTCAGTCTCTTTTGGACCCTCTGTGCACTGGCTGTGGGCCGACGCTGCGCTCCCTTGTGGCAGGGTTGTGGGACGCAGCCACTTGCTGCTCCTCATCTGATGAGGAGTCTTCAGGCTCTTCCAGGGCAACAGCTCCGCCCCACTGGCCAGCTCTGTCAGCTCTTCCTTGCCCTCCTCTCCATCCCTCAATGCAGCTACCCATGTGCCAGGCATGCTGCTCTTTTATTCCCTTTGGGGGCTCTGCCCCAGATTGCAAATGGACCAAATGGGGGGGGGTTTAGTCCCCTCTCAGGTCCATCTCCTCGCCTTGCCCCTCGGTATGGGCAGGGCAAGCCTCTCCCCTGCCATCACCTGATTGGTGGGAATGCCCCACTAGTTGCTCAGCCTCCCCTGAACCCTACACTGTCCCTGGTGAAGGGTGGACTCCAGGCCCGGAGATTACTGGGCCCAAGGAGCAGAGATGGGTACTCCCCCTGGCACTCCAGGGGCATCATAGATGAAGTGGCAGACTGGTCGTTGGTCACGCCTCAGTTGAGGAGTGTTGTCCTGGGCAGGGCTCCATGAAGGCCCTGGTGATTCAGGTTTCCTCTCACTTGCAGACTCCTCTCTACTTGCAGATGGAGACAATGGGGTGCTTCTTTTCTGGAGCATGCAGCTGAGTTGTCCTCCCCTTCAGCCCTTCCAGGTGGGGCCCCCCTGAAAACAGCTCCTGAGTTCTCATCACTTTCAGGAGTAGCGGGCCCCAAACTCTGGTGAAACTCAGTGGGGTACCACCTGTCTAAGGTGGAGTCTGACTCCACTGGGGGTGCCTCAGGTGTGGGTTCCCTTGCAGGAGGCCTGACTCGATGTGATGGGTGAGGCCTTTGTTGCAGTGGTTCCCTCTCAGGCCAACAAGACCTCACTAGTTCTCCCACCAGCAATAGGAGATTCCTATGCATGACCTGACTTTGCCCTGACCTGGTCTCAGGGCAATCTCATAGATGGGAAGATTCCCCAATTGCTTTACTATAGTGTAAGGTTCTGCTCCCCAGCGGTCAGCGATCTTATGCCTCCCAGTCAGTCCTAGGCTCCTTAGAAGTACCCGTCTGCCTGCTGCAGCCCTTATTTGTGGACGTGGGCGTCACAGTTTCTTTCGTGGCACTGTTGGTTCCTTCCAGCAGTTTCTGCCGCTAACTGATATGTGCATCACAGGCGCTCTCTTAACTGCTGGGCAAATTGCTCATGGGTCACCTGGGTTTCGTAGGCCCGCTCCACTCTGAAACACAAAGCAATGGGCAAATGGGGCTCTCTCCCAAACATGAAGAGATAAGGGCTGACTCCTGTGGCGTCATTTCATGTTGAATTGTAGAAGTGCACCAAGTATGCTATATACTGGCTCCACGCAGCCTTCTGTTCATACCAGAGTGTGCCTAACATATTTAGAAGTGTGTAATTAAAGCGCTCAGGCTGAGGATCTCCATGAAGGTGGTGCGGTATGGTTCTGGACTTCTGGATCCCAGCAATGGTCAGCACTTCCCACAGCAGCTTACTTTCAATATCCCATCCTTGATCAGAATAAATCCAGGCTGACAAAAAAACCGCAGAGAAATATTTTTCCCATAGCACTTTTGCCGCAGTCTGCACTATCTGGTCTTGAGTGGGAAAGGCCTCCACATATCGGCTAAAGTGCTTGGTTACCACTAGCACGTTTCCCTTCTGGTTCCCATCCCCTTCGATGGATAAAATGTCCATACATACCAAGTCCATGGGCTTGGAGCTCTGGATGGTAATTAACTATACAGTCTGGATAGGGAAAGTCTTCTGCTGGACACACTGATCACATGTGAGGCATTTTGCCTTTACATCCTCAGCTGTTCTGGGCCAGAAAAAATGCTCTCAAGCCAAGGCCAGGGTACTCTCTATTCCTATGTGTCCAAAATCATCATGTAAGGCCTTGAGGGCAAGTGCCCAATGCCTCTGGGGAAGAATTAGCTGCCAAAGCTTCCACCCCTCTGCAGCCTGTACCTTACAGTGTAATACCCCATCAAATAATCTGAGCCTCTCCCATTCCCGTAATAGGAAACAGGCCATGGGGGTAATGTGGCTGGTGGCTAGAGGTTGGCTTAGTCCCAATCGCTGGGCATGCAGCATGCCCTGCATGTCTTGGTCTTGTTCTTGTGCTGCTCGCCACTCTGCAGCAGTCATCTGGGGCAGTACTGAGGGTGTCAGGGTCGTATACCGAGCCCAAGTCTGTGGGATCCCTTTAGGGGGTACCCCCAGCATCTCAGCCACACAGACAGCACTCACTCCCTCCACCATGGAGTCCTGAGTCTGTAAATCTCAGATGGCTTGAACAGTCTCAGGTTTCCATACACTCCTAGAGGTGGGGGATGACGGTCTGGAGAGGGCATCAGCATTCACATTTTTTCATCCAGCTCAATAATGCAAGCTAAGGCAGCAATCCATTGATGGCTGGTGGCATCCAACTTCGCAGTGGTGAGTACACAGGTGAGGGGGCTATTGTCCATCCACACCTAGAAGGTGGTGCCTTATAGGTAGTCTTTGAACTTCTCTGTAACTGCCCAATTGAGGGCTAAAAATTTCAACTTGTGAGCAGGGTACTGGGCCTCACTAGGGGCTAGTCCCTGGCTAGTGAAAGCCACTGGGCATCAGCATCCATTATGTAGTTGATATAATACAGCCCCAAGTCCTGAAAGACTGGCACCCGTGTGCAGGATGAAAGGTCTGTTTTGATCGGGGTAGGCCAACGTTGGCACATTGGTAAGCTGCTTGATGACCTTGCAGAAGGTACCCTCGTACTGGGTATTCCATCAAGAGCCAAAAGGTTCACACCCCAGCAAGGCCCTTAAAGTTGCTTTTGGCCCCCTACTTCCTGGATGGCTTTCCCACTTGGTAACCCTGGATGATCCTTCACAAACCACCAGTAAAACCCAGCGAACCGCAGGAGCCACTTAAACTCTCTAAAATTATTCGGCTGCGGCCAGACAGTCACAGCACTGACTTTCTCAGGGTCCATACTAATCCCATCCTGTGACACTATGTGCCCCACATACTTGATAGAAGACTGGCAAAATTTACACTTATCAATGGCTAGCTTAAGCCCTGCCACTTCTAGTCAATCCATCATACGGAGAAGCTAGTCTTCATGTTCCTCTAGAGTTTTACCAAAAACAATAACATAATCCAGGTAAACCAATACCTGGGTCAAGTGCATTTCTCCAGCCACCTTTTGCATCAGCCCTTGGAAGTGGTTGAGGCGCTGGAGATGCCTTGGGGCATGCACTCAAACTGATAAAATCTGAGAGGACAGATGAAAGCTGTCTTTTCTTTATCAGCTTTTTGCAAAGGGATTTGATTATAACCACTTGGAAGGTCCAGTACCAAAAACCACTTGCTACCTACCAAACAGTCCAGGGCTTCTTGTCCTCATAGGATGGTATACTGGTTGACCACAGTGTGGGCATACAGAGTGTGGTAATCCATGTACATTCACAAGTTCCCATTCTTCTTTCACATGATGACTATGGGTGAAGCATAGGGGCTTTTCAACTTGGAGATGATCTTATGGTCTAAGAGCTCCTGCAGGTGACACCTGACCTCCCCCATCTCAGCTAATGGTATATGGTGAGTTCTTTCACAGAAAGGCCATGGATCATTAAGGAAAATCTGGTGCTCAACACCTTAGGCCTCTCCCACACCCCAATCATGCAAGGAGAATACATGGGATGGACCCCGGAGCTTTTTCCAGAGCCTGACTTTCTAAGCCTCAGGCACAGGGGAGCCCCCAAAGTAAAACCATTTGGGATTGATTGGTGGAGAATCACCCCTCAATGTAGGGTTCGCCACTTCAGCCTCTCTCACTGCAGCTACCTTCTGTCCCGGGTGCACCACAACACCCCACATAGTGGGGCTGACCACAACAACAGTAACCAGCTCACTGTATTTTGGGTTTCACATAGCCCATTGAGGACCTTCAAAACTCTAGGTCCCTCTTTTCCAGGGAAAGTCTTCACAATGACCAACCACACTTGCTGGGGGCCCTTTTCCCATTGGCATAATATGGGCAATCCTGGGATCCTTTGAGGCGCAGCCCCAGAAAACTGCAGTGTTCCCAAGACCTGGGAGGTAGTATCCACACCCTTATGCTCCCACCTTGTGTAAACTTTGGAGCACAGTGTATGTATTTTCAATTGCTTTTGGTAACATGAGCTGACCTGCTGTCTACAATACCATAGCAGAACTTGAAATATACTGCATTATACTACTATAATGAGGGAAGCTCTCTTCATCCACCCTGGGTCAGGACACACCAGAGCAATAGTGGACACCCCTTTCTCTGTCTTGGCTATTGGCGTGGGAAATTTTATTCGTATAGCAACACAGCTGCTTTACGGATATTGGTCCTGACTCAATCCACAGAGCACTAAGCCCATAAGAGGGTGCAAGGGCAAGTGTTTAAAATGCTCCTTATAAAAAGATTCAAACAGAATGGTCACTTGTGACCTGCTATGCAGAATGGCACAACACCCACAGCCATTTACAGTCACCAGGACTTCGGCTATAGGCCCTACTAGTCCCTTTAGCCGGGAGTTCAGGGTTGAAGTCTGGGAGTCTGATGGGGCCTGGGGTGGAGCTGACTCCCTTGCTCTGTCCCTTTCCCATTTCCCATCTCCCACTGGGTCTCTAGCCTCTGGAAAATCAAGTCTGGATTATCTGGCTGCATATACCCGTGGATCAGGTGCCCATATTCCCCACGTCTAGAATAGAACCCCATGGTTCTAGGATGGGTTCTTACCTCAGGTCTAGCTAGAGCATAAAGGCTTGGCCTGGGCTGCACTCCAGGAGAGGCCCCGGCCACACTCTCGTCCACCATACGATACACCACACCGACCTCGTGGTCCACCAGGACACCGCCTGGCGGGACTATTTTGGCGAGGCGAGGCCGACGGGCCCCGGGGGCAGAGCCTGTACTCTGACCTGATCTCCAGAGCCACCGGGGACCTAGGCTGGCAGCTCCTTCACAGGGCCATCGCGACGGGCATGTGGGTGGCCCATTTCGAACCGGTCTCCGACCAATGCCCATTCTGCCTTGAGAGGGAGACTCTGGCGCACCTTGCCATTGAGTGCCCCAGATTGCAGCCCCTGCACCTCCTCCTCCAGAACTTGCTCCTCAAGTTCTGGCTGCACTACTCTCCTCACCTTTTGGTTTATGCACACCCTGTCCGCCGCCCCACCAAGGCCCGGGACCTACTGGTCAACCTCCTCCTGGCTCTGGCCAAGCTTGTCATCTGGCTATCCAGGAAGGAGGCTCTGGCTGGGAAGGCTCCCAGCGACCTCGGGGCATTTTTCCTTGGTGTCCTTCGCACGTGTCTCCGAGAGGAGTACCACTGGGCAGTAGCTGCTGGTGAGCTCCCTCAGTTTCTGAGCTGGTGGGCACTGTCTGGGGTGCTCTGCTCAGTGTCCCCTGGGGGAGCACTAGTTTTGAACCTATGACCCGCACAAGCACACCCTGTTTTCTCTTTTGTTGTCCCCTGTAACTTATTGGTGTTTTTAAGGCACTGGTCACCCTACCCAGTGGCGGCCCCCCCCTTGCAGTTTTAGGCTTTTAACTTTTTTAAAGCTTTTAGCCTTTTATATAAACTGCATGAAGAACATTGAGTGCCAGATGCCAATTTGATGACCCATCCCTGCAATATTAGTTGATGTCATCACAGTGCTGGTTGCCCACTGCCAGAACAGCATCTCACGGCAGCGATGATGGCCAGGCTGGACCTGCCCTGCTGGGGCGTGACATTGGACTGTCTCTGGGCTCCTGCAAGGGGCCCAGAGGTTGTAGCGAACTCAGCCGCCGACCACCGGCAACCCCCAGATCCAGCGGCACATCCGTGACTTGAGGACATCAAATAGTACCCAGCCACAGCACCCACTAATACAAGGGGTGAGGGCTCCTCCTTGTTCCCAAAGGAGGCCTCCTCATGTGGAGCCACCATCAGTACCTGGCAAACAGGCCCTCTTTGAGGCGGAGCATCCTCCGAGACCTACATAGTTTTTCTTAAATGGAGGATCTCCTCCTCTTCCCAAACCTCTTTGATGAGCTGGCTAAACCCTGGTGGGTTGTTTTTATGCCCAGCCAAATTAAGATCCCTGATGAGGGTCAAACTATACTGTGCCCCAATCTGAACCTGCTGAAGCTGAGGGCCCCTTGTACTACTACTCGCTGCAGCACCTGATCCAGTCATAGAATATAGGAGGAAGCAGCCTCACCTTTACGCTGGAAGGTACTGAGCAATTCGTAATAGGTGCCTTCACTCCTGGAAGGTCATCCAGATACCTTCCAAAGTCTGGAGACATTGCTGGGTGGTGATGCTGGGGTTTTGAAGCTTGGCTGTCCTTACAACCCCAAACGTGCTCTCTCAGTATGTCCAGCAGATGATGAAGATTTTCTTCAGTATCTGCCAGGTTAGCAAAGTTTCATGTATATGGGGAACCCAGGACTCAAATTCTTCCTCCTCTGCAGGGACTGGAAGGTTTCTGGAAAAAGTTCCTTAGTCTCTTCTGCTATCACCTGATTGGTGGGAATGCCCAAATAATTGCTCAGAACACTTCCAAGCCAGGCTGTTGCCAGCTAGTCCAACACATATATATACTTAAAATTATCCATTTTTTGCATAACTTTAGGCATACAAGTGAAATATGTACATTTTTTCTCACCACTGACTATTAGAAATACTCTATCATATCATTTTTGGCACAATTAGGGTTCCATATGCAGTCATAATGAAGACATTTGTAACTTGACTGCTCAGCTTAGCTGTAACTTTAGTGATAGGACTTCTAATTTACAATAGCAGAAGGTGAGAATCAACCTACATTTCAAATGAGGACTGATCTACCTTCTAGTATATATTATGACCGCAACATGATAATATCTGAATGCCTCACAAACACAAATGGGATTTTTTTTTTAGGCTTATAATATACCTGTAACATATGGCACTACTATTCCTGTTCTACAGATGTGGAGTGCAGGAACTGCATAGATTATTTATCTGAGTATTAGTTCCATAAAGATGTGAATTTCTGGTTTGGTTTTGTTTTTAATTTAACATTGCAAAGCAAGAGACTCATATAGATCCTGTGTATGCAGTCAGTAGAAAACAAGGTAGATTTGCACCTTATAAACTAAATTAGAAATGTATCTAGTAGGGCTGTGCGACGCTTCGGTAGCCGATTTGATTCAGAAGAGATTTGGCACAATTCGGTGACCAAAGCTCGAAATCCAAATTGAATTTGGAGACTAATTAAAAGCTGCCCAGCCAGGGCAGGGGGCGCTGGACTTGGGGAGGGGAATGGGTGAGTGCAGGATGCGGGTGCAACAGCGCTCGGAACTCAGGTTGTGTCCTGCTGCCACTTCCCCAGCCGGGTCTGGGGAGGCAGAATGCGGGCACGGCTCACTCTGGGCAGAACAGGGCAAGTGGCAGCAGCCTTAGTCGGTCTGTCTGTCTGTAATGCTTTATTCACACTCTGATTGGTTGTCTCGGCAGCCAGTTACAATGCTGACTGAAACAACTAATCAGAGTGCTCCAAGAGCATTTTGGATAGGAGGTGAGGGCAGCGGCATGGTGGAGCACTGCCATGATGGTGAGGATGGAGGGAACAGAGGGAACGGAGTGGAGGGCTAAGCCAGCACTGCTGGCTTTGCCTTTCCCCCTTTTCCCCACTCCCTGGAGGCAGCAGTGATGCAGCTGACAGAATGGGGGGATGAGGCCAGCACTGCTGGCCTCACCCCCACTCCCCACTGGAGCCAGTGGCAGCACAGGGTGCTGGCCGAGTGGGATGGAGGGGACAGCGGGGCAAGCTCCCTCCCCCACAACGCCTGGGAGATGATGGTGGCATGGGGTAGTGCATGGCAGCACTCCATCCCTGCCTGCCCCCACCTCCCCTCTGTCATTTCTGACAGGCAATTGGCTAGTTTGAATATAAAAAGGTAGAAAGGAAAGCAGGAGGGAAGCAGTGCTTGGAGACTGTCAGTCCCACATTAATATAGAAAGAGTAAAACTAACAGACCTAAAACACTTGGAGTAAAGCTCATTGTTGACTACAAGGATTCTTGATGCCATCAAATCCAAATACCATAGCATGGAGAAATAATTACCATAAACTCCATTATGTACTCAGGAGTAATTATTACAGAAACTCCCTTGTGATACGAACATTTTGAGAAGAGAGCTCAAAAAGGAGTGAACACAGTAAACACATTTGATTATATGAATACTTTGTCAGAAAGCTGTAATGGATCACACCTTTGGAACTTATGAAGAGACAATCTGTCCAAAACCTTTTCCTGTTCTTGTCTCTCCATCTCCCAAAGGGCATGAACTTCAGTTTTAGAATCTTTACCACAGAAATCCCCAAGACACAGTACTCTTCACTTTGTTCTTTGGACACTGCACCAGACTACCATCTCAATTGCTGTATTGGCTCCTTTCATCTATTGTAGTAAGATCAAACTTCTCGCCCCTTCCTTAAAAGCCTTGCACAACTGCATCACTACATAGTTGAGCTTTTCTTTTGGTATTGTCCCTTACCCCTCTTTTGTCAGCTATGCCACTTCTGGTATCTCCTTTACCTGAACCTCCTTCAAATGTCTTCATTCCATTCAGGATAGTCAAACTTCTATTGGAGGAGGGGTGCCTCTCCATCCCATGGAGCAGGCCAAGATTGGGAAGGCAAAAAAGCTAGCCAAGCCCGCTTCTCCTTACCTGAGATTATGCCTTTGTGTGCACAGCACAAAATCTCACCCCAGGGTCTATTCTGCAAGGCAACTGCCTCCATCATTCATTTTAATGGCTCACCTGGGAATTTGCTTGCCTGGCATTTTAAAGCTTAATACCAAAGAGAATGCTGCTGCATAGTATTTCTAATGCTTTTTACCTAGTATCAGTATTGACATCATGTTTTAGTTAAAGCATAAATCTACTATTATACCAATGCAGTACAAAGCAATCATATCACACCAGCTAGCGAGTTCATTTAGAGCTGCTTGCACTGTTCTTTCAATAAAGCCAACCAGAACATCCTGTATCTGGCTTTTCATTTGCAATGCATTCAGCGTTTTACAGGGCTATGTTAGTATTGCTATTCTAAGTTAAACAGGGCAGGGAAAACAGAATCTTAATGTTTGTGTGCTGAAGACCTGATGTACTACTGCCTCAGTTTCCTCCAGCAGTACCTAGTGTACAGTGGAGCAGAGGTAGCAGTGCCAAGGGAAGGTTTCAAGCCCCAGGATCCTAATTAGCATGTAGTCACTATATATCTAACACCTGCCAACTAACATTGCTGCCTCCCCACTTTGGGGAGCTCAGACTGGAGGTGGTGGGGACGTGTAACATTGAGCAGACACAATGAACAGCCAGCTGATCTGGAAAAGGGAAAGGCCTACCTAGCTTGTGGGCTTTAAAAAGGACTGCAGGTCACACTAGGGTTGGTAAAGGGCAATGTTTAATGGTGACCTTTGGCAGGGACAGAGATATGGGAAAAGGAGCATTTTATTGCATTGCCTGTTCTAACCTTTTAGGTTTTAAATTGAACAATGTGTTTTCTTGAGGGGGAGGAGGACAAGTGGATTTTGGGGACAAACGCAGGCTCCCTTAGACAGAAGGCATTATGGGCTTAGTAGGGATGGTAAGGTAGGGGTTCCCCCTATGTGAGGCTATAGGGTGGGAGTGGGTTGGAATGGCATAGAAGTGGGGGGTGGGGATTATTGTTTTCCTTTATGGAGGTATTAAATGTGGTTTGAGAAGAGAGATTAGATTGGGTGGGGGGGATGGATATTGTCCTAGGCCAGAAGCAGGGGACCAGAAGAGAGGGTGCACTGCTTTTGAATGTTGGGGTTTGGGGGAAGATGGAGCTTGTTTTGTTGTATCTTATTCTTTTAATATTTTATTATATTTTCCATAATTTTTTGTTTTGTCTTTTACTGTGAGCCACCCTGAGCCTTTTCTGGGGAAGAGCAGCATATACACCCAATACATAAGTACACTTAAAGAACAGTGACAGTGTCACCACTTTACTCAATCCATGAGAATTCTTAATGTGTCCAGTATTCCTCATGCTGCTGAAATGTTACAACTGACAGAACTATTTACAAGTTCATGCAACTTAGTCACAGAGAAGAGTCATCTGCTGAGTTAGTCTTGAGGTAACAATGGCTTCACTTAATGAGGAATTCTAGTGCTCTTTATGTGTCTAAATGGCAGTTTTCAGCCATGCAACTGGTATGTTTGGTACTTACAGCTTCCATGTGATGAGAAATGGGTAATGGTTAATTTGATTCCATTACCCATGCAGAGTGGATATGTAAAACTTCCACGACTAACATGCACAGTCACTAGCTGTATACTCACTGGTCAGCTACCTGGCTATGTATGCACATACTGAAGCATAAGTCCTGGAAAAGAAGGTGCTGAGGAAATGCCCCTGAATGTTTTAACCCCAGTAAACAGAGTGGGTAAGGTTAAGTAGGAGACCTAGGTTCAAGGGCTTCACAGAGATGACTTAAACTTGTATCATCTGCCTTCCTAGTACAGAGCTTTAGCCACAGTGTTGGACCTCTACAGCTATTAAATTACTCTTCTGAAGCTTGGGAGACTGAAGTATTAACAAACTTCTTTGTTTCATCACTGTTAGGGGCTCTTACTGCAGCTGATGTTGTAGTTCTTCCTTCCCCAAGTTGGATTCAAGACCCAAGTGTGTTTTGCACACAGACATACAGGGATATGTGCTTGCAGCAACACTAATTGCCACAGTGAATGCCCCTGCACATGCACTTTAATGCAAGACAAATTAACCCCAATGGGCAAACAGCTTTTGCCCACCTCCTCCCAGCTGTTCAGCCAGGGAGAGCTGGCAGATGGGTCCAGCACTGGTCTCACCTGGTTGCCTGCAGCAGACAGGTCACAGATTGGGCAGCACAGAGGTCCAGCCTCCATGTATACCAGTGCACGCTTGTTGCACATGCATTGCTCCCCTTTTTTTCTGTGGGTTTTTTTTTGCTACCAGGAAATCCCAATAGCAAATTTTGGCCCTCTACTGCAAATCTGCAACATGGGACACATTTTAGCATTTACTGCATGTAGTTTATGGTACCACAAAGAGGTCTGTAGTGCCACAAACCACACATGCCTGTACTTCTGGATGCAGTCAGTGGGTGCCTCTAGCATGTAGCAATAAACTCCAGCACAGTTTATTGCTGCTGGGTGCAGCATTTACATTTGTGCCTGGGACTACAGCACATTGATCCAGGGCAGCGCAGCTCTGGCTGGCAGGGGGCCTTGAGGGGCCAGCCTGGAGTTCCTCTGGCCCAGCTCAGCATGCTTCAGAGGGCCTGGCTGGGGCATGAGGGTACTCCAGTGTGGGGCTAGCTGGCTGGCAGCCCCCACACTGAAGCTCTCTTATGCCTCAGCCAGCCCCAGTCACTGTCTACATGTGTGTTATAGCAGAGTACAGGCAGTCCTCGACTTGCAACACATTTCGACTTTACAACACTTGATCTGATGTGATGCCATGCCAGCGAACAAGTTTTCTGCATCGCTCATCTCGCTGGAGAACATCTGTCCAAACTTCCTTGGACACTTTCTTTAAGAAAGCAGACAAGACTCCAGAAAAACCTGCAGGCAAGACTCCTGAGAAGACTCCAGCCAAAAGCCCTTCAAAAAGTCCAGCAACGTCACCTCAAAGAAGTCCTTCCAAATCTAGATGATTGCCATTTACAATATAAATGCATTAATGTAGCTATATTACTCATCTATAATTGAATGAGTACAAAATTCTGAGGTATTTTTGGTGAAAATAGGGTATTGTGCCTTGGTTTAGGAATGAATCCCCCATTTATAAAATTGTTTCTTATGAGAAATTTGTTCCAAATTACGTTTTGACCTAAGATGTGGTTTTCAGGAACCAATTGTGTCGTAAGTCTGTAAATAACTCCATCATAGGACAGTACTTCTGTTGAGCAGTATTATGCTATTGCAGAGTGTATCAAAGTGGGCTCCCCAACTAACCACAGTCCTAGTTTCCCCACTTGCCTTTGGGCATGCCACCCACCTGACTCACCTGCCATACCTTGTTCTTAATTAATTTTGATGTTAATTAAGGCAGGAGGCTGCCCATTCTTGCCCCAATGCCAGGGGGCACTATTTGCGGTTCCGATCCTCCCCTTCACCACAGCCCAAGACTTGTAGATGGCATCCACAGATGTTAATCTCACCAGCCCCACACTGGGCCCCAGAATCCTTCTATCAGGACCCCTCTAAGATCCCTCTGTTCAGGCAACCTACCCCACCCTCATTCCAGGCTGCCTAGCTCCCTGAAACTATTTCCCCTCTCAGGCATGGTCCCCCCGGAACCTTTGGCCACACAGGCCCTGGCCTCACCTCCACAGCCCTCAGCTCTGGGCATCCCTCGCGGTTGGCCCATGGCCCTTTTGACCGTTGTGGTCCTGGCCCCAGCACTGACAAGTTGAGGGTACTCTACATCAGGCCTTTGAGCCTCTAGCCCCACTCTCTCTCTTGGGTCCACCTTCTGGCCCCTGCTAAGGGGTAACCTGCCCAGCTGTGGGAGCTGGGGTAACTCAAAACAAGACTGGTGTTCCAGGGTCTCACAGGGACTCTCACCCTGCCCCCCCCCAGAGCAGCAAGTCATTGTGCTTTATTATAGCTCTTCTTTTTGACCCCCACTAGGCCTTCCGGCGATGGAGGACTTACTGGGGTCAGGACTCACCCCTATCTCTTGGACGGAGTGCCCTTTACTTGGCCTCTGGCCTAAACTACAGCCTCAGGCATCCAAAAACCTACCTTGCCCTGCTCCCTCCACATAGGGCCACCCCCACACTTGGGGCTCCACACCACCCCCTCACTTGAGGCAATGGAGCTTCCCTCCTTGGTGGGCTCAGATGCTGGCAGCAGACTGATCTGTTTATATAGGCAGCCAGGGGTCTAAAATGGCTGCTGCAATCAAGCACCTGCTTTTCCACAGACCTTCCCCTTAAAATGGTACCTGGGGGAGGTTTCCCCTGCTGCTCCTCCAAAGCAGGCTCCCCTCAGAGCCTGTGTGAGCCCTCAAGTGGCAAGCCCCCCAACAAAGGTGCTCTGCCACACACCTTCCCTCTTAGAATGACATTTGGGGGGCTTCACTTGGGTGCCTTCCCTGCTGGCTTTGTCCCAGCCTACTGCAGCCCTTGCCATGCGGCAAGCACCCCAAAGGAGCTCTGCCACATGGAGTTAATTAGTTTACTCTGGCTTAATAGGGGTGCATGTGTAGATGGTAATGTTTTACTGTGGAGCAAGTCTTTGTCATGTTAGGCCTGCTATTGGAAAGGCATTTGGACCTCATCATGATTCTTATAAAGCGTTTTTAAAACAAATTATTCTTTTAGCTATGAGGGCACAGAGAAGCTATCTAAAAGGCCTTTCATTTCAGTGCCTGATACTCTCAATAAACACAAAGTATTTTTGTGTATATGCATCCCTGGTCTCAGTTTTTATTGATAGCCATATGATTTCTGTAAAGCTTGCTCTCCATCAACCTTTGGTCTATAAAGTAAATGGATGCTATCTCTCTGACAAGTCCTGGCAGGTCTTGTGATTGTGATACTTTCTTCACAAATTTTCCTTTTGCTTCTCTCAATTATAGGACTAAATATTTCTTATCATTGGTGTATTAGTGCATAATATCTTTTCTAAAACATAAATGGAAATATATAGAAAGGAGGAACCAATCATTATATTTTGGCCACATGCTAAGCAAGTAAATCCTTTGAGGTAATCTTTTCCAAATACTATCCATATTCCATAGATCTGTCATTACAGACTATTCAGCTTCTTTTTAGACCTGGCACTCTCTGTGAATGAAGGAAGACAAACTTTGCTAGGATATAATGGAATTCTGTGATATGAATGCCCATTTAGCCCCATATTAGTTTCTTTAATTTGATTGGACAGTACAATGACCCTCTCCTGTATACCGTGATTTTTTTATGAATCTGCTAGGCAGCCTTCATGGTGAGAAAGGCTGTTTGAGATTTAAACAAAAATTATTTTAAGGTGAATTTAGTATCTTTAGAAAACCCCATTTAATTTTTACTTTTCAGAGACGTTATGGATTCATAGTTTTAAATAAGACACTACAGGTTTCCCTTGATTTATGCAGGTTCTGTATATATGAATTCACTCTTATGTGATGACCCTTTTTATACCCAAAATTTATTATATGCAAGGTAAATTCACTCTTATGCAATTGGCATAGGCATGCACCTCTCTCCCCCAAAGAGGTAAGTCTGCGGGGGGGAAGGAAAAAGGCCATGGGGCCAGGGCTTCACTCACCTCAGCCCCTGCTGTAGCTCCTCTGGGAGCAGCTGATGCCTGCTGCCTGCAGTTGCTGCACTGCTCCATGCCCTGAACCCCCTGGGGCCCTGTTTGCCTCCACTCACCCCAGCCCCATGCTGTAGTGCAGGTAGGTGGTGTCGGCTGCTCCTGGGTCTACTGCAGCAGAGGCTGGGGTGACTGGGGAGAATTGAAGCCCTGAGGCACAGCACAGCTTGTCTCCACTCACCCCAACCCCTGCTGCAGCGGCCCTGGGAGCAGCTGCCACCAGCTGCCTGCAGCTGCTGTGCTGCACCATACCCCAAATCTCCCAGGGCTCTGCTTGTCCCCACAGGTAGCTGTCCCATGACAGCTGCAGGAAGAGGCCTGGGAGGCATGGGGCACAGTGAATTTGGGGTGATAGGCCCCCTCCTATTGCCGCAGCCTGTCATGAGTGCTGGGAAGAGCCCAGTGCTGCTGCTGGCCACAGCCTGCAGTGGCAGCCTGCTTTCATCCCTTGTGAAGATCTGGGGGCACGGTGCAGTTCCCCAGCCCACACCCCTCCCAGGGTGTGCATAGCAGCAGAGCCACGCCTCACCCCAGATCCAACACCTCGCACTCACGGACAGTTCCCTCTGCTTTGCTCCCTGCTGCAGCCCTGGGAGTGGCTGACAGGCTGAGCCACACCCCTCCTCCTGTCTCTTCCCTAGTCCCAGCCTTACTCCCTCCCTCCCTCACCCCTGTGGGAACATATCCCTATTTGTTACTTTATAAACTGGGTTCCCTTTTTATGAAAATTCTATTTATGCACAATTTTACAGAAATGCATGTACCACATAAAGCGAGGGAAATCTGTACTGCCTAGTTACAAATCAGTAATGAATGATTTGAGTTTGGGGTAACTGCAAGTAGTGTTTTACTTCAGTGTTTAAAAAGGAAACTTAAACAATAAGGAGCTGTGCTAACTTTTTTAGGAATACTTTATACATGCAAAATGAAAAATACATCAGGAACGGTTTTATGTTCTCCAAACATATTTTTATATTTGTGTGTATCAAACAGCATCTGAATTTCACATTTGGTGCTTCATTTATTGGTCCATCCTGCTGGTTTTGGCTAGTGTAGTTGAAGCTGACTTTGCCAAGTAAAGCTCCTAATGGTGAAAGTTATTTTCATTGAAAGGCAGACTTGCAGGCCCTAACACATTGAAGGAAAATTAAAGAAGTATATGATAAAAATCAAGGGGATCCCTATAACGAAGGCACTTACACAATTAATTACACAATATCTTGCAAGGTCCCTTCCAGGCCTGAGGTCTATGAAATCTATGAAAAAGCTAGAAGCTTTGTTGTTATGGCTCCCACAGAGCTCTTAGATTTTTTCTATTGTAAAAATAGATTTCATTCTGAGTTCCAAGCATTTTAGTGTTTTGTTACCTGCATCAAAAATTAAAAAGAAAAATTAAAATTAATAGCTCAACAAAGACTTCATAAGTATTCTAGAGAAAGTAAGATCTGTCTAGATATCATAACAAGTTTGTTTTCAAACGGTGATGTACAATGTTTACAATATAGTGGGCCATATTGGCAAACTTCCAAAAGCAGAATAGCAATTAATGTGTATAACTATAGGATTTTAATCTGATCAATAAATATATTTCATTTAGAGAAATCCTTGTGTACACTGTTCTAGAATGAACAGACGGAAATAAAATAATACTTCAAGGAATATCAATAAGAGGACTCAATCCCTTAAGCCAATTCTGAGGTAGCTATAGCAAAGATATAAAGAAGGTTTGAATCTCAAATATTGGGCATTTGATCTGTTGAGAGAGGAAAAGGGAGGATGAACAGATTTGGGTAAATGCAAGACAAAGGGCCTTTCAGGAAATAACAAGTTTCAATTTAATGAACATATGATTCAGTCAGGATGATGGGGGGGTGGGATGACATGAGCGGTAGCATTTTTGATGGACTTGAAATAGTAGTAGAGAATAACACAGAGGGACCAGTAATAGAGGAATGAACAAGGATTTTCTGTTTCTTGTAATGTGTCTTGGATAACATGCTTGTTTCCTGGTATTTCCCTCCAAACAACTCTTTCCTTTTGTAACCTTCCACTGAGTATCACACAAATTGTTACACCTTTTCATTTAATAACTGATTTTCTGTAGTTTTGTTTGATTTGTTGTGGCAAATGGTTACTAATGTCAAGGCCACCATATGGGTACACCTAGGACTTGAGAGGTTAGACAAGAGAAAGACTGAGGGCTATCAAATCACATTAGGTTGGTAGTCAAGTAATGAGTCTCCCACATCTTTTCTATGTTCTCACTGTCGGTGTTTCTTCCACTCTGCTGTTGGCTTTATTTTTTTGGGCAGCATCTCATTGGTTCTTGGTATTGCTCAGGTAGAGGTATCTTCTCCTCAGATTGTCAGTAGGTGTATCTATACAAGATGTTTACAGTGGAGTAGACTAATTAGCTCCACAGTAAATATCTCATGTCTACATGTGAAGTCCTATTAGGCCACAGAAAACTAATAAACTCCACAGCAGAGTAGTAAAAGTAAATACAAATACTACCCTGTTTTTTCCCCCACAGCATCCATGTAGATGCTAATGTGGCTGGCTGAGACACAAGGGTGCTTCAGTGTGGGGGCTGCCTGCCAGCTAGCTCTGCATTGGAGCATACTCATACCCCCACTAGCCTCTCTGCAGCATGTTGAACCATGTCAGAGCAGCTCTGGGCTGACAGACTGACTCCCTGGGCCTCCTGCATGCTGAAGCTGCTCTGACCTGGCTCAGTGCGCTGCAGTCCTGAGTGCATGTTCAAATAGCATGCCCGGGAGCAATACACTCCAGTACGATATGCCTCATAGTTTATTGCTGCATGCTAATACCATGTGTAGATGTGCTCAGCATGACAATGAATTGCTTGAATATAGCTTGACAATATAATGGCAATTGCAGTGTCAGGTATTCCAGTCCTTGTAAAAGGCACCTTTGTTTTCTTGATCATGACTTAGGGACAGACATTCAAAAAGCCTCAGCCTGAATTGATTCAATCGTTGTAGGTTAGTTTAACCTGGATAGTCTAAACCAGTTTGTAACTGTGAAGACATCCCAGAAATGCAGGCACATGCCTGCAGTGGCTTAGGCTAGAAGCCAGGGGCACTACAGCAGCCCTCCTTTCCCTTCAACACTGCTGAGCTGAGGGGGGCCTGGCCAGGCCCTGGCAGGATGTTCTGATGAGGGAGGGGTTCTTCCCCCCCCAGTAACAGAGCATTTCTAAGTTTTGTTATCAACATTTAGCACCCCATCAGAAAACAACATCCCTTGCATTAGTTCAAGCTCTTCTTAAACAACTGTTTCAAAGGAAGGGAACATTCCAAGGAGGAACATTACCAGCTACCTGTTGATTAGCTACAAAAGGGACACAGTCCTATCTGCCTTTGTCCCATCTGCCACAGCACAGACCATAGCCAGCATGTGGTATCCTAGCTAATGCTGAGAAGTGTCTGTGTAAGGCAAAGGGGAGGGGGGAATCCCTGCTTAGCAGGGAGTGATGAGTGGAGGAGAGTGCGAGCAGGGGGAAGCCAAAGAGACATCTGCAGTCTCTGCTGGAGCTGCAGCCAGGGTGCAGAGGGTAGGGGCCAGCTCTGCTGTAGAATCATTTGCCCAACCCAGAGAGCATGCCAGGATGCTGGGGGAGTCTGTTTTAACTTAAACCAGGAAGGGGTCTGGGACAGACATTGCATAAACCAGTTTGACCCAAATCACTTAAGTCTGATACTGCATTCAACCAGGTTTATCTCAGACCAATTTCAGCCATTTTCAAGCTGGTTTACATGCACTGAACATCTGTTCTGTTACAGGTTTAAATCAGTTTCTGATCACTTAAACTGGTTTATGTGTAATGTCTGTCCCTACCCCATGAGTTCTGTTTGGTGCATCTTCCAGACAGTCTATCTCAGACATGAGACAGCAACCTATTTTGCCCATACAATTTCTGCCATTAAAAGTGAGCAAATCTGACCTTGCTTTCCCACAAAACATTTTCAATAAAAGCAAAGCAATACAAAACCTAAATATCCTCACCTCGAGAGCAGGAGGAAAGAGAGGCATCTTGGGTCCTGTTTTACTAATCCACTAAGTGGTAACATCAACAACAATAATAATGCTTCTATTTCGCAGACTTGCCATTGGCATTAATGGAACTATGGCTAGCTTTGTGTGTTGTACATGGAGGAAGGGGGTTGGGGATCTATTTATAACTTGCCTCTGGGTATCTTTGTCTATTAAGTATGATTTTACATTTTATAAATATGCTGTATAGGGCTTCTTGCATGTTGAAGAAAATCTGGTGTTACAAACAATCAAGTTCATGGTTTGTACTTCACCACTCCCCAGCAGTAGGTGGTAATCCCATGTGTCAACTCTAAACTCCACATAATAACGTTTTGTGTTTTATGGATCTCTGTTAGGCTGCCTGCATTATCCCACTGGTTCTACACAGGATGCTAAAGTCTATGGGTACAAATGAGGCCTTACAAGTGGAAACAGTGATGAAAGATTAGGTATCAGAGGATCAGACACAGCCATTAGCAGAAGCTATGGGAGGAGCCAGGGGGAGAAGGGGTGGGGGTATTCTCTTCTGTTAATTTCCTATTAAGGAAAATGCATCATAAGAAAAGAGGGGAGACATGGCAACCAATTAGGAAAGAACAATATTATGAAAATGGAAGATCTGTAGATGAGTATGAGTATAGAAAAAATGGCCCTCCCCTACCCACATCTTGACATTACTGTTGCCATTTGTCAGGGAATTAGAATGGATGAGCTAGAGGGAAAAAGTAAGGCCAGTCAGACCTGCTGTAGTTGTCCACAACTATAGTAAGAAACAATATAACTCAAGGCACTAATGTGGGTGAGAATATCATTGTGCTTGCCAGCACAGATTCTACTGTGAACATAATGCGAAACTGAGTCATTTACCAACAGCAGATTCAACAATAAGAAGTTTAACCTTGGAGTCTCTGGCACATATCAGCTCTGTTGGCTGGCTTGATCTATGAATAAAGTGATTTGGTTCATACTTACTGGAGTTCTCTTGCAGCGTTTCAATATCCCTGGAAATTACAATAGAAGTTTGGGAGAAGTAAGTAAACCGTATGCTCTAGAATAGGTGTAGGCAATCTATAGCCCATGGTCTGGATCTATTTATAAAAGAGTCACAGAAAAATGTTATATAAACAGGCTAATTTATAACAGCTAGTTTAGTTTTTGATAAAATTTAAGGAACTTGATGTAATTTGAAACTACTTCTCAGTGATACAAATTTCAGGATTTATCATAATCCATGTCTATTTATTGTGCTGGTATTAAATAGTCTAATGTTCAAAGGAAAAGAACTAAGGACATGCTATCAAAATTGAAACCTTGAAAATCCCCTGGGTACATGCAAATTTGAGAATGAAAGTGTTGTGTCTAAGTCAGACCTGTACATTTCTCAATTTTATAATCTTATCCTGAGAATTAGCACAAATGTGCAGTCCCCTAGCTATAATACCATATAGCAAGCCATTAAGTAGTTATTCTGTTTCAGCATGCACTAGGATACAGTGAACCCATTTAATTTTGATAAAAAGATCCTTAAAGATCAGCAAATGAGACTTCTTAGAATGCTATCTTCGCAGATTACTTAACAAAGCTTGATATGAATGTCTATTATGTCACTGATCTTTGTATAAATTCTGCTCACTGGTAATGCAATTTGTTTGATGTCTTTATTTAATGCAGGTTAGAATATGGGTTTCACAAGGGAAGCTCCTCACTGCCGTTTTATCCAGGCTTAGAAAATTCAGCATTACATAACTAAACTATTTATAAAAACATAAAAAAGTTGCATAAAGAGCTGCATTTCTTTAAAACAATGAAATAAGGCAAGTTCCACGTTAAATTTTAGGAAAAAACGAAGTGTATGAAGACCAGGTAACATTTAATAATTTAAGAAACTTGTATAAGAACCCTGAGTATACAGACAATTTAAGTTATAACACTAGCACAACTTCCCTCCCTGCATAAACCTAGAAAAACACATCAAGCCAGCAAGCCAAAGGTTGTACTCCCTCCTCTTCTCCCTCCGTGAAAAATATCTGGTTGCTATGTGTGTGATGATGGGATGAATATGCACTCTGGACCTAATACAGGCCTGTCCCTTACAAAGATGGAGGCTCTTTAGGCAATGTAGCTAATAAGTGAAGTGGTGAGAAATGGTGAAACAGTATTTGAAAGAAGAAGGAATAAATTATGCTTGCTATATCCAGGTAACTCTATTGGAGTCCGCTGTGATATTCTAGATTTGCACACATGGTGGAAAAAAAAGTAACCAAAAAACACTGTAAGTCATGCACTGAGAGTTTCCTTATTTTCTAAAACACAGCATTTGAGATTTTCTTAGATGTTTTGATGCCCCTCCCCTTCTGATGACTGCACTTTTTTATGAGATCATGAGAATGACATACTTTTAACTCAATAATGGCTGTTTTTAATCTTTTCCAACTGTCTATTTAGCCATACTTTTAGTTCACATACTCTTTTAGTGAGTATAAGCTTACCATAGTAGGCTTGCTATTTTACCTGTTTATCTTCTACTGACCATAGCTTTTCTTTTTCTTTCAGGACTATTAGCTCTCCTACATTGGCTTATCCAGTATCCAACATGCAACAAATGTAATGTTTCATTTACTGTCAGCTCAATACTCCATTTATCTTCCACTGCAATGTTGTTTGTTGTTCCTGTGAGGAATCTGTCTGAAGTAATAATGCTGTTGTCATCCTGTGTTTATCTTATGCACCCTCTGGTTGTGCTTGCAAGTGATATTATCCACAATGGTTTTGCATCTCTTTCTAGGTGCTGGCCATTGTTTTAACTTGTTTGTTTGTGCAATGTGTGCATCCCAAGTGCTCAACATACCTTCCTGCTTCAGGTTTCTTCCTGTCTACAACATCAAAGCACTCTGCAACCTCCACAAGCTAAAATATGGCCTTTTTGACTTCCTTCCTGGATGACTTCTGGGTCTTCTGGTAGTCTGAATGATTGATTTTCCCTATATCCCAGAAAATGACTGAGATTTGGAAGTTACCTGTCATGAACCCAGGTATCCCCCTCAAAAATGGTCTGTCAAAAATCATTTATTACATTCTTAAAAGAACAACACAAAATCCTTGAATTTCTGTAATCCAGTTTTATAATTTTCAGTTATGAAAATTGCAGATTCAGTTCACTTTTAAAAACATCAAGTGCTGCAGAGCCAGAAGAAAGGGCTATGTTCTGACTTTCTCGCTTTTCTCTGGAAACCATTGTTTGCAGATGCAGAGTGAAATGCTGTTTAAACCTTTTCCAGTTGTCTTCCACATTAAAAAATTTTTGAGCAGGACAAAATATTTTTCATTTGGGTCAGTTCAACAATAAATTGCATATGCCAGAAAAACTGTGATGTCTCATGCCACAATTCTTCCCTTTGTACTATGCTTTTGTGCCTGATTCCACATCACATGATGCATTTTCTTTTCCTTTCTGACCAAATCAGATAATGTGTCATTTCATAGACATCAGGATTTCATTTCATAGACATCAGGGCTGGAAGGGACCTTGGGAGATCATTGAGTCCAGCCCCCAGGGAGTTCCATGATTGTGGGTGTGTCTACAAGTGTGCTTTAATGCACATTTTAATGTGGATTAAAATGTCACAAAAAATCTGTATGCTCTCACTAATGCACATTAAAATAAGATAACGCACCTTTTTATAGTACCTCACAATGGAGAATGCCTGTACGTGAGACCAGAGGCTGCTCCTGCACACTGTATTTACAGTACATTGGAGCAGACTTATTTAAACTAGCCTGCTGAAGCGTAGTAATTACTGTGCTCTAGTCAGCCTCTGCATCTCGCGTATCAGCATCTCTGCACTTAAAAATGGTGGTGGGAGCACTTTAACAAAACTTGTTAGATAAGTTTGGGGATGCTGATACACAAGCTGCTCTGGGCACTTTAATTAGACTGGCTCTTGGAGCTGGTCTAATTAAAGCATCCTCCCTACCTCTGGAGCATATGTAAAAAACGTCAGGAGGTACTACAGTTAATGCACATTAGCAAAAGTGCATTGATGAACGTGTAGACATGCCCACTGGAAGTGCATCACATAGGGTTGGTTAAAAATATGATGACCCTGGCACCGTAACAAGACACAGTGTAAAAATAAACTATTTTTAATGTTTTGGTTTGGAAATAACTACACAGATTGCTGACATTTCCAAAGTAGTTGGAGGTTTAGAATTTTGTGGAAGATGTGGGAGGACCCTGTAGCAACATCCATAGAAGTCACAAGATCTCTGTAGGCCAGCTAGAAGTAAGGTAACATTTGGGGTTTTCTAGTTTACTCGGTCTAGGTTGATACTAGGCTGTATTCTTATCTTGATGAGGATATATAAAACTCATTAAAATCCAGAGAGATGAGACTTTATTTCCACTCTCTCTAGTGAAGGAAAGAATTATTTTGCCACCCCATTCAAACACTATGGATTTCCATTTCTCTGTCTTTTATAACTAGGGACCTACCAAATTCAGAGAGGGAGCGGGCTGCACAGTGTCTGCTTTAATTTTAAAGGTTCCCTTGTGTGACTCCACTGCTGATTGGTGGAGGGGGCCTGCTGCTTGCCCCTAATCAGCCAGAAAGCAAAAACTGCAGTTTTAAATACGGCACCATTTTTGCCGCTCGCAGTTGATGGGCGTTGGGGCCGTGGCAGCTCCTCTGTCTGTTGTTGACCAACCAGGAGGCAAAAACAGCACCATATTTCAAACCATGGTTTTCTCCTCCCCGCTGATCAGGAGTAGGGGGAGGGGATAGATGGCATGCGCAGCAGAGCTTGCCCAGGCAGCGTGGTCTGTGGTGGCCTCTGTGGTGTTCTGCCTGGAGCCGAGCCAATCATTGGTGAGGACACACAAGGGAACCTTCAAAATTAAAGGAGCCCCTGTGCAGCTTACTCCTGCTGTGAATTTGGTAGGTCAATTTAAAGCCCATGTGGAGGTGACTGTCCTTATAAAACAAGTTACCAAAGGCCATCCTCTCCATGCTATTAGTGGTTCTCCTTACCAGGATACTATGCATGGTTGAGGACTGTCAGTGCCTAGGATCTGGCTATTTCAAAATGGAGATTTGAGACATACTCTAAATGTAATTTATTCAGAATTTACAGCATGCCCATCTGCATGTTCAAAGTAAGTGATGGGTAGTGGTAAATACATCACTTAGCAGAACTGTAGGCATTTGCTCACACAGGGTATTTGACAATGTCTGATGGATTGTCAAGTACTTTGGTCATATTAATAAAAGATTGACCATTTATTTACCCAAAATGGGAGGAGCTACAAATTTGAAGTGTCACAGCAAATAGTAGTTGTTGTTGTTTTGCTCAATTTTAGTGGGAAAAACCCCTTTAGTTTTATTTTGACAATTCTACATGTGAAGTAGCTTGCAGAAGTAGTATATAAATCTTTCAGGAAGCAGGGTGTGTGGGAGTTTTCTAGTCAAGAGTTCCATATTATAATGCTTTCTCTCCCCTTCAAAAAAAACCTCCTAGGTAGTTTCCATTGGGTGTGTCTACATAAGACACCTTACTGAACAGAGGACTAACCTACTGCACATTAAAACACCACCATCTATGTGTGTGCACTAGTTGCTGTGCAGTTAATTAGTCTACTGCACAGTTAGCTACTACCTGTAAATACCAATAGTAAATTAACTGCATAGTAGATACTGCACAGTAGTGCATATGTAGACACTGACTGGGAGCAAAATTGCTTCCAGTCAGCCCCAACATTAGGGGTACAGTGGACAGGAAACTCACCTGGTCCTGGCACTGCTCAGCTTCTGGCTTCCCCCAAGAGCCAGGAGCCGAGCAGCACCAGGACAGGGTAGCTCTCTGTCACCTGTCCTCTAGCGCTGCTCAGCTCCCAGCTCCCCATGTATATCTGGGAGCCAAGAAGCACTGGAACTGGGCAGCTCTCTGGTTTTCCATGAAGCTGGGGGCTGGCCAGATTTCTCTGCACAGCCTGGGGCTGCCTGGAAGCTGTTCTGCTTCTGAGGCAGCTCCCAGCCAGCCCTTGGCTAGACAGGGATTTCTCTGAGCAGCTTGGGGCTGGTCATGAGCTGTCCTGCTTCTGGGACAGTCCAGAATTGGGACAGCTTCTGGCAAGCCCAGGACTGAGGGGAAGTCCCTGCCCAGCTGGGGGCTAGCTGGGAGTTCTGTCAGAAGTGGGACAGCTCCTGGCCAGCCCCCGACTGTGCAGGGAAACCCTGCTGGGCATGAGGCTTGTCCCCATGTGCACAGGACTGGGAGAGCTCTTCAGCGGCAGCTGTCTCCCAGCCCCATGCATATCAGGACCCCTCTGAATGTGCACAGGGCCAGGAGACAGCTTTCACTGCAGCCAGCAGAGCCCTCCTGGCCCTGTGTATGTTGGGACCAACCCCTGTGCTCCCTGCCAGCCCCTAGGCTAGAAGCCTGGGGGAGCCTTAGACCCCCCTGGCTGCTACAGGAGGCCAGAGCAGGGTAGGAGCAGCCCTTTACTGGGCTACTTCTGTTGGGAACAGATTTTCTCCCAACAGGGAGCATGGTTGGATGTCCTCCAAGGGAAGACTTACTGGGCATGTGTACACATGCAAATACTGTGGGATGGGTTTACTCTTGGGTAAACCCATCCTGGGCAGGCATGTACAGCATCAGGTGCTCTACCCCTATTCTGGCTTGTACCCCTATCCTGGTTTGGGGTGAACTATCTCACTGGTTTTGCTCCTGGTGCAGCTGACTGTTCCCTTTCTGCCTCAGTGGTGGGGAGGCATTTTGCCCTTTTATGTTGGCAAGACTGCATAGCCCACTCCATGCCTGTACACCCATTTGCTGAATACAATACCTGTTTCAGTCCTCTGGGCTTTGGTCCTTGCCCAGATGGGTCCACCTGGCTCTCCATAGCTGAGGGTCCATCCTTTCATTCATGGTCCTCCAACCACCTCTGCCAGCTGTGCCTGCTAATCCTTCTCCATGGATAGCTGTAGTGCAGCGCAGACTGCAGAGCCTTCCATTGTCCTCTCTCTGTCTGGATACTGCTGTCTATCCCTGGCTACCCTCTCCAGGGCCAGAAGTACTTTTCCTGGTTCCCTCAACACCAATCCAGAAGGAGCATTCACTGGGGAAACATGGTAGGACACTCCTGGCTCCAGCTGTATTCCTTTTCTCCCCTAGGTAAGGATGGGGTGACTTTATTTCCCAAGACTTTCTCATTGCCCCACACTTCTCCCCTCATGCAGGACAGGCTCTGGTGGCAGAGTCCATGCAGGGACAATGTTCCCTTGCCACAGCAGCAGGGAGCTTCAGGCCCTGGCTCCCTGAGTGGAGGCAGGGCCCTTGGAAAGAGCTGCAGGAGAGGGGCAATCCCTACCTCCCTGCCCTGACCCATAGGTGGGGTAGCTAACAGTGAGTCCCCAACTGGGTAGGGTTTTTGAGCTTGTTCCCAGTCCCCACCCTGCAATTGTGGAGCGGGGGCTGGGAGCTCCCTGCTGCTGGGGCAGGGAGACATTGTCCCCACCCAAGCTCCAGTGGCAGTGCACGCCATGGCAGCAGGCAGCT
The DNA here is from genome assembly GCF_052110815.1 of Crocodylus siamensis. Taxonomy (NCBI): domain Eukaryota; kingdom Metazoa; phylum Chordata; order Crocodylia; family Crocodylidae; genus Crocodylus; species Crocodylus siamensis. The sequence goes on from NC_143395.1 coordinate 120,438,577, forward strand.
GCTGGGCGCAGGGAGCAATCTCCCACCCCTTGCCACCTGGCTGACTGGGAGCAAATTTACTCCTGGTTGGCTGTCTAGACATGTGATACTTCACAGTAATTACTCATGAGTAAATTTGCTACTTGTATTTACAGGTAGTAAATTTACTAACAATTAGAACAAATTAATGTGAAGTAAGGGTCAGCACGTGTAGACAGTGATACTTACTATGCAGTAATTAGCTCTATTGCACAGTAAAGCATCTCATGTAGACACATGCATTGAGCAGTGTTTTACTGAGCAGCAAGCCTTTATAGCAGTAATAGCATGTATCAATGTGCCCATTAAGTGTTGAATTGAGAACATTAAATTTTACAATGCAGTCATATTACATGCTTCCTTAGAATCTTCATACAGCTTCATAATTTGCAGCCCATAAGGACTAGGTACAGGCATTCAAAAAGCCCAAGAAGGAATTGATCTAAGTTACATGGTTTTTTGTAAGCAACATAGTTTAGATTGGTAGCGAACAAAATACACATTTGCCCTTTGGTGGGGGAGTAAATCTTAAAACAGGTTCCACCATTTTTAAATCTGTCTGTGCATATCAAACTTCTGTTCTTTTATGGATATAGACTGGTTTTATAAGCTGAACTTTTGTTTCATTATGGATATAGGGTGCCTGTAGATAAGCTAGGATGCTGCTCCAATGTGCTATAGTTACGGTGTGTCAGAGCAAACTTGATTAATTGAGTCTGCTGGAGCTTGCTAATTAATGCACTCCAGCAGTCTCCACGATTCATGTATTAAGAGTCTCCATGCTTCAAAATTGTGGTGGGGACGCTTTAACTACAGCTTATTGAATGAGCTTTAGTTAAAGCACCCCCACTGCCATTTAGTTAAAGCACCCCCACTGCAGGATGCTGGATACATGAGACACTGAGGGTGCTTTAATTAGAGCAAGTCTTGGAGTCGCTCTAATTAAAGTGCCTCCTGAACTCATGGAGCACATGTAAAGATGCCCATAGCCTGGTTTCTGGTCACTTATACCCATATAAGTGCAATGCCTGTCCCTGGCCCATGTGTTTAGTGGGCTTCTCTTTATTTGCTAAGGTACAGAACCTACAGCATGCCAGATTGAGACTGGTTCTTCGAGGAAAAATGGAAGGGAACAGAGCGTATTAGAAGCTTAGACTTCCCACCATCCGCTATTGCCTGACACTTTGACTGTGTTTAGTCTTTTCATGGCATACAAGATCAGTAATGGTTTAAGCTCCCTGTGGCCATGCCTACATAATAAGATTACGCCCATCAGCAGCACCCTCAAGCATACTGTGCTGCTTCACAGTGGCAGCTTCCTAAACAGAAAGCAATGTAGACAAATCCATATAGCACTGTACTTGGGCTAATTAACACTGAACAGGTTAATACCACTGCTGAGTGATAAAGTACTGCTTTCAGCTCAGGAGGCAGCCTGCCTGTGATAGTGCAACATCTTTGAATGAGCTGCTGCTAGACATGGCAAGTTTACCATGAGACCTTTGTGGGAAAGAAGCTGCTTTCTTTTCAGCTTGTTTTTCTCTCTTCAGCCCAAATATCATATTTCTTTGGCTCACTGCTTAGGTGCCAATCAATTCCCAGGTGAATCTGAAGCAGATCTGGTTAGGAATTTTTCAGTTAAATACTTATCAGAAAATGACAATTTATCTAAACCAAAGCAGAACACAGAATCAGTTCAGCTTTGAATCTTCTAATCCAAAAAGAGTTTTTCTTTCAAAAACTCTGGTGTCAAAATTCCCCTTTGGTATTTTTGTTCAAAATGAGTTTCTGTTTTCTAGTTAGTTATTTTTTCTTTTCGCCTTTTTCCCTTAAAAATATATTGTTTTGAAAGATCTGCTCCCAACTTCCATAAAACTTGTGATATTTTAGAAACTCTGTCCCAATTCAAAATAGGAATTTTTAAAAAAAAATTTCCTAGAAAAGGGGAAGTGTTTGTATTTTCATCTCCAAACTAAAACTGGGCAGGAATGAATATAAACTGTTTTTCAGAAACTGTAGCACATAAGAAATAGGATACAATCCACTTAAGTTCATTTCCCTTTTGCCTACAGCCCATTAATTTTCCAGATTTAAACTTATGATTATGTTTTCATGAAGTTATGACAAAAATACTCTGAATATTCACATGCTAGTAGGGAGACTGCTATGACATGATTAGGAAGAAGAAAACAGCTAAAATGAAAATCACAGGCCAGGTTACAGAATTCACAAATACTTGGTTGGAAGAAAGTAAAACAATATTTAGGGAGTACATTTTTAATTCCACTTGTGTTGAAACCTGTTTTCTCTAAGAAATGAACAAATACTGTCACTCTGGCTGTAGTTAAGTGATTGCTACTGATTCAATATGCTTCTAATTCTGTAAGATATACCTGGTTGTTTTACATCTAAACACAGAGTGTTTAGTCAGTTACATATTTGACTTAAAATAAATATTATTATACATACAAGTTGCCAAAGTTTCTCCAGCTAATAGGGCCATCACTACTGAATGGCAAAAAAAAAAAAGCACACAAAAATCAGTGGGCTGTATTCTGCTATTGCAAGTATACAATGCTGTAGAAAACTGAAATGCTTTGGGATGTTATGATAATTTTATTTCTTCTATTAAAGACACGTAGGAGTATCCCCAGCAACAGGAATCCTGACAAGTGTAAATCAACTATGGGTCTGTTACAGTTTTTCAGTTCCAGTGTTCTCAAAACAAGAGATTATATGAATTGCATGTCTAGATATATGGTTTTAACAGAGTAAGAAAGTTGGTGTTTCACACTTAGACTTCAATAAACTATAGGAGATGATAACACAAACAGGAAATAAAACCCCATGAGTTTTGGAGGGTAGAAGCAGCATAATGTCATGGAGCATTGCAAATGGCAAGGTCTTTGCACTCCTCTCTTCCCCGCAATGGGAATAAAGTATATGGGCCATAACCTTTAGCAGATTCTTTTTACTTTCCTCTCAAAACTGCTTGATTTATAGTTGTCTAAACTAGGCACTAGTGTAACAGAAGTTAATCTTATGTGAACTATATAAACACTGGAGAAGCTAGCTTCCTTGCTCACACTGGGATGGTCAGTCCTTACTGTGAGATAACTGTCACTTTTGGGGAAAGCTATCTTACCTGTGCCAGCTAGTGGAGCCTTGACAAGTTCTAATCATGCTTTGTAAAGAGAAATTGTGGACAAGTCAATTTTCTCTAGTGTTTTCATCATGTCATCCAGGCTAAAAGATGCACCAGATTAACGTACTACTACATTTCCTAGGTGAGAAAAAAACCTGCTCTTCAGTTTGCAATTATCTTGTCCTCTCATAGCTGGTTTGCAGAGAAGTTATAAGCCATAAAATTACAGGCTACTACTCATTTAGCAGTCTATGCCATATGATGAGCTCTATAGCAGGGCAGCCAGAATCTATGAAGATCAGAATACTCATTTCTTGAAGTGTTCACTCCTTAAAAAAATGTTGACCGGCTGCATGGGAAGCAATACTTCTATCTATGCTTTACACACAAGGACTATGAATCAATTTCCAGTCAACTTGGTACCTGTCAGGTTGTATATATTCATTTTTAATTGCTTTTTTGGTCCCCAGTGTTATTTGCCTGTTTAAGTTTGTAGGTCCATTTACATATACATTACAAGCAAGCTTTCTACTTAGATGTCTCTCCATGGAGAAGCAATAAACTACCGCGGTTACTTCCTTCTGTTGAGTCTGCAGATGTCAGAAGAGTGGATTCAATTGAATCAGGGGTGAGAACATAGCAGCTTTTACTGAACAAGTAGCACAAAGGAGCTGCTCAGTGATAAGTATTGATAAACTGATAATATAAAGTGGGGGAGAGGAAGGGGGGCAGTAGAGGTTTGGCTGCATACCAGAGCAGCCAGTTGCAGCACTGGGTAGGGCAGTGTTTCCCAACCTTTTCTAGCCCAAGGCAGATTTACATTAATAAAAAGTTTCCGCAGCACACCTGTTAACATAACATTGAATCAGTTCATGGTGAATCAGTTTCAAATAGTATTTGATTTTCCAAGTACACATCTGAAGCCTTCCAGATGGTGCTAAACCACTTTAACAGCTTGTATGTCTGTCCACTTCAGACTTAAACCACATTTAAAGTGTTCAACATTGTATGTGTGTCTCTATATCCCCATGGGCAGATCTAGGAAGTCAAAAAGGCAGTTGTGGGAGATGCCACCAGCAAGCCAAGGGTGGTTGCAGCCCAACACTTTCTCTTCCCCCTAAACACAGTAGCTGCAGCTGGTGACATTTTTGTCCTAGAGGCAGGTAAGACTCTCCCTGCTCTTGGCACTTCCTCCCCTGCTGTGCTCAGCAGTACCTCCCCTTCCTTCTCATTCCCAACCCCCACAAGCAGGGGTTGCCCAGATCTTACCTCTGGGTGTAGGAAGGAGGGGGATCCCCACCATGACCAGTCCCAGCTGACCCAAGGTGAGGGAGGCCCTAGAGCCATTCCAGCCAGGTTCCAACCAGGGCCTCCTGTGAGTGGCAGCAAGAAGCCAGGCTTGGCCAGGGACAGTGGTGCTATGTGGATCTCCTCTTCCAGGAACTCCTGCTCCCCACCTAGTCCCCACCAGTGTCCTTCACTGGCCAGAAGCAGGTGCTGGCATAGGAGATTGCCTGTTGCCACCATACCCTGCTGAGCCTGGCACCCCATAGCTGGAGCCCCTGGAATGGCAGAGAAATGCAGTAGAGGGGAAGGGAACAGGGACCAACCTTCTGCTGCTACCTAAGCCCAACAGCCACTTCCTCCAATCCTTAGCTGAGCAGGGCAGGAGCTGCTTTGGGGCTTCCCGTACCTCCGGGTCAGCTGGGGACAGTGGCAGCAGTAGCCAGGTCCCCTCCAACTCACATTCCCTGTTCGGTCCCACACCCGCTCAAGGCTCCAGCCACACCTTGGATTGTGTAGGAGATCCAGATGTCACGGCTGTGAGAAACTGGAGCTGCTGGCAAGTGTGGAAGGGAGTGCTACTGCACCACTGCACTGCTACCCTGTATCCCTAATGCCCCCATATATCAATGAGTGCTCACTTTATGAAATGGACAGCTGAAGCTTTCTTTTAGTGAGTTTGCTGGTTTATATCAGTTTGAGCTATTGCAGGACAGCTCTTTGTTCAGTAAGAAGGTAGCATTATGCGTGATGCGCCATCTAATATGTTATGCAGTATTATCACTTTGTAATTACACAGCACTTCCTATCAGCTCCAAAGCACTCCAAATATTATGATGTTTCACAATAACCCTTTAAGAAAGAAAATGTCTATATGGCCTTGGTCTTGAGACTGTGACCAAGACTGCTGCCCAGCTGCATACATGCTACTTATTGAAAAAAGTAATTTTGTTGGCTTTTTGGTATGTGCTGGGGACACTATCAGGATCTCAAAAATGCTCCTGTAAGTGGTTCTGAACACGCTTGGCACATGGACATAGTGGTGGCTGCCCCACCTTAGTTACATTACTGCATCTCTTGAACAGCAAATTAGCATCTCTTGAACAGCAAATAGGCAATGTTTTGTCAGCCTGCAGCACGTGCAAAGCAGGAGCAAATGGGAAGGTTTGGTTTCATGGCAGCAGTCTCAAGATTGAGAAGGAGGTAGTATGAACACGTATGGCCTTAGTTTTCTTACATTTATCACATGTTTATGGGCAAGTTATGGGAACAAGATTAACTGTAAATTAAGCTCATATGAGCCCACAGCTCAGTGAAGAATGAAAACATGAGGTCCTGGCTCCCATTCATTTGTCCATTTCAGTTCCATAAGGTGGATCTAGGTTACTGAAAAAATAAAATAAAGATTCCATAGACAAGTCAAAGGCTAGACTGGGGTTTGGCTAATGAAAAATATACAGGGAAATTCCTTACCTTGGAACAAACTACACTTACAGGTTTACTTCCCTGAAGAGCAGTAGCCTACTTGCTAGTCAATGTGGTTGAATTTGAATGAGAAGGTCAGTTTGTCACTAGCAGATGTCTGCCCATACCAACAGCATAGAGGAAGGATTCTGAAGTGAATTAGAATTACTTAAGGATGGATGCAGAGTACTGTAGTTTGTTTACATCCCTTTGTTCATACTCAGGTGCTGGCAAGTTATGGGAATATGCATGTGTAGCATTAGCTTTCTTTTCAAAGACAAGCGTATCCTAGCATCTTCTTCCTTTCCTCATTCTCTCCTCTAACTGTATCTCAGTGTCATAGCGAGTGTTCACACTTCAACCCACAAACATATTGACTCTAAGGTGCTAGTGACAATTCACAGCTAAACCTCTCCTACATATTAAACTATTACAATTTAAGTAAATGAGATTCTGAAGTAGTACATCCAGCCTGTGATCTGTTGAGTAACTTTTTAGTTAGATATCCAAGAAATCGTTCCTCAGTGTGGTTTCCTGCAGCAGCACTTTCTTTTTGGTAGCTCAGTTCTCGCCAGGTTCATTATCTTGAGTGAATTTATGGAGTCTAATCTGCACTCAGGAGAAGAATACAATAGCCCTTCAAACCAAATAGGTCCCAGAGAAATAATATGAAAGAGAATCAAGGTCTTCCAGCCCATTTCTGCTAATACACTATTGTTACTTGGTATGTGTCATACAGTAACATCTGACGGTATTAACCATTTTATGAGAATGCTATATTTATTTTATATATCATTTGGAGGATAGTTCAACAGAAGCAGGAGTTTTATTTAAAACACAACATCCTGAAAAGCAGAGTTCCTGCAATGTAGATTAACCAATCCTATTTTAAACCACTATATTGATTCACAAAACACACTAACTGCTAGACCGCTTAAGATAAAAATCTGCTTTTACCCAACGGAGGATAATACATTCTTTCATTATTAGCACTACATTACTAGTGATACATAGGAAGTTAAGATAATAATGGATGTACAAGTATACACCTGACATACTCTTTTAATAGTCAGTCATTTTAGGTGAGTCTGGCAACTCAGTTGTCACTTCAGAAGATAACTTACAAAAGCAACTGGCCTTACTTTACAGAAAGCCCATTCACTTCAGAAGGTATCTCTAATGTAATAAGGTTGAGATGGCTATATTCAAGGCACAGGCTATCATTTTTTCAGGTTTTACTGTAAGTGACATTAGGACATAGCTTTCCAAACTCAAGTCCTAAGACACATTAAAACCATCTTGTTCGTTTGAGTTGCTGAGAAAGCAGATGTAAGAACTGGTGTTCTTAAAAAAAAATTACTCCTCTCAGAAGGATGGAGAACACTCAGTCTGGCAATTTCTTGCTTTTATAGCTTCAAGTAGAAGACAAGCTTAGTGCTACATAGACAGATATTTATCTCCCTTTTTATTTATTTTTCTGTTGTTGTTTTGTGCAAAACTCCTGAGCCATAAGGGGTGGGGATGATCCTTTCTTACTCTATTAATTTATTCCTGATTTTGTGCATTTGACAGTTGCATAGGAGGTTTGAATAACTTACCAGCAGCCTGTTAGCCAGAGTGAAAGAGACTTGCCCCACCACATATGCCTTTTACTTAAAGGAGTAAGAGTGCTGTGCATTAGTTGCAACACTATCAATTAAAGTTTTATTTAGTTTAAAGAGCTGTATCTTAAAACATCTCTCTTTCACTGTTATTTCCTTCCTGGACTCAGTCCACCTTCTCTTTCCGACACAGAGCAAACTATACTTATCTGATCTGTTTTTCAGTGTTCATTTCCTCTTCTCTCTCTTTCTACTCTAAAAATCTAATAGTGCATGAAAACCATTAGCTAAATGGTTCCAAGAACATCAGCAGCACAACAGATAATGTTTACATGTAACTAATTAGACTTTGAGAAATACCTTATTGATATGAATAATGGCACTTCTTTTCCCTCAGAGCTATTCTTTCAGTTTGTATACACACACCACAGTGTAACACCCAGTATTGCTTTGATTCAAATCTTGCAGTGTGTCACTGAATGACCTATAGACATTTAAAAATGAAGTGTTTAAAACTGAAAAGATTGGTATTAATCTTTTCTCAAATGATCCCACATGCTTTATTTAGGCACGAAAGTTCTCCATGAAGGTTAAGTCAGCCTCCATACCTCCTTGACCAAGAACAATCTATGCATTAGAGAGGAAGGATAGCCCAGGGGTTAGGAACTAACCTAGGAGTGGGAGGTCTAGACTGAATTCACCAACTACCTTAGGTTTTCCACATGACCTTGGGGAAGTTATTCAGATGCAGATCCTAAAAGGATATACAGTTGCTTAAATCCTATGGATATCAGTAGGGCATATACACGTACTAACTTTCTGACTTGCATTAGTTAAGTCAACTCTGCAGAGAAGGGTTTATAAGATGGATGCCACTATGTCAATGAGCTGTATGTGTTCATGCTCTGACGTTGGCATAGACGTGTGCATGTACTCAGTGAGGTTTGAGTCTTAGGGGCTCTCCTCCTGTCCATAGAGAGAGAAATCAGTAGTGCTTCCCTATATCACACAGGAGTTCTGATGATAAAAAGGGGTGGAAAACTTATTTTCCAAACCATGGAACACTTCTTTGATATCAAAATAAGAATTCCACTCTACATCAAGATGAGCCCAAGTTTTTAATGAAAAACTAATGAAAAACAGTGGAAGACAAATTCATGAACATTTTCTTGGTCTAAGAAGAGGCACAATGACTACAAAAGGGTAGAAGTTACAGACAGATTTTGAAGAGAGTAAGAAACTGAAAAATGCTGTTAACAGAAGAAAAGTACAGATGAGTAGGTACCTGGGATGACTGCAGAACTTGCAGATAAGGAAAGTTTTGGATGACTGGTTAGAGTGAGAATGCACTTAGACAACAGGCACAACACCAGTCTGGAGAAATTAAGATATTTGTAACAAGCACTTAATGGTCTTGTTAAAAAAATAGCCCTTTTTTCCAGCCAGAGACCCATACCATTTTTCTTACGATGTATTCATTTATTTTTAATTATTTATCCAATAGTCTGAACAAGCCATTTGCCCCTTGTACAGACAGTTTACTTCTGCTATTTACATGTTAGTCAAGTTGTTATGATAACTTGAATCTCATCACTTTGCTTAGGTTTTCAAATTCAGAAGTAAATTTTAAAGAAAAAAACAACCAAGAAATTTCAGATTAGTTTCACAGTTGGTAAAATATTTAAATAGCTCCATAAATCAAACCAAAATCAATACATTATTTGTGATCCACTCCTACTATTCAGCCACGGACTAGAGGAAAACTAAAGCTTTGGTGAGATATCAACACGTATCAAGGGCCACCTCGTAGCAGATGTTTGGCAATGGCACGTTTGAGGAGAAAGCTAGAAGTCTGTAACAAACTAGACAGAACTATAGAAGATACAGAAGTTTCCACAAACATCTACATAAAACTCAGACACCAGTGCAGGGTATTTCTTTGTAAAACAACAAACCAATAAAGCATCGTTCTTTTTTCAGAGCCAAGCACAGCAAAAGCTGCTGAAATGACAAATTGTGACATGTTAGAGGAAGAAAAAACAAAACAAAACAAAACAACAACCCATAAAAAGCAATGATTTGCACTCCTTGGGGAGAAGGATCTAACAGTGGGGGTCTACTATAGACCCCCCAGCCAAGGGGAGGAGCTAGACCAGGAATTTTTGGGCCAGCTGGCAGAGGCACTTAAGGCAAGGGATGTAGTTGTCATGGGTGATTTAAATTACCCGGACATCTGCTGGGAGGAACAGTCAGCCAGGCTGGACCATTCCAGGAGGTTCCAGGCCAAGATACAGGACCTCCACTTAATTCAGGAGGTGCACAGTCCCACCAGAGGAAATGCCCTGTTGGACCTGGTCCTGGCCACAGGTGACAACCTGGGAAGGGGCCTCCAGGTTCTTGACAACCTGAGTGATAGATTTTTCATAGATTTTCATAGACATTAGGGCTGGAAAGGACCTCGGGAGATCATTGAGTCCATCCCCATGCCCAAAGGGCAGGAAGTCAGCTGGGGTCATAGGATCCCAGCAAGATAAGCATCCAATTTACTCTTGAAGGTGTTCAGTGTAGGTGCTTGAACCACCTCCGCTGGCAGACTGTTCCAGACCTTGGGGGCTCGGACAGTAAAGAAATTCTTCCTTATATCCAGTCTAAAACGGTCTTGCAGGAGTTTGTGACCATTCGACCTCGTCATCCCTTGGGGCGCTCTGGTGAACAAACGTTCCCCAGATCCTGGTGGTCACCCCTGATAAACTTATAGGTGGCCATCAGATCACCCCTGAGCCTATGCTTTTCCAGGCTAAAGAGTCCCATGTCTCTCAGCCTGTCATCGTAAGATCTGTTTTCCTGACCTCTGATCATGCGCGTGGCTCTCCTCTGGACTCTCTCAAGCTTCTCCACATCCTTTTTGAATTGTGGAGCCCAAAACTGGATGCAGTACTCCAGCTGCGGCCTCACCAAGGCCGAGTACAAGGGGAGAATGACGTCCCGGGATTTGCTTGAGAAGCATCTATGGATGCAAGCCAGCGTTTTGGTCGCTTTACTAGCCGCAGCATCACATTGCAGGCTCATGTTCATCTTGTGGTCAATGATGACCCCCAAGCCTCTTTCTTCTGTAGTGCTATCCTACGTAGCACTGCCGAGCCTATAAGGATGCTGCAGGTTTTTCCTCCCAAGGTGGAGAACCTTGCATTTTTCGGTGTTAAACACCATGAGGTTCTCGTCCGCCCATTTGCTGAGCTTGTCCAGGTCAGCCTGGATCACCCGCCTATCTTCTGGCGTGGATGCTTTGCCCCGAAGTTTGGTGTCATCGGCGAACTTGGCCAGTCCACTCCTGACTCCAATGTCCACATCATTAATGAAGATGTTGAACAGTATGGGTCCCAGGACAGAGCCTTGAGGGACCCCACTGGTCACAGGGCACCATGATGAGTGACTGCCATCAATTACAACCCTCTGGGTCCGACCACGGAGCCAGTTTCCCAGCCAGTGGATCGTGGTGGAGCCAAGGCCACAACTGGCCAGTCTGGCCAAGAGGTGATCATGGGATACCAGATCAAAGGCTTTTCTGAAGTCAAGATATATGACATCAATCTCTGATGATCAATAGTGATCATCACTTGCTGGAATTCACCATCCAGCGCAGGGTGTCAAGGGCCTGCAGCAAGGCAGTAGCCCTAGACTTCAAGAGGGCCAACTTCAATGAGTTGAGGAGATTAGTGGGAGAGGCACTGGGGTTCTTGAGAGTAGGGGAACTCAGTGCCCAAGATGAGTGGTGGTTCCTTATGGAGACAATACTCAGGGCCAAAGAGGTGACCATCCCAACAAGAAGCAAGGGGGGCAAGAGTGCCTGAAAGCCCCCATGGCTCAGCAAGGGTGTCCGGGAATGCCTGATTACCAAAAAGGCGGCATACACCTGGTAGAAGGGGGGTGCTAGCACCAAAGAGGAGTATACCTCCTCTGCTCGGGCCTGTAGTGGGGCTGTCAGGAAAGCTAAGGCAGACATAGAGCTAGGACTAGCGTCCAAGATCCAAGTTAATAAAATGTCCTTTTTCAAATATATAGGGAGGATGAAGAAAGCACTGGAAATGTGCAGCTCTGCAAGATACTCTGGGCAATCTGGTGGTTGTGCCAGAGGAGAAAGCAGACCTCTTTAACCAATTCTTCACCTCCGTTTTCTTGGGCAGGGACTGGGACTTCCCCACCGTGATGCAAGACAGACTTGAGGGGAATGCCTCCAGACCTCAGGTTGGGAAGGATGGGGTTAGAGAGCTTCTGGAGGGGCTGGATGTGTTCAAATTAGTGGGTCCAGATGCTCTCTACCCCAGGGTGTTGAGGGCTTATTGCAGGGCCCTTGCCATGGCTTTACAAGCATTCGTGGTGCTCGGGCCAGGTACCAGATGGTTGGAAAATAGCCAACGTGGTCCCCATCTTTAAAAAAGGGAGGAGGGAGGACCCGGGCAACTATAGGCCCATCAGTCTTACCTCAATCCTAGGGAAACTCTTTGAGAAAATCATCAAGGAGCACATCTGCGATGCTCAAGAGCAATCAGCACGGTCTCGTTAGGGGCAGGTCATGTCAGGCCAACCGTATTGCCTTTTATGATCAGGTCACAAAAGCATTGGATGCAGGTGTCGCTGTGGACATAGTCTTTCTGGACTTCAGCAAGGCCTTTGACACCATCTCCCACCCCATCCTCATTAAAAAATTAGGTGACTGTGGCATTGATGCCTACACAGTTAGATGGATTGCAGATTGGCTGAAGGGTCTTACTCAGGGGGGTGGTAGTGGATGGGTCATATTTGACCTGGGGGGAAGTGTACAGCAGAGTCCCCCAGGGCTCAGTTCTTGAGCCCGTGCTGTTCAATTTCTTTATCAGCGATTTGAACAATGGGGTGAAAAGCAACCTGTTTAAATTTGCTAATGATACCAAAATTTGGGGTGAGGTGAGTTGCTAGTAGGGAGGGAAAGACTGAAGCAAGACCTGGATAGGTTACAGGGGTGGGCTAACAAAATAGGATGCATTTCAATACTGACAAGTGCAGGGTGCACTTGGGCAGCAGCAACCAGCAGCACACTTACAAGACGGGAAACTCCCTTCTTGAGAGCACGGAGGCAGAAAGGGATCTTGGAGTCAGTATGGACTCCAAGATGAACATGAGCCAACAATGCGAGGTCACGGTTGGCAGGGCTAACCGGACCTTGTCGTGCATCCACAGCTGCATCTCAAGCAGGGCTAAGGAGGGGATCCTTCCCCTCTACGCGACACTGGTCAGGCCACAGCTGGAGTACTGTGTCCAGTTCTGTGCGCCCCATTTCAGAAGGGATGTGGACAACACTGCGAGGGTCCAGAGGAGGGCCACCCGCATGATCCGGGGACAACAGGGCAGACCCTACAATAAGAGACTGTAGGACCTGAACCTGTTCAGCCTTCACAAGAGAAGGCTGAGGGGGGACCTGGTGACCATTTATAAACTCACTAGGGGGGACCAGAAGGGCTTGGGAGAGACCTTGTTTTCCCTAGTGCCCCCCGGCATAACAAGGAATAACAGCCACAAATTGTTGGAGAGTAGGTTTAGATTCAACACCCATAAGAACTACTTCACAGTTAGGGTGGCTAGGAGCTGGAACCAACTTCCAAGGGAAGCTGGCTCCTACCCTGGGGGTCTTTAAGAAGAGGCTTGATGCCTACCTGGCTGGAGTCATCTGAGCCCAGTTTTTCTCCTGCTCAGGAGTGGGGTTGGACTTGAAGATCTACAAGGTCCCTTCCAACCCGACTTCTATGATTCTATGAAAGATTTACATTGCAACTCATCTTGCCAGACTTTCAAGGAGAAGAAATGAGGAATCTAAAGCTCCACTTGCCCCTTCTATAATATTCCACCTTCTCTCCAGTTTACACTTTCTGCACAATGCCTCCTAGCACATCCTTCTGTTAATGAGCTCTAGGGACTGATTAATTCCTCACAGCTGGCCCAGCTTTGCTACCCTGCAAACCCTTGAACTAAGGGCTAGACCCACAAAGGGACTTAGATGAAGTTAAGAAGTGCCTAAGTTTTAGGTGTCTGGTTCCTGCAGTGGAAACCACAGCCTTCAGTTAGGAACCTAAGCTCAGCATGTAATGCACATGGAAATAAATGTAATCAAAGAACTTTGTCTTCCATGGAAATAAAGGTACTTCTGAATGGGACTCATAACCGCTAACACACTGAACTGAAAGCCAGTAAAGCTACCCAGTAGAAAACACAAAAGAGAAAAGTATATTTTAAATCCTACCCGTCAGTGGCTCAGGCATGAATGATGCATGCCCCTGGCAGCTGGGGGGACATAGCGGTGGTGGGAGTGGTGGGAGCGCGGTGGCAGGAGCGTGGTAGTGGCAAGTGGGGCGGTGTGGCAAGTGCTGACCAGGGGTTGGTGACCACATGCAGATGGCACCAGCAGAATTGGTGGTGTCCAGCAGGGATCATGGACTGCCCGCAGACGCACCCTTCTCATAGCAGGTGCATTGCCACGCTCAGGGGGTGCACATGGGTGCATGTGCACCCCCTATGCATTGCCCCTGGATTCAGGTGATCAACTTTGGGCTGCAGAGAGGCACCTATATCTGGTTGGGTTACATTATGCAATATCCTTTGCTGGGGTTAGATGCCTAGGCCATTAATTAAAAAAACTATGGAGTGGAAGGCAGGTGGGAATCATTCCTTTCCTTTGAAACAGAAGATGTTGTAGGTGGCACTTTGCCCCTACCCCTTTATACAGTATCTTAGATGTCAGAGCACTCACCCAGGATGTGCGAGACCTAAAGGCAATAGGTTATAGGCTTCTTCAGGCCATAAGGATAAAAACAAATGTCTCCCATTTCCTGCAAGAATGTCCTAAACATTTAGCTATGAGGGACTTGAGAGCAAGAGAGGAAATCTCCACTTCTGTTGAAGCTGTGCCATGTATCACTTTGCAAAAAAAGAATTTAAAATTTACTGGCAAAAAGAAAATGTTCCAGTCCTGGTTCTAAGGAGCATTCTTCTTACTTTTTCTCACAGAATGCTTGATGAAAAACCAATTAGCAGTTTTTAGGAGAGAGGTCAGAACTCTCGTCTCCCTAACCATTGAGCTACAGAGTCATGCTCTCTTTCTGGTCCAATCTTTAAATTTTCCACTGTGAATTGGTCCAGCTTCCATACAAAATGTGCAGTGTTCCCTCTTATTCTGGAGTACCTTTAGTGAGGCATTTATGGTAAATTCCTGGGAAGTATGAGATCTGGCTTTGAACTGCCTCAGGCTGAGGTAGGAATAGAAACTGCATGTCCTGTTTCTTAGATGAGTGTTCTTACGCTATTGTGTAAATGTGGAGAGACACTATCTGCTCTTTGGCTGTATTTTTAATGAAAATAGCTGTAGTTGCTCTGTTTTGGGAAGAGATAAGTGCTGTCAGTGTCTGCCTAGGGTGAGTATTCAAACTGGACTTAGGCACAGAGCTACTCTACTCTGCCAAGATGGAGGCAGTTTAGATTAAAAGCAAGTGCCTAAGCAGCTTTACTTATGAAAAGTTAGTACCTGAGGAATTTGGCAGTGCTCTTGAGGATTTCATTCTTGATCATAAGGCATCTGACTTCTGCCTAGGTATCCCCACAGAACTAAAGGTCAAAATGCAGCAGCAATGTTCTTTACACACTTCCGCTAACAGCTTTTTATTGAAACTGTGCCACTGTACAGGTAATAATTAGGGGTGCACCAACAGAGATTTTGGGGGGTGATACTAACAGCTGATTTTTAAGGGGGCATATTGGCCAATACCGATTTGATTTCCAGTACCAGCCAGGAAGCTTGGAAAGCCGTGTGCAGCTGGTAAGTCTGCTGTGGTGGAAGGGGAACAGGGAGGGAGAAGGGAAGGGAAGGGGTATGGGGGCACAGATCAAGGCCTCCGTGGTGAGGGAGAAGTGGAGCTGGGGATGGGGCAGGGGCTGGGGCAAACACTGTCCAATCGGGGCAGGGTGGGTGCAGGACGTAGCCATGGCTTGTCTGGGGATGGGCGGGGGGCGGGGAGCTGCTCCCATCACTGCGTGCTGCTTGTATGGGAAGCACTGTTCTGGTGGTTCATCTGGGAAGGCAAGGGGAGGTGCGTGCCCCTGGATTTGCAGAGGGTCGGGCTGCGCCAAGCTTTTCCTGGGGTGGGGTTGGGTGGGGCTGAGCTTGGGGTGTGTGGTGGCAGTGCTGGGACTGGGGGGGATAGGGGAGCTATGGTGAATTTTGGGGTGGCTGCAGCCCCACAACCTCCCCATCCCAGCACTGCCACTGCCTGCCCTGAGCCCAGCCCCACCCTGCCAAAAAGAGCTTGGCGCAGCCCTGGGCTTATGCAAAGCTGGGGGCACACGCCCACCCCACCCCATGCCCTCCCAGATGAGTGGCAGGAGCAGTGGTGGGAGCCGCTGAATGAGCAGGCAAGCACCTGACAAGCCACCAGCCCAGTAGCTCCCATACAAGCAGTGCGCAGCAGTGGGAGCCACCCCCATCCCCTCCCCATGCTCCCAGGATGAGCTGCGGCTCTGTCCTGTGCCTGTCTCACCCCAGGTGGGCTGTGCTTAGCCCCAGCCCCATTCCTTCCTCACCGCAGGAGCCTTGATCTGCCCCCTCCCCCTCCCCTTCCACCACACCAGATTTACCAGCTGCAGGCTGCTCTCCAAGCTTCTCAGTGGTGCTTCTCACTGCCTATGTGCTGCACTGTGGCTGTGCACATGTACGGGGCATTTATTGGCCAAATTATCAGCCATATCAAGTCAATTTCTGATACAGACAATGTTCTTTATATTGGTGCTGATCCAATATCAGACTGATGTATTGGTGGACCTCTAGCCATAATGTAAGATTCATGAAGCCAGAAGGAAAGGAAATAAGAGGGACTATGACTCTGTAGCCCAGTTCAGCCTTGTCTTGCCTCTTGCTTGGAAGTTAGGGTACTCTGCTTTGAACACTTGAAGAGGGCATTGAACACAGGTCTTCTGCTTCCTAGACAAGTGTTCTAAGTACAAGGCTATTATACAAAGGGTCAATGCATCGTTACTTCCTTCTGTTGTTATTCTGATTGAAAGCAGATAGTGTATTTTGCACTGAACTCCATGTTATTCATGAAAGGCATACTCCTAGTGTACTCAGAGATGTCCATGTTATTCATGAAAGGCATACTCCTAGTGTACTCAGAGATGTGGGAAATTACAGTAAATTACAGAAAATTTTCCAGTGCTTTATATTTTCCGTGGGAAATTTTCCATTTCTAAAAGTTCATTGTTTCATAAAATTCATTAGCAACAATGAATGGATGCCAATGCACTATTAGGCAAACTTGGTAGTTTCAAAGTTGTAATTTAATGTTTTTCAGGTGATTTTCCCCAGGAAGTGTGTGAGAGAGTATATATATGTGATAATGATTTGTAAATAGGAGGGTAAACACACTAACATAATAATCCAAACCAAAAATCATGTTATGAATTTACCTAATCGGCTGTGCCGGTCAAATCAAAACCAAAGCTAAAATTCTTATTTCATCTCAGACTGCAAATGAAAGCAAAACCAAAACTAAAACTGTGATTCATTTTTGTTTCACTTTCAGTTCAGCAAACACACAGAGCAGTGGCTCACATCTTTTTTTGAGTTGGGGAAGTTGGAAGTGTTTGCATAAGATCTGTTAGTATTTTAGTGGTTTTGATTTGAAGTAGTCATGATAATGCTTAATCAGAAAAAAAACAAACTAGTGTGTGGCATCAATATAGTGACATTCAAGCCACTGAAGAAAGGAAGGAAGTTGCTAGATATAAATATTGTGGGCAGGAGTATGCTAACAATGCAACAAGAACGAAGAAACATTTAATAACATGTAGAAACTGTCCTGAAAGAGTATAACCCATGTACAGAAAACTAATACAACCAAGTGGTGGAACAGCAACATCTGAGAAAAGTCTACTTCAGGAATCCTATGTAACTAAACAAATTAATATGTTAAACAACACACAGTATTGACTAGCATCTATATTGTTTTAAAACATCATAATTTTAAAAGTTGTTAATGCAACTCTGCATTAACTCTATTTATTTATTTAAAATATTTGTATCCTGCTATTCTGCTTGCACTAAGTACTCAAAATAGCTTAGGCTTAACAATAATTTTTTTAAAAATTACATAATTGATAAATAGTTAACTATTTCAACCCAGCAGAGCAAGCTTAGTCCTCTAGCCTATGGCAGAGGCCAGACTGTACTTCCCTTTGGCTCTGTAGTCCCAGGGCAACTGAGCAGGAAGCTGAGCAGCAGAGTGTTGTTTCTGGCAGGGAGTGGGGAAGCAAGCTCACTGCTTCTCTTTCTCCTTCTGATGGATGAGACCAGACTAGAATAGGCTAAAATAAAAATATTTTCCCATTTTTGGTGCAGGAACTTTGTAGCTCAAGTGAAATAGCACAAAATGGAAAATGAAAATGTTCAGCTGCCAGGTCTGGGGAAAAAAGAAGCAGGATCCTCGCTTTCAAGATCACTGTCACCAGATATGCGATCCACCATGAGTAGCTGTTCAAGACAGTTAAGATTTTTATCAAGCTTTGTGGACAAAATGTCTAAAGAAGACCAAGAAAAAGCAGATGAGACATAGCTCAAGCTATACTTGCAAGTGGTACACCTCTTTCCATAACAGAAAATCAATACTGGAAAGAATATAACAAACTAAATCACCCATCATGTAAGTTACTGTGACGTTGTCACTTATCACATTCTCTCTTAGATAGACAGTATGACAGAGTTCAAACAATGGTTATTCAAAGGATTGGCCAAGCAGAATCACGAACTCTGATGTCAGATGGAGGGACTGATACACTAAGAAATCCTTTATTGAACATTATGTTAGCAACACCTGAACCAGTATTCCTGAAAGCAATTCCTGCCGAATCTTCTCATCATACAGGTGAATACACAGCTAAATTACTGAGTGAAGAGACTGAAAGTGCAGGTCCCTCCAGAGTACAAGCCCTTGTAACTGATAATGTGAGTAACATGAAGGTTGCATGGCAAATATTAAAGGCAAAGTATCCTCATTTGATAGTACTTGGCTGTCTTGCTCATGGGTTGAATCTTCTGGCAAAAGACATAGTAAGTATGAATACAGTGAAGACAATATTGGCAAACTACAAAGCAATTGTGAAGGTATTCAACAATCATCATGTTGCTAATCAAACTTTGAAGAAATTACAGAAAAAGAAACAGGGGAAGGAAAATGCAATTTTATTGCCAGGAGAAACTAGAAGGGGCTCAGCTACAAAGTGTTTACATAGTTTGCTGTGCACAAAGAACTGTGTGCTTCAATAAATGATACAGTCTTCCAGATTATTCCCATGAACATTTGGAAGCAGATTCTCCACAACGATGTCTTCTGGTTTCCAGTTCAAGGAGCATTCAATTTGCTACTACCAGTTTCAGTAGAGCTTGAAGGAGCTACACCAAGCCTTTCAAATATTCCAAAGATATTCAGACAACTGAATGAAAATCTAATTGAGCTTTTGCCTTCTTCACCTCTATCCAAAAAAGACGAAGTAAAACAAATGTTTACCAAGAGATCTGAATTTTGCTGTCATCCAGTTCATCTGGCAGCAAACTTTTTGGATCCTCAACAGAGAGAACAATATTTATCAGAAGATGAATTATCTTTTGATACAATTATGGAAGTAGCTAAGAATGTCCCCAACATTGTTGAAATAGCCGTGATAACAGACATTGCCAAGTACCATGTAAAAGAAAAACGTTGGAGCAAAGACATCATTTGGTGGGCAGCAGAGAACATGTCTCCTCTCACATGGTAGATGGGATACTGTAACACTGGACTGTTGTCCAGGATTGCTCTAAGCACCCCACCAACAGCAGCTTCTTGTGAACGGAACTGGAAGGCTTTCAGCTTAATCAAGACAAAAAAGAGGAATAGACTAACAAATAAGCTTGTTTCTATTTCTCAAAATCTCTTGCTTCTGGAGAATCAGTCAGAAGCACAATTAGTGAAGAAGATGCAGTGTGATGATAAGTTGCTGTTGCCCATAGAGTCATTGGTAAAACCATTAGCAAAAGACAATATGGTTCAAGCAGTTCTGAACCAGATTTGGCTTCAATCTGATTCTGAACCAGAACTAATAAATAGTGAAAGTGATTCAACGGATGGTGACAGTGAAACTGGAAGTGCCACAATGACCTAAGTGGACGAGAGTTAAACTCTGTTGAAGTAGATGAGTGGACAACCATGGCATATCATGCACAATACTTTGGGTGTGCTAAAATTAGCATGTCAATAGTTTTCAGTGCATTCATTTTTTTTCCTTAAATTTAAACAAACAACGTAAGGGAAGTACATGCTATTGTGTATTGTCTTTACATTTTTACAAGTATTCCAATAAAGTTATTTCTTTCGACATAAAGCTCTGAATTTGTTTGACTATAACATTTAAACCACATTAAGTGTGCTGTATTTAAATTTTCCAGAAAATTTTCCAGTTCAAAATTTTCCAGGAAACCTACATCTCTGAGCATACTTAATGGACTAAACCTCTCAGAGGCCTTATGCCTAGTCTGTGAATTCCAAAATGGTTTAGGTATGGGATGGGCTCCAACATACAGTGAAGACAGTAGCCATTTTGGGCAAGCTCAGTAACAAAATTTTACGCACCTAAATAACTTTAGTTGTAAAAATGTAGGCACCTACTGTTTCTCATGTATCTAAGAAGTTTGGAGGGTGCTTTGCACATACAGCTCGCATCTACACATATGATTTACTGCAGAATAGATTAGCTCTTCAGTAAAGCATCACTGTCTACACATGTGCTGGTATTATGGCACAGTACATTAACTCCATCATAAGATACTACTGCCAGGGACAGGAGTATCTTACAGTGGATTAATTAATTGCAACAAAACATGTGTAGGTGTTGACTGGGGATGTAAAATGCTCCCTGCACCCCAGCCAGTTGGGGAGCAGCATGTAAAGACAGGAGAGCAGGCACTCCAGGGCTACTTCCTCCCCCATCTCCACACATTGTGGATCCCCTATGCTGAGGCATGCAGAAACAGGGAAGCAGCCAGCACAGGGCTGTCTGCTCTCCCATCTTGAAGAACACTGCATGCCAACCAACCGGAGAGTGGGCTGGGGTGCCGTGTACCTCAGCGCAGGGGCTCCACAGCATGTAGAGATGAGGGAGCAGGGAGCCCTAGTCTCAAGGCACACTGTGCCTCAACCAGCTGCAGCCAGCTGCAGAGCCAACCCAGGGCCTGCACAGCTGCCTGCTGCCCCAGTCTCCACAGTAATCTATTTTGGTGTGCTTTGTGCCACTTTTTTGCTACTGGGAAATCCCAGTAGGAAATTTTGCCCCAATGCTGCAAAGTAGCAGCACTGTGCATGGTTTAACATGAAACACAAGTGGTTTGTGGTGCCACAAAGAGGTTTGTGGTGCCACAACCCACACATGCTATGTACGGACATGACCACTGTGTCTAAATGCTTTTATGGATCAAAATCATGCTGCACATCTGGGCCTAAATGTGCAGCCTTTCTTCTTACTTAAAGTAGACAGCTAACTATTTGTTTCTTCCAATTACTATTCAGGGGCAATATGCCCCAATAAAGGATTTAATATTATTGGTATGCATGAAAAAAGAACTTGATTATATTTTCAAATAAAATAATTTTATTTAAAAATTAAAATAATTTTTATTGCAATATTTTTGTGAAGATTTTTCTGTCAATATTGTTGACATTTTTATCTTGTGGAAATAATGTGGTTTTTACTTAAAAAAACCGAAGGTATTATTGAAAAACTGAAATAAATAATACTTCGGGGTTTTTTCTTTTTTAAAAGTTGGCTTTCAGTAAAAGAACAAATAATCATTTTGAAAATAATATTAATAATATGTTCCTTAATTTCTTTTAAAAATTGAGGAAAATATTGGAGAAGTGAAAAGTGGCTCAGTAGCAAATGTGTGTGTTCGTTCACCCAAAAAGCTTTGTTAACTCTAACAAATTTATCACCTAATGCTGGTCAGACAGCATGTGCCCTGGTTCTGTAACACCTTTTCTGCCTTTTCTCAAAGTTTGGCTCCAAAGCCATACAAAATCTACCAACCCAGGCAGCTTAAACACTTGATATTCAGGAACACATATAGAGGGGAAAATTGGATCCTCTTCTATTAGGACATAATTTAGATGTTTTTCTATCTAAATCATAATTTAGATGTTTTTCTATGATGAGGTCCAGACTGAGCATGTTCTGAGTGGATATGTCGACATGTGTGCCCGACTGTGCAGTAACCACCAGTACTGTGCAGTCCTGGTGCTGCATGGATCGTTTCCAACCCTACTGTACAGTAGCAATGGCCTTTGAACAATGAGCAGGTCATTGCTACTGCGCAATAGCGTCATGGTTTGTGCCCGCCAACGCTATGTCATAAATGGCCATGACAGAAATCTGACTTCACAACTGACAAAGGAAAATGTAACATATTCTATAGACTGTAGAGTCCTTCAGGCAATTTGTTTTGGGGAACAGAATACGATTCTTTAACATCTGATGACAAACTTTAGGGCCTTAAGGACAAAGACTGGTTGCCTTTAATGCTACAATCTTACCTATGAACAATAAGAAGCTGTTAGAAAACAAACTTCAGTTAAAATAGTAAGCATAAAATGTCTCTTACCACAGGTTTTCCAGGCTCTCTTCTTGCCTAGCTCTCCTCCTCCCCTGACCCGTCCTCATTTTCCTCTTCCCCTATCCCTCTGTTACTGTTTATTCCCAGTTGTTCCTTCTTGCCCTCTACACACTACTCCAGTGGTTTTAATTATTCTCCATGATGACCCTGAAATCCTTCTCCTGATGGTCTCTCTTCCCCTGTTCAGTGTCATTTGGGACTGGTTATCTCATATCTCATCCTTGATGCTCCACTGTCTATTTAAAATCATTGAACAAAGAAGATTTTTTTTCCTCCAAAACATTCCTCTCCTCTCCTCTTCTCCTACAATTGTTTCATGGCCCTTTTAGTTACTTCACTCACATTTGACACCTCACTCCTTTATCCCACACATCAAGTCAATCACAGAATACAACCCTTTCATCGTGTCATAATCCATCTCTTCTTTACCTTTATACTGTTAAAATCCTTGCCCACCCATTGGTCAGCTTTTACCCTAACTACAGCAAAATTATAGTTTCTGGTCTATCTTTCACCTTATGTGGGCACTATTGGTTATTACCACCACTATGATCATTACGCACCAGGTCCCTGAGTGCCTGTATCCATCATACCCAAATTTGTTGTTCCTACCTTCACAACACTTCACAGCTTCACTCCTGTTTGAAATGACATTGTGAACTCTTACTCCATACTTCCACGAGTCTCATACCCTAGCACATTCACTTGCTTTGATAATTCCATGCATTTCTTTCTAGTGTTCTTAAATCTATCACCTTTTAACCACTGCCTCTTAATTTTGGAACTGCTTGCTTGGCTAGAGAATTAGGGCAGCCAGTTTTGAGGTTCGCTCTCTACAATTACTCACTCTACAATCTCCCTGTCGGCTATCTCTATAAATAATGCAGTCTCTTTGCTCCTACAGTTCAACAACTATTACCTCAGGATGTGAGAAGGAAGCTCAAGAAATGTGGCAGAAGTGCTTCCCTGAATATGAATGTGACACAAAAATGTCTTAAGATCACATGGCTGTGCAGGACAGATTGAAATGGTTCTAAGTTTTAGCTAAACCCTGAATGGAAGTGTAACAGGGAGCCAAGGGCTCCTTTTACTTTAAGGGAAATTTGCAGCAGGCAGCTGAGCAGGAACTAGCCGTATTACAAAAGCAGGCTGATCATCATTAAGCTGTAAATGAGCCACTCTATAGGGCTGCCCCCCCTCCCCTTCTCAGGGTCTTGTGAGTCTGTGCTGTGGAGGGTAGATTTTAGGAGTGCCATGGTCTCCTCCTTCAGATGGTTTGCTCTTTCCTGCCATGTCCTGATGGAACAATTTCTTCAATGGGAACTGGAATTAAGAGACCAGTGATGACTTCAAAAGACCCTTTGGCAGGATTTCTTATGGGGCTCTGACACCCCTTAACAGCCCATCATTACCACATCAAATCCGTTGATTTAGACTCCCGGTTTTTGGTTCCACATCACCATCCCCTTTCAGACACTGGTATTCTTTCAGGATGCCACTGGAGTGACTGCACCCTAGGCAGCTCCAATCTTAACAAAGTCCTTTTGCCAATGTCTGGTGACTGCTTACCACATGCAATTCAATTACTGACGCAAGCAGCCTTATGGTCAGGTCACTGTCTATATTCAACTCAAATCTCTACAGAAGATCCCTGAGGGGCTGGCCTCCCTGACATTTCCCTCAACTCTCTGTAGCTCTCACAGAACAAACAGAAGCTTGGACCCAGCCCCTCCGGCTCTCAGTGTCGCTGGTCCTTTAAGAGCTATTCAACTTTGCTCTGGGCCAGAGTAAATGTCCCTGGGTCATGTAAGGGCAAGTCCACGACCCCAAAACAGCACATCAGTGGGAAAAAAACACTGCCAGTCGTCCCGGTGCCTCCTGATTCACCTACCTCTGTGCCAGGCTGCTCCTCAATCTGCTCAGGTATGTGTTGGTCCCTCAACAATCAGGTCCAGCACTTTCTGGGCCACCTAGAGAGCCTCTGAGTCCAGAGCATCTTTTCTATAGAACAGCGACCCTCCAGCCACCCTTGCACTGCGGGCTCTTCCCCTCCTACCCACTGGAGTATGAGTCCTGGCTGCTTCTGCAGAACCCAGAAGTGGTTTCCACGTTCTGTCCACCGGTATCCTCCCTGC
The DNA here is from genome assembly GCF_052110815.1 of Crocodylus siamensis. NCBI lineage: Eukaryota > Metazoa > Chordata > Crocodylia > Crocodylidae > Crocodylus > Crocodylus siamensis. The sequence continues at coordinate 120,462,940 of NC_143395.1, forward strand.
ACTGCCCCTTTCTGGGGCCAGAAGTAGCTGCGCCGGTGCTTCTCCCTCCAATCTAGAGGGAGAGCCAGCTTTGAAACTGCCACCGCTCTGGTGCGATGTGGCTTGGCTTTCTCCTGACTGTGGCAGTGAGTAGCTGCTCCCCAGCAGTTTTCTGCCGGTGTGCTGACTCCCCTTGGCTCGTTTACATAAGCCCAAAGGGAAAGCTGTTTGCTTAATTAGGGGAGCAGACTGGCTTGGGGTCAGGGACCCTGAGGGCAGAAGTCTGGGGTAGCAGAAGCAGCTCAGCCAGAGGCCAGGGACCCAGAAGGCTGAGGGCTAAGACAGGCCTATAGCTGCTGTGCGAGGGCCAGGGGCCCAGAGAATGAAGGGCTGAGGCCAGAGCAGGCTTAAGCTGAAGTGCTTGAAGAGGGATTAGGGTGAGGGGCCCAGAGAACACAGGGAGCTTTCATAGGGTCAGGGGTTTGGCAGCCTGACTAGAGTGAGAAGAAGTGGCCTGGCCTAGGGGTAGAGGCCCAGGAGGCTGAGGGCTAGAATAGGACTATGGCAGCTGGGCAAGGGCCAAGGACTCAGAGAGTAGAAGGCTAAGGCCATAGTAGGGAAGCCAAGACTGAGAACATTTGAGCCAAGAGGCTAGCACCTGGAAAGGGGCTGAAGGCCAGTACTGGTAGAAAATGGGCCAGGGCCTGATGCCTGCTCCAGTGTGCTCTAATTAGAATATGCTACAGCAGAGTCGATTATTCTAATTAACAGCCTCAATGTCATGTATATTCAACATCCCCACATTTCAAAATGGTGAGCTCCCATGGGAACGTCGCATGAGCTTTAGTTAAAGTGCCCCTGCCACCATTTTGAAGCACAGGATGCCAAATACACAATATCCTGCAGGTGTTTTAATTTGAGTGGCTTCCAAGAGCCACTCTAATTAAAATGCCCTCTGCTCCACCCCAGTGCACATGTAAAGATGCCCTAGAGCCTAGCCAGGGCCAGGGGCCCAGCAGACCAGTTCAGTTAGTTGAGTGATGGGCAGGGTTTTCAGGCCCAGTGGATGATTTAAAAAGTAATACCTGTGAAGCATGATCATAGCTGTAGGAATGAAAGGAGGCCACCAATAGCCCTTAAGGTGACTGATGCCCTGAGGGGCATGGGCAGGGTCAGGAGAGCCCCACTTAAAACTTGAGGGCAAGGCTGGGATCAGCTGGGTCCAGGAGGGATCTGCTGGATCAAGAATTGAAGAGGGCTCAGTCTGGGACCCCGGGGAAGTCTGCCTTTTTGTAACCTAATTATTACATCAAAGTTGTGGCAGGTGAGAGGAAAAGAAGGGTACCCAAAGAGCCAGAGCAGGGCAGAAGCTGCTTGGCCACCAGGGGGGGCGTCAAGGCTGTTCCTGAGGCCCAATTCAGTTATAGGAAGATTTATCCCACTTAGTATATGGGATAAGCAGTATTGTCATTGAGAGCTGATTCAGATACATCATCTTGTGAGGACATTTCTTAGAACTGCAGAGAAAACTGGTCATTTTCAGGCTGAACAGTTGGCATCTGTGGTGGTAGAGCAGGATTTGAGAAAGTACAGCTCTTTCTCATTGGCTTTGGACCTATACTGCTGATGGATGTACTGGAAATGCTGGAAGAACTTAAAAAAAACACCCAAAAAACTGTGCTTTGGATCCATTCACCTCATCATTGCTGAAGGCTTGTTGGCAAATATTGAGACCTTTATTGAGGTTTTTTTTTAATGCCATCTCTCAGCAGAATACCAGGGGCTTGAGGAAAGTGTACATAGGTTGTTTAACCAAAAAAAAACCCCATTTCCTGCTGCTGACAGTCTAAGATTTCTCACCTTCCTTTTCTGGTTAAAATTCTGGAGAAGGTTTTTGTGAGACATCTCCCCAACTATCTAGATGTCTCAGATTTCCTTAAACCTTGCTGATATGTGCTATCTAGATGTCACATTACACCAGTGGCTCTGGCTGATGATTGACTAACAGTACCTGACAAAAGATTATGTGAAGATGATGGCATAATTTTCTCTATAAGCTGCATTTGATATTGTTGATCCAGAGATGCTGATTGCTTACTGTCTAGGAGGAACGGACAGTAGTTGCTTGGTGAGAGCTTCATTCTGGACCTTCAGAAAGACCCATGTGGTAACTGTTTATCTGCAGGGACCTACCGAGTTCATGGTGGAAGTGGGCTGCACAGCAGCTCCTTTAATTTTGCAGGTTCCCCTGCACATCCCTCCCCGCTCCCCCTCCCCCACCATGGCTGATTAGCCCACTAACTGGAAGGCAAATGCTGCCATATTTAAAACCACAGTTTTCACCTCCCTGCCAATCAAAAACAAGTGGCAGGGACCCTCCATAAATTGGCCAGGGCGGGGAGGGGAGAGTGCATGAGACAACCTGCATGATCAAAGGAGCTGCTGAACAGCCCAATTCTGCCATGAATTCAGTAGTTTCTTACTTATTGGTCTCACGGATGCTGATTTGTGAAGTTCCATGTTATCATTTCTCTTGTCTTTGGGAGTACTAGCTAGGAGACACAGACCAAAGCTTTTTCAACATGGTGATGATGCTAATGTTTCTTTTACTATTTTGTACTATGCAAAGGCAGGGGCATAGGCAAAGGTGAGCCTGAAGTGTACTAGCATTCATATAGGTCAGATTTGGTTAGATCACAGTCCACCCAATTAGCACCCAGGCCCCTCCAAATCTGATATTGGTTGAATATCAATCTAAGTGTTTAAGCAAATTTTATCAACATTATTTTAACTATGCACCCTGAAGGCAGGAGTTCACATATTGGACAAATAGGTTATGCACTTATCTGGAGTATGCATTTATCCAAATCATAGCATCATAGACAATTAGGGTTGGAATGGACCTCAGGAGGACATCTAGTACAACTCCTTGTTCAAAGCAGGACCATCCCCAACTAGCTCATCCTAGCCAAGGCTTTGTCTAGCTGGGTCTTAAAAACCTCCAAGGATGGACAGGCCATACCCCTTTGGGTAACCTGTTTCAGTGTTTTACTACCTTCCTTTACTACCTTTACCCTCCTCAGAAATCATGCGCTCCAACTCCCTAACTATTTTCATTGCTGGACTCTCTCCAATTTGTCTACATCCTTTCTGTACTGGGGGACCCAAAATTGGATACAGTACTCCAGATGTGACCTCCTCAGTTCCAAATAGAAGGGAAGAATCACTTCCCTTGATCTGCTACATTCACTCCTACTATCAGAGATGAAGACACCTGGAACAAGTACGTTTTCTTTTTTTTTTATGTGTGGAAATTATATAATCAAAATGTAGTATTAAGAATCCAGCAATACACAGGCCGAGGCCCCTGCTACACATTGCATATCTTATGCAATTAACCAGTTAATCATGCAATAAATTTAGACCGGCCATAAGTGCAGAGTAATTATCACACACTTAACTTGTGAATCACACAATACATTTACCAGCCACATGTGCAAAATAATTATCATACCATAAAAATGACTATCCAGCTATAGAGAGCCAACTAGCTACAAAGTTAGTGCTTGAAAATATGTAGCAATTCTATAGCTGGTTTAACCAGCTTTAATTTGAATGTGTGGCAGGACCCTAAGTGGTAACTTGAAAGAGTCTAGGAGGGATTAAAGAGACCTCAGTAGAACTGAATGCCTTGCAAGACCTGACATTGAAATGTGAAGAATATTAGATGTCAGTAGACTAACTGAGGGAGTAGGGGGAGACCTTGGCAACAGCCCCAGTTGCCACCTTTGGGTAGGGTTTGCAAAAATATCCACTGCCACCGTAAGCACTATGCAGCTGGTGCTGCCCTGTGCATTGCTGCTGCATGGGCTGTGGAGTTGCCCTATTACAGCTCTTGTAGGTGTATGTGGCAAGCTTACAAATTCAGCCAGGCTCAAACAGGCTCAAAAAATCTTCATTTTGATTGGTGGAACCTGTCCACCAATCAGGTAAGGGCTGGGGGAGGGCAGCCCTGCCCCTTGCATGGAGGTGGGTGGGGGCAAAGAGCCTCCCAGACGTGATTGAAGCCTGCGTTTTGCAGGTCTGACAAGACTTTGGGGGTGGAGCCTCCGAAGCAAATAAAAGGAGCTGTGTGCTCAGCATGTGAAGAGAGAGAGACACATCAGGGACAGAGAAGGAGGAAGAAGGGACAGAGAAGAGCTGGGTAGATTTGCCCAGTGGGTGCTTCCAGTTGCCCTGAAGAGCCCCAAAGACTCACTCACCAGGACCCATGCATCAGCCCCATTTGGTGTGCAGGGCTGTGCATGGAGCTCAGACCCTGGGAAGTACTTGAGGCAACTTGGGTCTGCAAGCCCTAGCATCTCAGTGCACAGTACAGTGCACAGAGCCTCAAACCTTGAGAGCCATGTGAGGCAGCTCGGGTTTGTGACCCTTGGCAAGCGACCAGGCTTCTCAGTGTACCAGGTGGTGCGCAGCAGCGCCAAGATGCTTGGAGCCACCAGCAGCAGCTCAGGTCTCTAACCCCTGGCTTGGGGCTGGGGTGCGGGTGCAGGCAATGTTGCACAGAAAGTCCGGGAGTGGGCCTAGCTGTGGTGCCGCACAAGGTGGCCTGGGCCTCTAACCCATAGCACAAGGCAAAGCACCCCCTACATGCAGCGGCGCATGTAGCAGTTGTAGTAATAGCTTATATATTAAGAGAGTTTTCAGGTTGCCCAATCAATATAATTTGTTCTGGATTGAGCTATTGTTCATTTGCATTTTGAATAATAGAGTACCTATATATTGTATAGGGTTTATTGTTTTGTAAATTTATTCATATTCATATATTTATATATAAATATGTGTGTGTGTGTATAAAACCATATTCTTCCCCTCTAATGGTTTTGTTATAATAATAAACTTGTATATAATTAAGTAACTGATTGACTGAGCTTCACTCTATAGGGGATGGAGACGGCCGCTGGGCTGCTGTGTCCCTCCACAGCACACTGCCCTGCCAATAATTCCCTCAACTGGAGAGGGGAGTACAAACCCATGTACACATGTGTGATACATGTATATTTTGAAATAGCCAGCCCAGTGAATGAAGTACCTTGAGGATTCATTGTCAGAACCTTCCAAGGGAAGAAAAGGAGGAAAACATTTCTTCAGAGCAAATATCTTCTAGAAAACGTAGGTCATTGTAAAGAGAACAAAACTTCTCTTCCAGGCAATTCATTTAAACAGCCTGAATTTTTAATTTTAATGCATGACTTGACCCTTTGATAAGAAAGGAATTCAAGCAGCTTTAAATGAAAGAGAGGACTGCTTGTCTGTTCTGTGCCAATACACTTGGTTCACACACTCATGGCTGGGTTTATGAGCCTGTCAAGAATGAGCACTGCCTATCACCTTGTTTTCTAACTTTATTAAGTCTACCTGATAAATCCTCTGCTATAATGCTTGTTCAGGGACACAGTCCACATGAGTTGTTTACTACACAGTTGACTAATTAGCAGCACAGTAAACGTCTCAGTGTCTACATGTGTGCCCCTATTAGGATGGAATAAAAGAATTTACTCCACAGTAGGATAGTACTAATTTACTCCACAGCAGGATAGTACTTGTAAATACTTGTACTATCCTACTGCAGAGTAAAAAGTTCAACAGCTGTGCATGTGTAGATGCTGCCCCACATGGGTGACTGGTGCCTTCTGAGTCTGGGGGGCGGGCACCAGATCGCTGACAGGGGGGAATGGTGTTACCTGTCAGCTCCATGTTCTTGGGGAACCCTGATACAGGACACAGACTGTCTAACTCACAAAGACTCACCCCCCCAACCTAAACAGAAAACCTGAAGCAGAGACTGCAGTGAATTCTGGGATCAACGAAGCAGGGGAGCACTGCATGATGGGGAAGCTGTGTTCCGAATGCTAATCGACCCTTACACCCAGCTCAGCATTTATCAGACCAGTTCTAATTTGGATTTACAAAGGACTTTCCCCCCCCGACACACACACAGAACTCTAAGCAAAAGTAAGTTTAATAGGCATCTTGGGCCGTACATTCCCCGGTCCCACTATGAGAGGCCTATATAAACTTAATTGGCTAAAACTCGGTTGCCGGGTTAGGGAATGCTGAGGCAATAGACCGAGTCAGAGGGGGTATGGGCAACATTTAAACAATGGCACAGGGTTCATCACAGCGTCCAGCCCGTTGGAGCCCTGACCACAAGTGTTGTCATACTTTTCCCGAGACGACTGGTGGAAGTCCTCTCCACAACAGGTTATGAACACTGCAATAATTGCCTTAAGTCTGTTAAAAGACTATAGTAAGATCTAAAAAGTCATACTAAGCTGAGGCTTGTTCACAGCAAGCAAAAATCCAAAAACCCCTTGTCAATAAAAAGGGTGTTTCTGAAAACGCCAAGAGAGATATCTGCTATCTATAAAAATGTCAAGCTGGCTCCAAGTAGGTGTTTTACTGAGTATCCATCAAGTTCCTGAGATGTTCCACTCAGATAACCCCTTGTCAATAGAGAGGTTGTTTCTGAAAACACCAAGAGAGATATCTGCTATCCATAAAAATGTCAAAACAATTTGATTTACAATATTGACAATGCTTGAAAGAAACTAAACTGAGGGTATAAAAATCTGTAAAAGAAGCAGCAGTGGGGATGCTGACACCACTCACTTTCTTCTGGAGAGGCTGCAGGAGAAAAATCATCTCCCTTCAAGGATCGTGCTGAAACCTTTAACCTGTCAGCTTTGCAGCCCTAGTGCCTTGGACTGGTGAGATCCCAGCTCTCTCTCTCTTTTCTCTTCTCTCCCTCTAAGCATAGATTTCTGAACTTGAACTGTATTAGTTAAGCTTGAGCTAAGTTTCCCCAAATACTTAGTGAACCCAGGGTATACTGTGACTGTTTGTGTTTGTTTTTCCTTTGCATGTCTATCACTACTAGTGTTGATATATTTCATCTACTTAGCAATAAATAACTTTTATAGTCAAACTGGTGGTAACTGAGTATATTTCGTCTTCTTTACTTCTCTTTCCCTACTTGCTCTGTAGCAACACCCCTCTTACCTAAGCTAAAGATCCCTGTGAAGCCCAGAAATACTGTGGGGTCTGCTCATCAAAAGACTAAAAGATTGGGATGTGCTGAGTTCAAAACACATAAGGGGATCAGCTTGTACAGGCTGATTGACCCAGTGTGGCTCAGACGTGCCCTAATGAACTGAATGCTGGCCCATGAGGGTGTCATCTGGACACCCAGCCAGATTCAGAGGTATTCTGTTTAATTGTGTGCTTGTGTCTGACTGTAGTTATTGTTGCTCTGATGAACTGATTCCTGGCATATGAGGGTGTCAGCCTGTCCCTGCTGATCAACCCGGCCAGGTCAGGCATGTCACGTTAATCTGTGTGTGTTTGTGTGTAGGACTGATTTGGGGACTGGAGGAACCCAGCCCCACTGAACTGAGTCCTGCAAGATAGCTCCATTGGGGGTGAGGGCTTGCAGAAGGGAGAGATACAGCTCCGTATAGAAACACAAGTAACACAAGCAGCACATTGATAGAATTACCAAGACCCTAGCCCTAATAAATGAGCATACCCCAAAGTAGCGGGCAAATCTGGTAACAGTGGGGTCCCCCAGCAGCTGATCGCCGAGCCAGTGATGAAACCAGAAATGCACTTCTGGTTTTGCACCTAGCACTTCCAGGGGGTGCACAGCCAATCTCGGGGTGCATGTGCCTATGCTGGGGTGCAGAGGTCACCAATGCTGCCCCAGCTGGCTGGGGCACAAGCATACTTCAGTGTGGGAACTACCTGCCAGCTAGGCTTGCACTGAAGCACCCTCATGCCCTAGCTAGCCCCTCTGCAGCACACTGAGCGAGGGAGCAGCTCTAGGCTGGCAGGCTTACCCTCTGAGTTGCTCCACCCCAGCTCAATGTGCTGTGATCCTAGGCATACATACAGACATGTACCGAGTAGCAATAAACTCTGGGATAATAAGCTCCAGAGTTTATTGCTACATATTAACAGATGCACCCAATGACAGCACAGGTAAGGCCTAGTGCTTCAGCCCTAGAGGTGTGAGTTCAAGCCCTGCTCTAGACTCATAGTAAAGGTTGTGTCTAGGTAACCCAGCAGTAGATGGGTATCTGACAATCCAGGCTGTGAAGTCACAGGTGGCTGGATGTGATATTAAGTACATCAACCCCTTGAGTGCTATGGACTACAGAATCTTGTGTGTTTTAAGCATACTGCTGTAATGGGCTCTTGGGCTTAGACAGGCCTTTGACTTGATAATGCTCATGTAGGGTGTAGACAGGGATAGCAATAGAAACATTTCAAATGAAGCACCCTTAGAAAGATTTCATAAAGGAAATGTTGCAGCTGGAGGACATAAGTACAGCTCTGTTGTCTGTTCCTGGAAGGAACATTCAAAATGCTGCAGCCTTCTTTAGCCTAGCCATGGGATGCTAGAGGAGGCTGTAGCGACTTGTAGGTACACTCTTCACTCTCCTGTCCCCCATCCCTTACAGGGACCAGAAGGGATGGTAGGGCCAAGAGCCCTGAGCAAAGTCAAAGGCAGGGGACTCCCCAGACCTGCTGATACTCCAAATCCAGTTCCCTATATTTCTTCATTCCCTCTCTCAAACAGACAGGTAGAGGAAACTGGTGCTTTACAGCCCAGTTGCAGTAGTGGTTGGGGTCTGTGGGCATTGGCAGCAGTCTGGTAGGGGGTGTGGTAAAAGCCTTGTTCCAGGCATGGTTAAGATAGAAGTCCCAGCTTAGATGTCATGGGTCTCAATGGGAACCTGGCAACTTTCATAGTTTCATAGTTTCATAGTAGCTAGAGTCAGAAGGGACCTAGGTAGATCATCTAGTCCGACCCCCTGCCTTAGCAGGAAAGAGCACCGGGGTCAGATGACCCCGGCAAGATTTTAAAAATCCCCAGGGTAGGAGCCTGCACCACTTCCCCTGGAAGCTGGTTCCAGGCCCTAGCCGGCCTGACTGTGAAGTAGCGCCTCCTAATATCTAATCTAAACTTACCCTCCGCCAGTTTGTGACCGTTATTCCTGGTCACTCCTGGCAGCGCACGGGGGAACAGGGACTCCCCCAATACTTGCTGATCCCCTCTGACCAGTTTGTAGCAGGCCACAAGGTCCCCCCTTAACCTTCTCTTGTGGAGGCTAAACAGGTTCAGGTCCCGTAGCCTCTCCTCATAAGGCCTGCCCTGCTGACCCCTGATCATACGAGTGGCCCTCCTCTGAACTCTTTCCATATTGTCCACGTCCCTCTTGAAGTGTGGCGCCCAGAACTGGACGCAGTACTCCAGCTGCGGCCTGACCAGTGCCGCATAGAGGGGGAGGATCACCTCCCTGGACCTGCTCGAGATGCATCTGTGGATGCATGACAGGGTACGGTTGGCCTTCTTGACTGCCTCCCCACACTGCCGGCCCATGTTCATCGTGGAGTCAATGACGACTCCAAGATCCTTTTCCGTCTCCGTGCTGGCAAGAGGGGAGTTCCCCAACCTGTAAGTGTGGTGCCGGTTCTTCCTCCCCATGTGCAACACCTTGCACTTATCAGTGTTAAACCCCATCCTATTCTCATCCGCCCACCGTTGCAACCTGTCAAGGTCAGCTTGTAGCCTATTGCACCCTTCTAGTGCACCCACATCCCCCCACATCTTAGTGTCATCAGCAAACTTGAACAGGGTGCTTTCTACCCCGTCATCCAAGTCACTGATGAAGATGTTGAACAGTGCGGGCCCGAGGACCGAGCCCTGCGGAACCCCACTGCCCACATCCTTCCAGGTCGAGAAGAACCCATCCACTACCACCCTCTGGGTGCGGCCCTCCAACCAGTTGGCAACCCATTTGACCGTGTGGGCATCGACACCACAGTCTCCCAGCTTTTTGATGAGGACAGGGTGAGAGACAGTGTCGAAAGCCTTCCGGAAGTCCAAAAAGACTACATCCACAGCAACCCCTGCGTCTAATGATTTGGTGATCTGATCGTAAAAGGCCACCTGGTTGGTCTGACAAGACCTGCCACTGATGAACCCATGTTGGTTGCCCCTGAGCATGCATTCCCCCGCAAGGCCCTCCTGGATTTCCTGGCAAGGACTTCCTGGGATTTGGAGTTGGACCTGGCATGTGCACCATTATCAGCTGTCCACATCCATCTCCCTTCCTCCCCTGTGCATAAATAACCAAAAGTAAAACACTCCAAATAGTAACCCATTTAAAAAGGTATTATTTTAGAGTCTTTAAGCCACTTTGGAATGTTTCAAAGGCTTGTACATTTGTATAATTGACCCTTTAAAACAATTCAAATGCATTTGAAATGCTTTAAAAGTTATGTCCACCACTCTGATAGATGGTATGGTGTTGAGCACAGAGGGGATTGATAGAAGTCATCTTTAGGTGACTCTACCAGATGAAAAAACTAAATTTGTTATTTTTCCCTATTGGCATTGTGGGAATTTTTACCTTCTAGTGAGAAAATTCTTTCTAATATCTAACCTAAACTTCCCTTGCTACAACTTGAGACCATTGCTCCTTGTTCTGTCATCTGCCACCACTGAGAACAATCTAGCTCCATCCTCTTTCGAACCTCCCTTCGGGTAGTTGAAGGCTGCTATTAAGTCTCCTCTCAGTCTCCTCTTTCTAAACTAAATCTTCTCTAAATGTGCATGAAATCAGCATAACTTTGTCAGCATACATTCATTTTAAAGACTGATTAGAATGTTTATTTCTGAGTGGTGCATTATATCTAAATTTCTTCATACTGTACTTATACTTCCATTTCTTCTTTATTTTTGTTTGTTTCCTCAGAACTTTATCATGACAGATTAAGGATAGGAAAATGTACATGAAAATAATGGCATTTTATTTCTTTTCTGCCAGCTAATGGTAAATGTGGTAGTAGTCTTTGTGTTTTATATTGTATAATATATGATGAAACCAATTAAGTGCCAGTCTAATGGTTATTAATTACTTACAAATGTGAAAAGTGACCCTGTAATCAATGAATTACTCACAGAGTAAGGAACTACTCATCATAAATTAGAGCAGCAGAATATGCCTAATTAGAGCAAGACTCAAATCCTTACATACACTGGTGAACACTTTCTTACACAAGTATTCTCACTGATTGGGCACTACTCTTCACAGGAACAAACAAGGAAGGGCTGCATAACTGTAGGTGAACAGAAATAGTCTAACTGCTTTCTCCTGTGGAAGAAAAAAAAGCCACTATGGTGGTGGCTAAGTGCTAAGTGAAGAAAATCCTTTGCAGGTAGCAATATCCTTTGCAGAGTTTCCCACTCTCCCCACCTCTAGAGGTAGCTAAACTCAACCCCAAACCCCACAGATGCTCTCTGATCCACTTGGGCTCTGGGGGGGGATGGATCAACAGAGGAATTGTGCTGCCATGAGAATTCTGTTCTCTAACCCTGAGTCCTGGTCCCAGTGTCAGGATTTTTTTAGATGAGAGAGGCCTGTCTACATGAGAAATTTATTGTGGAATTGCCTAATTAGTTCCACAGTAAACATCTTGGCATCTACAGGTGCAGGGCTAGTAAGCTGGAGCAAACCATAAAACTCTGCAGACAGACAGTACTTTTAAATACGAGTGCAATCCTGCTGCAGAGTTTTTTCCTCTGCAGCACTGCAGGCAGGCAGCCCTGCACTGGAACACCCCCGTGCCCCAGCCAGCACCATCACAGCATGTTGAGCTGGGTCAGAGCAGCCTCAGGCTGGCAGATTGATCCTTTGGCCCTCCTGCCAGCTGGAGCTGCTCCGACTCTGCTCAACATGCTGAAGTCCTGGGTGCATGTGTAAACATGGCACCTGGGAGCAAAAAACTCTGGTGTGATAAGCACCAGAGTTTATTACATTGCGTTACTATACATGTGTAGAGGCACTCAGATTCTCCCACACAGCTCCTTTAAAGGGGCTCTCCATGGCATTAGTAGGAGTGGGAAGGAAATCATAAACTTTAAAACCTCTTACATTTCTCTTATGAGTTCCCCTGGGCCTGGTTAGGGAGGAAATGATCCCTCATTCTTCTCTCACCCAATGCACATGCTTCACCTATAGGGCCTTCTTCACAGTTAGCAGAAATGCTGCTATCCTGGTATCTCAGCCACCTTCACAAGATTTGTAGATCTGCATACAGGCTAGATGAACACCTTGCTGGGGTCATTTGACCCCAATATTCTTTCCTGCCATGGCAGGGGGTCGACCTTGATGATCTGCTCAGGTCCCTTCCAACCCTACCAACTATGAAACTATAATTTTTTGGTGCATGGATCTCAGAAGCACAACAGGCACATGCATTAGCAAAGGTCTGCGAGAAGCTATGATTATTCTCTCTAAATACTAGGAAGTAAGCATGAGAAATAAAGAAGAGTTATTTAAGCTGAAGGACAATGTTGGCACAAGAACAAATGGATATAAACTGGTCACAAATAAATCAAGGTTGATAATGAGAAGATTCCTAACCATCAGAGAAGTGAGGTTCTGGAACAGACTTCTCATAATTGTAGTGGGGTAAAAGCATAATGGTTTTAAAATGCAGCCTAGTTAGTTTTTTTAAAAGGGTTGCATGACGTGGCTTCCACTGTAGCAGTGAACTGGGTTCAGTGAACCAGATGGTCCCTTCCAATGTTATATTTTTATTTTTCCAGATTTCCAAAAAGTACCTTTTTCCTTGAGCTTGTCATATTAAACGGCAGTAATCTAATTCCGTGAGAGAGCAAGTGTGTCTACTCATGATCTTAATGTGATGCAATAAATCCTGGCAGAGTTCATGCTGGAGTTTATTGCCCCTAGAGCAGCATTTATATGTGCATCCAGGACCACACATGTTGAGCCAGGGCAGAGCAGCCTTGGCTGGTAGGGAGTTCAGGAGGTCAGCCTGTCAGCCTATTGCTGCTCTGCCCTGTTTCAACGTGTTGTGGAGGGGCTGGCTGGGGCACAAGGTGCTCCAGTGTGGGGCTAGCTGGCAGGCAAACTGTCGCACCCTCATGCTCCAGCAAGCCCTGGTCACTGTCTACATGTACATTGTGGCTGAGTAAATAACTCTGCCGCAGACTAGTATTTGTGTTGGGCAGTACTATTCTATGGTGGAGTTAATTAGTTTACTTTGGCCTAATAGGGATGCATGTGTAAATAGTGATGCTTTACTGTGGAGCCAATTAGTCAACTCCATAGTAAAGCGTTCCACTGCTACTTGTCCCTGAAGAACACCTGTGCCATGTACCCTCTGGCATGCGGCAGGTTGCCCCAGGTAGGGTAGGAGGCTGGGGTCAGCAACTGTGCTGGCCCCAGTAGCCTTACCTGGGGTCCTGGGGACCTCCAGGAGCTGCAGCCATGGCACTCCTGCCGCTTGGAGCCTGGCTGGCAGCTGGAGTGTGGCTGTGGCTGGCCAGGCTCTGTTTTTGGGTGGCTTGCACTGTCCCCGCGTGCGCTATGCTCCTTTTTTTTTTACACAGGTGTTTTTGACCCTGGGATCTCCTGGGGTCAGAAACAAACCCCATGCTGCTACCTTGCAGTGAAGAATACATCTGAATGTGTTGTGTGTGGGTCTGCAGTGGCACATACCACATGGTTGTGCTTGTCTTGATGTGGTCAGTAAGTGCATCTTGCAAGCTTGAGTTCAATAAAGTTGAGGTGTGCACTTCCTAAATAGATACATTCAGTACCTTGCAGAACTTGGTCCTAATATGCTCTAAAACAGTCTTGAACCTGCTTTTCTTTTGGTTTTAGACAGGGAAAAAAACCACTTTGCTGTTTTAATAATAATATACTGATTACAGGTTAAATCATAGAGTTTTGCCTTTGGATGTTGAAACCATTAGAAAGTACTGGTTGGATAAGCTCCATGTGGACTTTCATAGCTCCAACTCAGCCTAATAGATCCAGTTTTTTTAATTAACTGCACATAAGCTACAGATCCACCTTCAGTATATCATGCCCTCAGATAAAAAAAAAACCCAAACAAAAACCTATAGTTTTTTCAACAGACTTGAAAGAAGATATATTCAATTCTGGAACTTAGCTATAGTTTTCAGAGTTACCCTTATCAATTGTAAACAAATTCACATATTTCTTACAGTGCTGTACAGATCATAACTGCATGGCCAGGATGAGTGCTGAGGAAGGGTACTTGATGCACAAAAGCTTGTCCAAAATCTCTTCCAAGTATACAGTGTACAATACAAGATATCACAAAAACTTCTTGCCTCTCATATGTTCCCTGGACCATCACAGCTACAACACTCCAACCCTACTGTTCCAGGATGTCATGTCACAAAAGTTAATAATGAAGACAAATGAAATGTAGAAAAATATTATTAGTAATTTGCTAAAGCTGGGACGGATTTTATTTAACTATGTTTAATTGTATTGGAGTTCCCTGCATAAAAGGGAGCTGGGTCAGCAGGCTGTGATGGAATAAATCACCAAAAAAGCAGATAATATTAAAGAACTGGTCTAAACAAACATCACCACACATCAAGGGACCAACTGTAAAATCTGCAGAATATACATATAGTTTAATTCCTGCATACAAAATATTGGGGTCTAGTCTGGCTTGGAGTCTTTGACATTTGAACAGTTCGTATTCATAATGGATTTTGGTTTTTTAGCATAGTTCAGTAGGAGGGCCAACATTTTTCCAGCTTATATTTAGGTCACGTATTCAGCTTGCATATTAGGTTACAAAATTAAGTTTAAAGGAGTGAACATATTGAAAGAAAATGCATCTACTTTGTTGTAGTTATTTCCACAAAATCATAGAAATGTAGCGCTGGAAAGAATCTCTAGAGGTCATCAAGTCCAATTTCCTACTCTAGGCACGATCATTCCCATCTAAACCAACCCAGACATTTTCAGAGTGACTGAAATAAACATTATGAATAGAAAGACTGACAGGGTTGAATTCTGTGAAAATTTTCTTGCTTTGGTTTTTTAACTGGATCTTTTAGGCATCTTCAACTGTCAAAGTATTTTTATAAAGGGAGCATTTGGTGAGATTGAGAGTCAACACTGTTAAAATGAAATTTTGTCTGTCAAAATCAATGATGTATGCCAGGGCTTTTCAACTTCTAAGTGGCTGGGAGTTGAACCAAAAGGCTTGCACCAGCAGAGGCTGCATGCCAACAGGTTGTGCCACGGTGAGCCAAAGACCCTTGGGGCTGCATACTGTACAGAAGCCTCTCCTCTGTTGTCCTGGCCACTGCACCCTGCTCCTCCCCTCACTGCTGCACCATATGCCCAGCCAAGCACTCTTCTCTTTGCCACTCCACTGCCAGCCCCAGACTTACTCTCAGCTCCCCTGGGCCATGCTACACTGCACTGCCCCACCACTTAGGGCAGGGGCAGGCAGAGAAAGCTGGAGTTGGGAGGGGAGCCTGGAACCCTTGGTTGCTGTTGTAGCTACAGTGATGTGGGGATTAATAGCCAGGCGGGAGCCTGGGGCCACTTTTTTACCAATCACAGGCCACTTGCAGCCTGCAGGCTGGTAGTTGGACAGGCCAGACCTATGCCATTGACTTTGCTGGGGGCTAGGATTTCACACCTTTGTTATGTTTCTGGATTTGCCACTGCTTTACCAAGTATTGTCTAGATGGCTAATTTACTGTTCTAGGTAGTGGCACCCAAGGACACACTGCCTGGCTCCGAAACCATAACATACTAAACCAGAAGCAACATATATACATCGATCTGACATGCAGGCCAGCTAATTGGCACTGCCACTAAGCAAGTGTATAAAGCCCACCTTGAGTGCGAGGTGGACACAACTATACTACTTTCAGCAGGCAACCTAGGTGGACCAGCACAGCATATTTCAGGTGCCAGCTGCTTAGCTTAGTAGGTTTGCATTGTACGTGTGCCATTTGTGATACTGGGCAAACACTTAATTGCTTGATTGCTAATTTTACACGCAAAATAACAGTGCCATGTACAGTATGTCCTAGAATTGTTGTGAGGATTATTTAATGTTTAAAAAGTACTCTGAAATCCTTGGTGTCTGTGCAAGGATCCAGGATTTGGTCTTAAATATGAAATATTATGTAAAGTAATTCTGCTGTAATGGTGTGAGATGCTGCTTATTTATATGGTTAAAAATCTGTCAGAACTCCTTACACTGTTGAATTGTAAAGGTGAGCTAGTATATAGCACATTATAAATCCTACGTTTTACAATATTATCATCAGATTTTTCAAGATACTGTATTACAATCATTTAATTACATTAGCTTGATTCTAGGTGCATAGATGCTTTTATACAAGTTTTTAAATTACTGACTATATGGCAACATATATCTTACGTTTCTTCCCAAAGATAACTTTGAGAGTTGCTAATTAATATTTTAGCATTTGTGATTTCTGACATACAGAAGTAACTATCAGTTATCTTTCAGTACTTAACACTACTGACTGACTGGGACTAAGTTTACCATATTATGTTCATTTAATGGGCTATGCAATGGGGTTCTCATGGAGTAAGTTATTCCTTAGAAGGCTAGAACCTCAACTAACTAATTTGGTATAAACTGACGTGACACCCATTTATACCAGCTAAAGGTCTGATCCAAGGAGACTGAATCTATTCCATAATTATTTTGTAATAGGTGACCTGTACACAGATGAGTTCATAATTTCAGAAGGTGATGCCACTCCAGTAATACAAATGTAAGGTAGTGACCATGCAATTTGTCATTCCTTACACATTTTCCCCTAATGCAAATACCCAGAGCCATGTGTAGATACCATCCTTATTGGTCAGAGACAAAGCAAGAAATCCAGAGACTTCCTGTTAAGCCTTCCTGCCTTAAGCCTGCTGTGTGTCTAGGAACTGCAGAACAGAATACATTTCAGAATGCCCTGTGTTTTGAGATTTCCTGATGGGAGCCTGATGAGCTGCAATACAAAGACAGAACTGTGCTGCATTTAATGATACCATTAGAGCCTTAATCTACTATTTCTGTGCTTTACTAGCTTTGTCTCTGACCCTTAATACTATTTTACTATTGCTGACTCTGCTTGAGCAGAGTAGTTAGCTGTGTTAGTCTGAAGTCAGGTTGAAAGAAGGGTAGAGAGGCACCTTATAAATTAATCAAATCAGAGATGCATAAGCTTTTGTGAGCCAGAGCCTGCTCTGTGCATGTTCTTTCATAGCATCTGATGAAGTGAGCTGTCTCACAAAAGTGTATTCATCTCTGATTTAGTTTATACAGGGCACATTTCTACCCTACCTTCTGCCTGATAGTACTTGGTGATAAACAGACATTGGGAGCAGCTATATGAGAAGTTTACTGAAGAGTTAATTAACTCTACAGTGAAGCATCAACATCTACATGTGCATTGCTATTAGGCTATTAACTCCATCATAGGATAGTACTGCCCAACACAAGTATTATCCTATGGTGGCACTATTTAGTGTGCTACAATGCATGTGTATACTGACATGGCTGACTGGGGCATGAGTAGGTGACCACATTTTCAGAAGGGAAAGGCAGGACACATGCCTGCCTTCCCCTGGGAGCCCCATGCCAGCCCATCATGCCTGCCTGGCCTCTCTAAAGCCTACATATGGGGGCACAACTCCATGCTATGGCTGCCCCTGCTGCTGTCAGGTGGGCAGGGGGTGCCTTGCCATGACAGTATGGCAAGTGTGGGGCTGTCAGGGGTAGGGCAGCAGGGCGGGGAGCCCTGAGCCTGCAGCAGGTAGCCTGCATCCACCCCCACCCTGCACACAAATCTGGGGAGGCATGTGCCCCCTCCCCCCATACCCCCTGCATGAGCTGCCTGTGGTTCTGCCCTGCTCCATGCTCTGGTCCCATGCCTCATCTTGACTGGGCAGTGCCCCCAGCCTCTTCCTCACTCCCTCCCTCATGGGGGGGGGGGCGTTGATCTGCACCCCCTACCAACCCCCCAGCCTCTTCCCCCCATAGACTTATCTGCAGAGAGCTTCTCTCCAGGCTGCCTGTGTGTGGTTCCAGCCATGTGCATGTGCGTGGGTTTGCCCATACACCTGGCAACCCCTGCATCCCACTCCAGGCAGCCACTTGCAGGCTGGAATGCTGCCAGCCTGCCAGAGGAAACCTGCCATTTGCCATGGATCCCTGCATGATGCTGCAAATCCAGGATAAATGCTGTCCTAAAGTCATGCAGTCCAGGACCAGGATTTGAGGTTCCCAGTTGGGGCTGCCCTGCCCAATTAAGGATGAGTGGTCACCCCAGGCACAAGGATGCTATAGTGAAGGGGCTGCCTGCCAGCTGGCCCTGCCCTGGAACACCCTCATGGCCCAGCCAGGCCCCCCACAGCATGTTGAGCTGAGGCAGAGCAACCCAGGACTGATAAGGTGATCCCTGACACCCCCTGCCAACCAGGGCTGCTCTACCCTGGCTCAATATACTGCGGTCATGGGCACATGTGGAAACTGTGCCTGGGAGCAATAAACTCTGGTGCAAAATACACCAGAGTTTATTGCTTTGCATTAATAACGCATGTAGATGTGCCCATTTTGCTATACCCTAAGCTAGACCTGTCAATATAGTGTGACAGTGACTTTACCTTCTTAATCATATGCCTTAAAAAATGTAAAAACAAAAAAAAAGTCCTACACAAAATGACAATTTTTTTTTATAAAAGTTACAAACACATTCTATTTTCCTAAAACAAAATTAAAGTGGGTTTGGAAAGAACTGTATAGTGAGGTGGACTATTTGGTGTATTTTAAATCCTATGACCCCAGCTGACTTCCTGCCCTTTGGGCGGGGGGCTGGACTCAATGATCTTCTGAGGTCCCTTCCAGCCCTAATGTCTATGAAATCTATGAAATCTATGAAACCATAAACTATAATGGAGTGACAATCTGTCTTGAAACGGCTTGGACAAATTCCTGTAGGTCACACCACAGTTTTAATATTGCCAAGATGACATGGAGGTGGTGGGGACTGCATGTAAGTCTGCCATGCTGAGGGTATCCTCAGTTGCTGAGGTCTCAGTAGGCATATGGAGGGCATAACCTATTTTTGCACAACTCCAGCCTACAATCCCCAATGCTGCACTGAGGTTGAGTATGTGGAAAGAAAGTAAGGGGAAAATATGGGAAGAGGTGTATGGGTTTTGGGAAAGAGTGAAGGAGGTATGTGCAGACCACAATGCATTCCAGCTAATCCCAATTGACTGGCAATCCCTTGGGGACTGTTTCTAGTTGACATGAACTAGAATGGCCCCTGAGCCGCTCCAACCTATTCTATGGGTAGGGTTGAAGTACAGAGTCAAGTAGCAGTAACCTGTCAGCTGTTACAGTCTCTGGAAGTGCATTTGCAGTTTTTGACATTTTACAGGAATCAAGCAAAACATTTCCAAAAGTGTCAACTTTAGAGGGCCCTGGATACCCCAGTATATAATATATAAAATAAAATACTTCTTTCCTCATTCTCCTCCTAGTATTTCCTAAATGCTTCTACTGATAATTCCCAGGCAAAAAATAAATTGTAACTAGAGAGTTAAAGTTGAACATAAGAATCAGTAATGCAAGGGTAAAAAGAGCTAAAGCAATATCATGAGATGACTGTACAATAATAATTAAAGGATTTTAGATCTGTAGTCTCAGATTTACATTTAAGCTAGTTTTTAAAGACTATAGACCTTTCTATTTTTCCCCTCTATGGCTTTAGAGATGGGGAAGATTTAAGTTACTGGGATACATATCTTACCTTGACATATTCGGGTTTCATCTAAGTATAAATTTCTATGATTTTCCTGGATTTGTAATGCTTGGCTTTGGGATGATAACAAAATTAATGTATTTTATTTTGAACCTTCTGTTTCTGATCCACACTGTTAATTTCATAGATTTCATAGACATTAGGGCTGGAAGGGACCTCGGGAGATCATCGAGTCCAGCCCCCTGCCCAAAGGGCAGGAAGTCAGCTGGGGTCATAGGATCCCAGCAAGATAAGCATCCAATTTACTCCTGAAGGTGTTCAATGTAGGTGCTTGAACCACCTCCGCTGGCAGACTGTTCCAGACCTTGGGGGCTCAGACAGTAAAGAAATTCTTCCTTATGTCCAGCCTGAAATGGTCTTGCAGGAGTTTGTGACCGTTCGACCTCGTCATCCCTTGGGGCGCTCTGGTGAACAGATGTTCCCCCAGATCCTGGTGGTCACCCCTGATAAACTTATAGGTGGCCATCAGATCACCCCTGAGCCTGCGCTTTTCCAGGCTAAAGAGTCCCGTGGCTCTCAGCCTGTCATCGTAAGATCTGTTTTCCTGACCTCTGATCATGCGCATGGCTCTCCTCTGGACTCTCTCAAGCTTCTCCACATCCTTTTTGAATTGTGGAGCCCAGAACTGGACACAGTACTCCAGCTGCGGCCTCACCAAGGCCGAGTACAAGGGGAGAATGACATCCCGGGATTTGCTCAAGAAGCATCTATGGATGCACGCCAGCATTTTGGTCGCTTTATTAGCCGCAGCATCGCATTGCAGGCTCATGTTCATCTTGTGGTCAATGATGACCCCCAAGTCTTTTTCTTCTGTAGTGCTAACCAACGTAGCACTGCCGAGCCTATAAGGGTGCTGCAGGTTTTTCCTCCCAAGGTGGAGAACCTTGCATTTTTCGGTGTTAAACATCATCAGGTTCTCGTCTGCCCATTTGCTGAGCTTGTCCAGGTCAGCCTGGATCACCCGCCTATCTTCTGGCGTGGATGCTTTGCCCCAAAGTTTGGTGTCATTGGCGAACTTGGCCAGTCCACTCCTGACTCCAATGTCCACATCGTTAATGAAGATGTTGAACAGGATGGGTCCCAGGACAGAGCCTTGAGGGACCCCACTGGTCACAGGGCACCACGATGAGTGACTGCCATCAATCACAACCCTCTGGGTCCGACCACGAAGCCCATTTCCCAGCCAGCGGATCGTGGTAGAGCCAAAGCCACAACTGGGCAGTTTGGCCAAGAGGTGATCATGGGATACCAGATCAAAAGCTTTTTTGAAGTCAAGATATATGACATCAATCTCTTCTCCCTTGTCCAGGTGATAGGTCACCTGGTCATAGAAGGAAATGAGATTAGTCAAACAAGACCTACCCGCAACAAACCCGTGCTGGCTGTCCCTTAGGATGTTAGCCTGGGCCAGTCCCTCAAGGATGGCCTCCTTAATAAACTTTTCTAAGATCTTCCCCAGGATAGAAGTCAGGCTAATGGGCCTGTAGTTAGCCGGATCCACTCTCCTCCCTTTCATCTCCATTTTAATAGATTTATTTATTAGGAATTCCTTTATCCCTAGAAATTATAGAAAGTTGCATACATGAACACCAAAAAGGGAACCAAAACCAAAGGATACCATGATATAGTTCTTATTATTGTAAGATGTGTGATAGTGACCTTAAATAATAGGGATGTTTTTGTTTTTTAACATTTAAAAGCAGATTCAGTAATTCATTGAAACAACACAAAGCAGCCAGAGCATGTTATATGGTTACACTTTTTTTTTTAATCACTAGAGCTAAGCAAAGCAGCCCAAGTGTACTGTTAATTTGATTTAGAGGACCCTTGTTATATGAAGACAAGGCAAAAGTAGCCGAGACCCTGAGACCAAATGTCTGAGTGTTTTAAATGCTTCACCTGGCTCCTGGTCATTTAGCACCCATCATTGCTGCTTTTCTGAGTACTGGAAACAAGGCAAAATTGGCATGCAAAGCCTTACAAGTGTTGATACCCAAGTCGGCATGCAGACAGTAACACACTGAAGAGCATTAACTGCTGAACCAAGTAATAGCGAGAATGCCTGTGACATGCATGCAGCCTCCATTGTACCACTGACTCATTAACTGCAATAGAATTGTTCCATGCAAACAATGTCACAATGACCCTACTTAAGAGTAGACCTGAACCTGCCTGTAGCCAATATATTCATAATAATTAGATACAACTGTGAACAACTTAGAGTAAATACAACTTAATTTATTCCTTTATATAATTTAGAGAGCCTGTGTACAAGGTTTCAATTAATTTTTAGAATGTGGAGAATTTTAAGTGTCTGTACTATTTCTTTTTTAAGATCACATTACAAAGGTTGACACAGATGCTACATTTTTAAAGGATTTATATTAGTTTTAACTCAAATTTAATTAACAGATGTATTTGCAAATTCTTAGAGAATTCATTCTGCACTTCTAGAGTAAGTGCTAGAAGTATACTGACTCAAAATTCGTGGAAGAGGTGATATCTTTTATTAGACCAACTAGATATTTGCAAACAAATTATTTTATTTATTTACATTCAAGCATAGGAAGGTGTGTGTGCCTGAAAGCTTGCAAATAAATAAAATAATATGTTTGCAAATATCTAATTGGTTTAATAAAAATATCACCTCTGTCATGAGTTTTGATTCCTTTTGCCTCTAGACCAATATGGCTACAACCTGTATACCTAAGAAGTATACTGAGGCTAATGTATTTTTTTATCTGAAACAAAAACAGAGTCCTGCTTTACTATTGCAAAATGCAAAAATAGATCTTAACCTTAACTAGAGTCTTATAAGAATCACAAAGCAGTTGTTACAAACACCTCTGTAATAACTATCACTCTTTTATTTCCTATGCTTTTATAGTATTTTTAAGAATTTCCATATTTTCCATATTTAAAGATATGAAATAGACAAGTAGCCCTATTTACTCATTACAGAGCTAGGGGAAGTTAATGTTATGTGCTTAGCAAATTGGTTGAAGACATTATTTATATTGTGAAGGACATTTTACATACACATGTTGTTGCAGAAACAGCAGGAATTCCTGATGTCTACCTGAATTAAGTTTAATACTTTTACTATGTCCTCCATAGAGTTCTGTTAACTTTGCCGCCTCTTCTCTACTTTCTCACTTTTAGGAAAGAAGTGTTTCAGCTTTTTGTCTATGCTAGCATTTTATTTTTTGTAGAGGGACTCACTCTTCAAATGCGTATCTACCTCATCCATGTGTTGTCCCTGAAGATTGTCATGTTTCAGCATTGCATCCATTCTGAACATCAGCCTGTGGTATTCGGACTCCACGTCATGCTTTGCTGCTCTGTAGGACTCCATCTTTTCTAATTATATTCTTCTTTAGAGAGGAATTGTGGTATTCCTACTTGTATCCACAGGATACATTGGGTGAATATTTTGCCAAGCAAACCTGATATACTCTAGTGTTCTTATGCATGAACCTGACTCAAGACCTTTCTTGGAGGAGCAATTCTGTCACAGTTCCTTCACAACCATCTTACTTTTTTTGTAGGGCAGTTCTATCTTACCTTTCAAATAATGAACATTACATTAAATGAATCTTTAATGTAGCAATTAGCAACAGTACCATGCAAAGAGGCAAAACTTGGAGTTATATGTCCTTCCAGAGATTGTATTTTACACTCAGTTGATTTTGAGAAGAAAAAAAACCCTAGTTCATGAAAAAAGCCGCCCATGTTTTCCCAGGGACTGGCTGGTTCAGAGATCTAAACTAGAAGAGGGAATCTTTGTTGCCAGTCTGCATTTGGTTCAAATCAGTAGTGAAGGAAAGTCATTACCACTGAACTGCTGTTTAGCAGCTTTATGAACTGACTTGATATTTTTAGGCCAGTTCCTTGTGCACAAATGTCCATATCACATTAAAAGCAAACACTCAGCCCTGCCCCACTACTCTTATTTGTAGTCTCAGCAGAAACACCAAGGAGTGAATAGGGGTGGAGAACAATCGGCCTTGCACCCAGAAGGTAACCTTCTGGTCAAGCCTGAGAAAGTTGCAAAAGGTTTATCCTGTCTGTGTTCTATGCGCTTTTGAGAGAGAGAGAGAGAGGGCACAGTCAGTCTCTACGGTAATTAGCTTGGCATCTGATACAATCGCAATATTCACTTACATTATTTATTTTATAGTTTTTCCCATTTTCATTGCTTAGAAAGATCTTAGACGTGGCTCAACAAGATGTCCAGGCAAAAGACTCCCATTAAAATCATCGGGAGTTAGGCACATAAATAGGAGTTAGATACCTGAATACCTCTGTTGATCTGGACTTGGTACGTAGATTACAAGCTCTTTGGGGCAGAGTCTGCACACTCTTGTGTGTGTTCATGGTACCTTGCACATTGTGGCTATTCATTTGGTCAAGTAACGATAGTCTGGGGGAGTAGACTTGATAGGAACATTCAAGGAGAGGGTATCTCCCCTGGATGTGAGGCAAGGGAGTAGGGGCAGATGTGCACGTGGAGATAGTAACATATCTAGGGGTGGGAGAGTAGGTACAAAGTTAAGAAAGGCACAGAAATCACCCCCAGCCTTGCAGAGTCCATGTCCTGGAAGCAAGAGCAGCCCCACAGTTCACTCATGCTGGGGACTGCTTGTTTTCTGCCCAGGGCCAAAACAATTCCCAGCTGCTGCTGTTTTAAGAGTGGAGGTAGGGGCAGCAAGAGCTCAGCCAAGAGCCCCCAGCATGGGTAAGATTGCTCTGAGACCCATGTCCCCACTCTTGAACTTGTGCCCCCTCTCTCAGAATCTACACGACCCCCCAGGCTCTCTCCCAGGGCTTGCCCAGGGCACCAACTCTGCTTGTTATGCTTCTGGGTAGGCAAGGAGTGGGAAGAAAAGAAAAACGTTTCTGTACACCTAATTGTGAACGGGGGTTGGAAAGCATGGCCGCAATGGGCCTGAGGATTTGCTCGCCTGAGTAATATGCAGGAAATGGGTATGGGTGGTATAGGGTAGAGTTTTAAAGTTTTTGGATGTCCACTGGGGAGTCTGTTTTTGTTTCTTATCTTTTGGGCTGTTCATCTGTAAGCTGCTCTGAGTTTTTCTGGATAGGGTGGGATATCTCACCAACAACAAAACAATACTTTCAAAGATATAAGGTGATGTTTCTTACCAATGTTTAGGGGTAAATCCTCTTTGTTTATTTCAATGGGCAATAACTGAAGTCAGCCAAACATTTCTGAAGTCTTATAATAACATTAGCATTCATGGAAATACATGGGAATGCACTTGGTGCAGCTGCACAGCGCCGGTTATTTCTTTCTTAGCTATAACATCTATGGCCAGTCGCTAACTCCCCTTTCCCAGCTTTCCTCCAGTGCAGCCTATTCTTCTGAGGTTTCATCCATTTTCCCTGACAGTGAAAAACTCTGAGGCCACTAAGGATCAAAGGTAAAGGCCAATGCACTGATGTATGAAAACAACATAAATGTTGTCTCTACAATCTCTGCAGCGACTGGGTCGGCATCTGATACATTCACAATATTCACTTAGGTTATTTTAAATCCCCCCCCCTTTCATTGCTCAGAAAGATCTTAGACATGGCTCAACAAGGTGTCCAGGCAAAGGACTCTCATTAAAATCATTGGGAGTTAGGCACATAAATAGGAGCTGGATACCTAAATACTTCTCAAGAAACCCGTCTGCGCTGGTGACACATGGGGGCCACACTCTTCAGGACGAGGGGGGAGGAGACATAGTCCTCCAAAGTGCTGGACACCCCAACTCTGAGCTCGAAAGCGCCCTTATACCAGTGCTGGCGGGCGCCCTACGAATAAGCTGGGCCAGAGCATTAGGAGGGAGGCGAGCTGCAGGAGCCCAAGGTGGCTAGGCAGGACCTCCCATCTGCGGCTCAAGGGAGGGGAGAGGTGAGCGCTGCTCGGAAAAACAGAAACCCGGGGCTGAAGGGACCGCAGAAGAGGCAGAAGAGGAACCAGCTCCTCCCCGGGAGGAAGCCAGCCTTGCCTGCCAGGCGGGGTGCGGGCTCGGCGAGGCGCCGGGAGGGGGGCGCTGGCGGCGGGCGAGGCGGGCACCGCTGCCCGGCTCGCGGGGATGCCTCCTCCCTCGGCCAGCCGGGCCGGGGGCGGCCAGCCGGCCTCCTCCAGCCTCCGGCCTCCGACATCTTCCCGGCGGGGGCGGGGATCCGGCCCCTCCCGGCCCCTGCTCGAGCCGCGGGCGGCTGGATGCTAACAATGAAGGGCCGGGACCCGCCCGGCCCCGCAGCCCCGGCGCTGGGGTGGGGGATCCGGGGGCAGCCCTGGCCCCCTGCCCGGGGGAGGAAGCGAGGCAGCGGAGGAAAGGCAAGGGGCATCTCTCCGTCTCCGCCCCGTTTGAAAGCCATCCTGGCTTTCCTCGCCCCTGCCCCCCCAGCACGAAGCCTGCAGCCGCTGTGGGGGCATGCGGGAGGGCGAGAGGCAGCCTCGGTTGGGGATGTGCCAGGTGGCGGGTGTCACATTGCAGCCCCCCGGCCATCCCCTCCCCTGGCGGGCTCGCCAGGGTCCCTCGCGCCTCGGAGCGCCAGCGCCAGCGCCAGCGCCAGCACCCGCGGGCACGGGGAAGCCGGCGGGACCCAGCCCCAGCCCCAGCCCCTTTGTGCAGCGGTGCAGGGGAGCGACGGGCACACGCACCCCCCTACCCACCCACCGATCCGTCGCTCGCTGCCCCTTTTACGCACACACTTGCAGTCCCAGTCGCCGATCCATTGCTCACTGCCCCTTTTACACACACACACACACACACGCCCCTGAGGCAGTCCCCCCTGTGAGTGCTTCCGCAGCTGCCCTCCATCCCTTACCCTCTCCCTCCCTCCCTCCCTCCCCATCTCGCCCTTATTTATTAATTTATTTTCCTCCCCCTCGCACCAGGAGCAAGCAGACATTTTGGTGGCATTTCCCAAGGTTCAGGTTCAAATCCAACCCCTCCCCCCCAAACCCCAACAAAACCCAACACCAAAGAGCCCAGGTCCGCCTTACCCAGCCCCGCCTGGACGCGCGCGCTTGGCACGGAGCGATCCCGGGGAAAGGCTGGTGCAGCTGGTCCCTAGCGGAGCTGGGCTGCTGCCATCCGCCCAACTTCAGCACCCAGCCGGCAGGGAGAGAGAGAGAGGAAAGGAGGGAGGAGAGCGGAGCAGAGCAGAGGAGAGGAGAGGCAGGCGGCGCACATGCGCTCTGCCACTAGCGCTGGAGCCTCCCCGAGCAGCTGGAGTTTCCCCGCTTGTCCCCAGGCTGTGACTCACGGCCAGTCCCCAGCCCCCGTCCCCGGGAGCTCCTGCCGAGCCGCGCAGGCGGGAGGGGGCCAGCCTGGGCCAGCCCCGTGGGAGCCGGCGGGCACGAGCCGGGCTGCATTTCGGGGCGGCTTTTGAAGACACCTGGTGGGATGCGTGATGGGTCAGGGGGATGTTTCCCATCCTGTCTCTCCAAATAGATGCCAGGGGCAAGTTAGGACAGCTGTCCTCTCTGGCTTTGAAATGGAAAATGGGCATGAGGGATGAATGCATCCAGACTGGAAAAGGCAAAGGCTCGCCCTACCTGGATGCTACCTATTTTTGTCCCTCCCCCATTGTGCAAACAGAGAAAGAAAGGCAGGCTGTTGCTTTCGCTGCATGCACATAAAACAGACCTAAACTAGATGCACCTTAGTGCAAATGCTGCCCAAACCTGGACCCAGCCCCTGGACACCGTTTTGGCCACCCACGCTCCACAGAGGAGAAGTGTGGGTGCTTCCAACTGCAACACATCTAGTTGCACCAGGAGTGTAAACATGTGGCAATAGCTTCTGAAGCCTGGCTGATGTTGCCAATTGTTTTGCCTGACTTTCACAACCGCCACTGTCTAAATAGAGAACGTGTTTACCGTACCCACTGCACCTTAAAAATCTGGACTCTGATATCCCCCAGTGCACCCATTCTGGAGAAACACTTGTTTGGCATCTGGATTCTGTTGCATCCCACTCCCATTCTAGGAATGCTAGCATCTAAAGAGACAACAGATGTTGCTTCTGTTAGTCAACGAAAACAATCTGGCTCTCAACATATCATAATATGAGAAAGGTGCAAAAGTGTTAATTTCGAACCTGAATGCTGCTGACTGGATATCTCCCTTCCACACCACACCTCTCATTCCACCAGAATAACTGAGATCCCAATACACTGTGATGGTATAGCACTACAAGAACAGGAGGCCAAAACTGTCCTGATTCTACCACAGCTGAAATGAAACAGCCCCATAAAGTTAATGCTCCTAAAAGCATGGGCATCACTTGTATTTTCTTTCCAAACCTCAAATCCAATTATCAGAGAACAACAGTTATAATCATTTGGACTCTATCCTTGAATCCTGGCACTGACGCCGCAGATTCCTAGTGATTAGAATTTAAGCATATGAAAGTCATTGCTCTGCGCTTCCGAAACCGGAGTTGGTTTGCTTAGATGCCTAAATAAGGATGTTGGGGCCTAACTTTAAATTCCTGTATTTGCGTTGTATACCTAGATGTGCAAATCTGGTCTACATTTTTAAATAACAAAAGGGCAACACAGATGATTGAAGTATCAAGGGCCTCCATGTGGCCCACCTCAACTTCAGTTATCAGAAAGAATTGATTGAAGCCATATCCCTTTCAGCCGTACCCAGAGAACCCAAGGCAAAGAAGGTGGAACAAGTGGCTTTCAAGAATCATTTCTTTCTAGAACAGGGGTCAACAATGTTTTCCGGTAGGGAATTAGAATGACACAGCTCAGATTAGAGAAAGTGGGCACTAGGACCAGGCTGCCACTTCTTCCTGCTGCCCAGCTGTAGTGCCATGTGCCAGAATCCCACTCCAGGTGCCCAACTGTGGTGCAGGGAGAGCCACCTGCCATTAAATGCCACCAAAGCCATGCCTCTGCAGGCTAGATCCAAAGGCTCTGTGGGCTGGATTCAGGCAAAAGACTGTAGGTTGCCAACCCATCTTCTAGAAGATGACTGGTTTGTGCATCAGAATTTCCTTACTCTTGAAAATGATCCATTTTCCCTACCAGCAAGGAACTGGTAATAGCTTTATTCTTAAATAAGAGTGTATGTTTTCAGTCAGGGAATGGAAAATGAGAGGTTCACAGAAAAGTTTATGGGCCTATTCCTCCCTAATTTCTGGTCTGTGGAAGTTTAGCTGAGTCCATTTCTCAAGATACAGATTTGTTATTCATATTTTGTATATACTGATTTGGGGAATCTTGGGAAAAGAGAAAAAATATATTATATCCCATATTTCCTAGTGATTAGGAGTTTGACTTTTGTACTTTTTTAATTTTAAGAAGAAAATATACAGTTCATTACATGTGTGAACTGTGAAGCGCAACATTGAGTTATGGGAACAGTCTGAGTTACTTGTTTATTTCCAGGTTTTCTAACATATTAGGTTTTGTGAAGTTGTTTAAATTCCATAAAGCAAGTAATATTGTTCCATGTGTTTGCTGAATTCCATTGAACTATATTTTCAACCTTAACTCTTTTACAATAAAGCTTTTTGTTTGTTTAGAAATCTACTCTGATAATGAGCCAAAATGTTAAGGCTATGTTTCAGGGGAGCAACCCTGTTAGGAAAAAAACCCCTCTTAAACATCTGCTTAACTCTAAACTCATGCGTATGTCCATTAAAACCAGTGGGAATTAAATGTGCTTAAGATAGGGATGACATTTTTGTCTAACAGTGGCTTTGAATCATACCAAAGCAAATCTCTCCTACAGATTTGCAAGTCCATGGGAAGCATGTGTGGTGGTAGCGGTTATGGCAGGCAGGAGTTGTATACAAATAATAAGAGGGAATGAAGGACAAAATGACCAGGAAGAGCAAGAGCAAGTCACAGATTGCCTTCAATGTTTAGGTTACAGGGTCTGTGAATGGGAGGATAGCAGTGAATGTGAGGCTTCCGATACCGTCTTCCACAAAATTCTTGTTAATCCTTCTTCCCTGACTTGACCCATCTAAACGGGGTCGCTGTTAAGGATCCTAGCTTTTCACCAGCTTTGGTCATACGTATCTTCTTCCCACTCCTTCTCTCTCATGTCCTTCTGCACTCTCTCTCTCTCCATCTCATCTTCAATCTTCCTCTTCCTCTTCTCCTTGGTAGTGCCATTCTGGTAACTTCTGTTTCCACATATTCTTCCACACTCCTTTGAACATACCCATACCATACCAGTCTTCTGTTTTGTACTTTCTTATTTCTTATGCCCCCACTACCTTCATCAATCCTCTGATGTAACTATTCCTCACTTTATCCATCTTCATCACTCCACCCATCCATCAGAACATTCTCATCTCTGTCATGTTCAGTCTTATTTCTTGAGCTTTCTTTAGGGGGCATGTTTTTGTGCTGGATACACATGTCCTGTAGACCTTCCCCTTCAACTTCACTGATACTCTTCTGTTGCATAATATTCCTGTTGCCAATTTCCAGTTTGTCCACCCTGCCCTTATTCAGTGATTCAGCTCTTCATCTAACTGGATTCCGCTGAATGGTTGACCCCAGATACTTGAGCTTGTCAACTTTTAAAGCATGTTTGTCATCAGTTATCACATTTCCTATATCAGGTACCTAAGAGAAATCACAGTGCATATATTCCATTTTGGATAGACTAATCTTCATTTCTCTTCCCTCTGGGACTTCTCTCCATTGGTCCAATACAACTTGCACTTCCTCTAGACTCTCAGCTCAAATGACCATGTCATCCATGTACACCACATTCCAAGGTGGTCATCTTATTTGTTCAGTAAACACATTAATCATGACTGCAAAAGGGAACAGACTCAAAGTTGACCCTTGATGTACAAAATTCTAATGAATAATTAAGATGCAGACTGGGTGAATGCTCTGCAAGGTGGATCCATAACTGGTTGGATTCATAGTTTCATAGATGTTAGGGTCAGAAGGGACCCCAGGAGGTCGTCGAGTCCAACCCCCTGCCCTGGGCAGGAAAGAGCATTGGGGTCAAATGACCCCAGGTAGGTGATTGTCCAGTCTCCTCTTGAAGACCTGCAGGGTAGGGGAGAACACCACCTCCCTTAGAAGCCCATTCCAGGTTCTGGTAGCCCTTACTGTGAAGAAGTTCTTTCTAATGTCCAACCTAAATCTGCTCTCGAGCAATTTGTGGCCATTGATCCTAGGTACTCCGGGGGTGCCCTAGTAAACAGAGTATTTCCTATTCCCTCCTGCCCTCCCCTGATGAATGTATAGGAAGCCACAAGATCACCTCCCAGCCTTCCCTTGCGAAGGTTGAAGAGATCTAGGTCCTTCAGTCTCTCCTCGTAGTGCCTTGCCTGCAGGCCTCTAACTGAACCCTCTCAAGATTCTCCATATCCCTCTTGAAGTGCTCCTCTGAACCCTCTCAAGATTCTCCACTTCCTTCTTGAAGTGCGGTGCCCAAAACTGGATGCAGTACTACAACTGGGGCCTGCCCAGTGCCTCATAGAGGGTAAGCATCACCTCCCTGGACCTGTTTGTCATGCACCTGCTAATGCATGATAAAGTGTGGTTAGCATTGTTGATCACTTTGTCACATTGACACTTCATGTTCATCTTGAAGTCAACTATGACTCTAAGATCCCTTTCTCAACCCTGACACAACATTGACCTAACACCCAAACCTGCCACAAGTAAAGCAGGAGAACAATGGCAGCCAATATCATGCTTGTATAAAATGTCAATATATACTCAAGAAATCCCAGGTAGGGCCATGGACCCTGGCTACAGAGGAAGGCAAAACCCCCTAGAGTTAATACGAATCTAACCATGGGGTAAAATTCCATTTGTGATTTGGACAACTGGACTGAGTGCACACTTAGCAAATTTGCAGATGATACCAGGTTGGGTGGATCCTCTGAAAGGTAAGTCTAAGATGCACAAATACAGAATGAGGAATGATTGGTTAGGCTGCAGTACCACAGAAAAGGACCTGGGAGTTACAGTGCACCATAACCTCAGTATGAACCAACAGTGTGCTCTTGTTTCTAAAAACAAACCAGGAACAACAAAACCACAACCAGTAATGTACCAAATGGTATTAACAGAAGCATCTCTTGTAAATCAAGGGAAGTGATTCTTCTTCTCTATTTGGTAATGGTGAGACTTCTGGATTACTGTGTCCAGTTTTGTGCTCCACACTTCAAGAAAGATGTAGACAGATTGGAAAGAGTTCAGCAGAAAAGAAGAACAACAACAACAGAGAGAGAGACTAGAGGTCTGTAATACATAATTTATTAGAAAAGGCTATAAGAATTAGGGTTATTTAGTCTGGAGAAGATAAGACTGGGGCAAGGGGATGTATTTGATAACACTCTTCAAATACGTGGAAGACAATTATGGATAGGATGAAGATGGGCTTTTCTCTATGACTGTAGGGGACAGAACTAGGAGAAGTAACCTCAGGCTGCAGCAGAGGAAATTTAGGTTGAAGATCAGGAAGAACTTTCTGATTATGAAGGTGGTTAACCATTGGAACAGGCAACCTGGAAAAAGTTGTGGAATTTCCATCCCTAGAAATTTTCAAAAGCAGGTTAGACAGACACTTGGCTGGGGGCGGGGAGTGGGGTTAGTCAGGGATGATTCTGCCTTAATCAGGGACTGGACTAGATGACCTCCTGTGGTCCCTTTTATTCCTAGTTACCTATGATCCTATATTACTGACTCAGAGCCTGTGATCCACCAAAATCCTGAGGTCATAGAATCATAGGAAATTAGGGTTGGAAGGAAACTCAGGAGGTCATCTAGTCTAACCCCCTGCTCAGAGTAGGATCACCCCTAACTAGATCACTCCAACCAGGGCTGTGTTGAGCCAGGCCTTAAAACCTTCAAGGATGGAGATTCCATCACCTGTGTAGGTAACCCATTCCAGTGCTTCTTCACCGTCCTAGGGAGAAAGTTTTTCCTAATATCCAACCTAAACTTCCCTGGCTGCAACTTGAGACCACTGCTCCTTGTTCTGTCATCTGCCACCACTGAGAACAGTTTAGCTCCATCCTCTTTACAACCTCCTTCAGGTAGTTGAAGCCTGCTGTTAAATCCCCCTCAGTCTTCTCTTCTCTGAATAAGTAAGCCCAGTTCCCTCAGCCTCTTCTTATAAGTCTTGTTTCCCAACCCCCAACCATTTTTGTTTCCCGCCACTGGACTCTCTCCAACTTGTTCACATCCTTTCCATAGTGGGGGCCCCAAAATTGAACACAGTATTCCAGATGTGGCGTTACAAGTGCTGAATAGAGGGGAAGAATCACTTACCTTGATTTGCTGGCAACACTCCTACTAATGCAGCCCACTATGCAGTTAGCTTTGGCAACAAGGGCACACTGTTGACTCCTGTTCAGCTTATTGTCTACTGTAACCCTGGGTCCTTTTCTGCAGAGCTGCTGCTTAGCCAATTGGTCCCAAGCTTGTAGTAGTACATGGTATTCTTCCATTCTATGCAGGACAAATGCAGGACTTTGCATTTGTCCTTGTTGTACCTCATGGGATTTCTTTCAGCCCAACCCTCCAATTTGTCCAGGTCACTCTGAAATCGAATTCTACCCTCCAATGTACCTACTACACACCTACATGAGCTTTAGTTAAAGCACCCCTGTCGCCATTTGGAAATGTGGGATACTGAGTACATGAGACACTGTGGAAATTGTAATCAGAGCAGCTCTAATTAACACTCCCCATTCCAAGGCATATGTATAGGTGCTCAATTTATTTATTGTGAAGACTGAGATAAAGTAACCCTCGAAGAGGTCTGTCTTCTTTTCTTCTGCCATTAAATAGTCTATCATGGCTAGTGAGCACACCTGGGCCACGGGTCAGCGAGGATTTAGTTAGGGAGCTTCTGTAGGGGCTGGACGAATTCAAGTCAGCCGGCCCGGATGATCTCCAACCTAGAGTTCTAAAGGAACTGGCCGAGGTCATTGCAGGACCCCTGGCACGGCTTTACGAGCACTCGTGGTGCTCTGGTAAGGTACCGGAGGACTGGAAGAGGGCCAACGTGGTTCCCATCTTCAAAAAAGGCAGGAAGGAGGACCCGGGAAACTATAGGCCGGTTAGTCTTATCTTGATCCTAGGCAAGCTGTTTGAGAAAATTATGCTGGCACACATCCAGGAGGGGCCAGCTGGCGACTGCATGCTTAGGGGCAACCAACACGGGTTCATCAGTGGCAGGTCCTGTCAGACCAACCTGGTGGCCTTTTATGATCAGATCACCAGATCATTAGATGCTGGGGTAGCAGTAGACATAGTCTTCCTGGACTTCCGGAAGGCTTTTGACACTGTCTCTCACCCCGTTCTCATTAAGAAACTGGGGAGCTGTGGTGTAGACACCCACACAGTCAAATGGGTCGCTAACTGGCTGGAGGGCCGCACCCAAAGAGTGGTGGTGGATGGGTCCTTCTCAACCTGGAGGGATGTGGGCAGTGGGGTCTTCAGGGCTCGGTCCTTGGGCCCGCACTGTTCAACATCTTCATCAGTGATTTGGACGAGGGAGTAAAAAGCACCCTGTTCAAATTTGCTGATGACACTAAGATGTGGGGGGACGTGGGCACACTGGAAGGAGGCAACAGGCTACACTCAGACCTAGACAGGTTACAAGGGTGGGCAGACGAGAATAGGATGGGTTTCAACACAGACAAGTGCAAGGTGATGTACCTCGGGAGGAACAACCGGCACCATACCTACAGGTTAGGGAACTCCCCTCTTGTCAGCACGGAGGCGGAAAACGATCTTGGGGTCATCATTGACTTCAAGATGAACATGGGTTGGTATTGTGGGGAGGCAGTTAGGAATGCCAGCCACACCTTGGCATGCATCCACAGATGCATCTTGAGCAGGTCCAAAAAGGTGATCCTCCCCCTCTATGCGGCACTGGTCAGGCCGCAGTTGGAGTACTGCATCCAGTTCTGGGTGCCGCACTTCAAGAGGGATGTCAACAGCATGGAGAGGGTCCAGAGGAGGGCCACTCGTATGATCAGGGGGCAGCAGGGCAGGCCCTATGAGGACAGGCTGCGGGACCTGAACCTGTTCAGCCTCCAAAAGACAAGGCTGAGGGGGGATCTTGTGGCCTGTTATAAACTAGTTAGCAGGCACTGGGGGAGTCACTGTTTCCCCGAGCACCGCCAGGAGTGACCAGGAATAACGGTCACAAGCTGGCAGAGGGTAGGTTTAGGTTAGATATCAGGAGGCGCTACTTCATGGTCAGGGCGGTTAGGGTCTGGAACAAACTTCCAAGAGAAGTGGTGCAGGCTCCTACCCTGGGGGTGTTTAAGAGGAGGTTAGATGAACACCTTGCTGGGGTCGTTTGACCCCAGTACTCTTTCCTGCCATGGCAGGGGGTCGGACTAGATGATCTGCTCAGGTCCCTTCCGACCCTAGAAACTATGAAACTCACAGTTTCTACTCCACATATTTATAGAAACCCTTTTTGTTGTTTTTAGCATCCTTTGCCAGTTGTATTTCACTTTTTGCCTGTGCTGACCTGATTTTGTTCCTTCAAGTTCTTGCTATTCCTTGGGATACATCCTTAGTGACTCACCACTTCCTTCCATTGACGGTATGAGTGTGTTTATTTTGAAGCAGCTGAAAAGCTCCTCGTGCAGCCACATTAATCTGTGGTTCCTCTGATCTATCCTACAAAGAGGGTCCAAAGCTTCAGGAGCAGAGGGCAAAGGGAGAAAGGAAGCCATGGTGCTAAGGTAGAAGTGCAAATCTTGGGTTGTTCCTCTCAAAGAGTGAAGAAGGACAGCATATTTTGGTTTTGTTTACTGTTTGCATATTTGCTAAATGTGTTGTTTGCTTTATTTCTTGTGGGGATGAGGTTGCTGCACGGGGATGCAGTGCTGTCTGGCCTAGATAAGGAAGCTGGGTTAGTGACCTGCTTACTTTTGGTCATTCTGGTCTTTAGATGCTCTAAGTTCATGGTTGTACATGTTTACATTGCCAAAGATTGGACGGCCTTCCATGCAGAATGTGTTAAATGGTACTGCACCATGGTATGGACCTTTTGCAGCAATGTTAGATGAAGCAACTCATGATCCATCCCTGGCAATACAGATTCTAGTTTCTTCTCAGGCAGTTTGCCATTTGTTTTGTTTACATGCAGAAACAAAGGTTTCAGAGGCCCTTATTAGAGAACTACTCTTTGCAGATGGCTGTGCACTTGTAGCCCACACAGAGCAAGACCCACACATAATGTCATTTCATTTTGCAGCTGTCTCTATTAACTTTGGGTAAGCAAATAGTATTTCAAACAACCAAGATTACATACTAACAAACATGACAAATTGTTTACTGAACCAAACAGTAAGAATAGAGGACTAAATATGGTGGATCAGATCCCTAAAGACAAGCTGAATGCTGACTCTGGAGTTTGTGCCAGAGAACTGGATAGCTATTCTGCTAAAACAATTCAAAGTGCTCAATGTTAAGTAGTTTTTACATGCTGTACTATGACTGGACCTTGTGGGGGGGTGCCTACTTGGAGACCTACTTGGAGACCTCCCAGTTTCACTTGTCTGCCATACCTTGTTGGAAAAATAGTTAATCTGGGTGGTGTCTTACCTCTGCTTGAAGCAAAGGTGTGGAAGAATCCTAAGGCAGGGTCTCATTGCCTGGACAGATCTCTGTGTCAGGTGGCTCCCTGGGTTTCCTGGATGGGCCAACAGCTTGCTGGCTTCTTCTCCATCATCTCAGTTTGCTTGCCTCAGACTCCAGGCTACTCCCAAGTTTACAGCTACACCACTCAATGATTTGCATTACCACAGATTGTTCAGATTGTTGTACCTGTGGCACAAGCCTTCTTCATCCTGTCCTGCAGCCTTCATATCTCTCTTTATAGTTACTCTCAATCCACCAGGTGTTCATCAAACAAAAAAAAGGAATAATCCATTTAAACGTCTTCCTTACCTCAGGTTGACGGACACAGTTCTATCTTAAGGGTTGATCCAATACATCTGCTATTGAATAAACCAATAATAAATGGAAAACTTCAACAAAGCTTCTTCCTACTTACAGGAATTACATACAGGGTCTAGCAAGGTGATTTCTCCTCCACATTTTTGTTTTGTAGGAATATATATCCCTATATCATAGTACCTCTACCAAACTGTGGCCACTATGGCTTACTCCAAAGCACATCCTTGCAATTATATTATGCACATTCCTGTCACAATATCCGCACCATACATCCACAGTTCCACGTGTCTATGCATCCACATGTCCATCATCATCACCCTTGCCCATCACAAAATATGCAAACATTTCCTCTAAACCTAAGCTCACTCCTTCCCTGCTCCCTGCTCCGACCTCTGCTACCCCTATTTCTTTCCCAGTCCTTTCAGTCATCATTGTCATCACTGTCATCATCAACTTCTCTCTCGCTGGCTCCACCACCACCACCATCATCATCGTCATCATCATCATCACCATCACCATCACCATCACTCTCTTCAGGGGGCCCACCTCTAAACAGTCTGTGACAGTCCATTCTCTTCCAGATGATCCCTGTCATCTCCTCTCTGACATCTTCTATCACTTTTTTGTAGTACACTTGCATAGCGCTTAGTCCCATTTTGACACAGGCCTCTAATTACATGTACTCTTTTTTCTTCTTCTACCATACTCCCTGTAATAATCCTTGATGAGATTTTTATGGATTTTAAAACTCGATGTGTAAAACAGTGATGCACCTCATTGACATTGTGGCCTTGGGCCCACCATGATCTGCTGGCTGGAAAATTGGCTCCGTGGTCAGACCCACAGGGTAGTAATTGATGGAAGTCACTCATCATGGTGCCCTGTGACCAGAGGGGTCCCCCAAGGCTCTGTCTTTTGATCCATATTGTTCAACATCTTCATTAATGATGTGGACGTTGGAGTCAGAAGCGGACTGGCCAAGTTCACCGGTGACACCAAACTTTGGGGCAAAGCATCCACACCTAAGGACAGGAGGGCGATCCAGGATGACCTGGACAGGCTCAGCAGATGAGCGGACGAGAACCTCATGGTGTTTAACACTGAAAAATGCAAGGTTCTCCACCTTGGGAGGAAAAACCTGCAGCATTCTTATAGGCCCAGAAGTGCTATGCTGGCTAGCACTACGGAAAAAGAGACTTGGGGGTCATCATTGACCACAAGATGAATATGACCCTTCAATGTGATGCTGCGGCTGGTAAAGCAACCAACATGCTGGCTTGCATCTATAGATGCTTCTCAAGCAAATCCCGGGACGTCATTCTCCCATTGTACTCAGCCTTGGTGAGGCCGCAGCCAGAGTACTGCAACCAGTTTTGGGCTCCACAATTCAAAAAGGATGTGGAGAAGCTTGAGAGAGTCCAGAGGAGAGCCACGCGCATGATCAGAGGTCAGGAAAACAGACCTCGCGATGACAGGCTGAGAGCTATGGGGCTCTTTAGCCTGGAAAAGTGCAGGCTTAAGGGTGATCTGATGGCCACCTATAAGTTTATCGGGGTGACCACCAGGATCTGGGGGAACGTCTGTTCACCAGAGCGCCCCAAGGGATGACGAGGTCGAACGGTCACAAACTCCTGCAAGACCGTTTCAGGCTGGACATAAGGAAGAATTTCTTTACTGTCTGAGCCCCCAAGGTTTGGAACAGCCTGCCATCGGAGGTGGTTCAAGCACCTGCACTGAACACCTTCAAGAGTAAATTGAAGCTTATCTTGCTGGGATCCTATGACCCCAGCTGACTTCCTGCCTTTCGGGTGGGGGCTGGACTTGATGATCTTCTGAGGTGCCTTCCAGCCCTAATGTCTATGAAGTCTATGAAGACTACATGGTCTAAAGAATTCAGTGCTTAAGTACTTCTGATTTGTAACAGAAGAGAAATTACAAAGGACCAGTCTTAGAATAAAGATAATCAAAGACTTTTTAAGGCAATAAAGAATTGCTATTTTGATAACATCATGTAGGTTTCCAATTTATACTCCATAAGTAATTATAATTTTGAGAGAAGAAATATTTAGTATCCTGAATTGGTCTATTTCCTTTGGGTGACAGTACTGTTTTGTAGCCATATGCAGTTAACTATACCTGGTTAAGATGAAGTTCAAACTGGTCAAATCAGATTTTGAGTGAGATCAGTTCACTTATTCACATATCCTTTGCAAGTTTCTCCATCAATAAGTCTTGGACACCCAGTGCTTGGACTAGAAAGACCCATTAGAAATCATTCCAACTGCTGAGGAAGTTAGCAATGGTTTAATTATGTCATGATATTGTTCACCAGGATTATGAGTTTGTCTGTACATACTTTTACAATATTTAACTGCTTCTCTATGTAAACTGATAACAATATTACAATTCCTAGAGTTCTTCATGGATTCTTTGCACTTCTCTCTTCCTGGGTCAACAATCTGTTTCAGGTAAGGTTTTGGTTTTGAGTTTTACATTTTATTAACTTTTTCTGGCTATTGGCAGTTTAGGGGTTTCAATGATAACTTGTGTCTGTCTTATAATGTAAAGGCCTTTCTGAAGGTGAAGCTTTTCCCTGAAGAATGCCATACTCAGCACTTGCCTTCTATCCTCCAGATTTTTTTTTCCAGTGTAGAAGCTAGGGCAAGGTGCTTCTGAGCTAGACACGTCCCCTAGAAAGCCTAAATGATTTATACAATCTGTCACAATTGTAAGGAACTATTACCATTTCATCCCTTATTACTTTTAAACATAATGGGACAAATGCTAATATCATTACTTTTTTTTCACTCAAACAAAACTCATTGATTTGCCTGAGTAAATACTGAATAAGGATTTCAGAATTTGGCTCAGGAAGCAACTGTTTCAAGGAACAATTTTGAATACATGTCTATCTTAAAGTCAATGGAATTTAAACAAATTCTAAGTTAGGTGAATGTGGACACGTCTACATGTGACACTTTGTCGCCATAGCAAAGTGCTCCCTCGGTGTAGTGCATCACTATGGCAATGGAGAGGCTAAAAAGAACCATGCATCATGTGAACAATGCAGGACAGGCTGTTACTGTGTAATTATTTAGTACTTCCAAAAGGAAATACTAAATGATGCTGTGGTAACAATGGTGCTATAGGGACACATGTAGACATGCCCTGCTTATACTTGCCTGAATAGAGATGGATATAGGCATATTTTTACCTGTTTTCTAAGTGGGGGCTTTTATTTGCTGTTATGTTTACATGTTTCACAATGAGCCACATATTGGTTGGTTGCTAAACAGGTGTAAGAAAGCACAAAGTAAATCACTTTAGATACATCATATTTTTACTTAATTTCATGTATTCTTGCAGATAAAAACTTTGTTAAACTGAAAGAGTATAAACTTTTAAGAGTTGAGAATACAAACTGATAACTAAATGGTATAAACAGAAAAACCTAAACTCAGAAGAATATAGTGATTAGAATAATCGTTTTCAATCTTTTCTGACTTGAGGCACCCTAAAGAAAATGGCAGCTCTTAGATTTCCCTCGCTTTTTGACTACTGAAAAATAACAGAACAATTTTGTTGCAAAGAACTGAGAAAAACCACAATAGATCAGAATGTTTCTGATGCTATGGATTCCTATGTGAAACCTCTGGGTTTATTTTGTGAATCAGGTAGGGTGCATACACATATATTAAATCAGCTTAAAATAAGGCAACTTCGTTAAGTTGACTTAACTAGGTGGACTTAAGCCACATCCATGTGTACACACTCCTTGACATGGTGACAGCCATCTTGTGAGCTAAGTCAACTTACTTAATGCAACTCAAGATAATACACCTTGGAGATATATTATTTTATGCCACATTTGCGTCAACTTTGCTCCACATATGTGTATACAGTTTGACAGTTAAGTCAACTTAAAAAAATTAAGTTGGCTTAACTGTCAGAAAGTTAGTACGTGTGTACACATCCACAAGTAGGTGTTTGCATCCTGGATAGGGATAATGTTGTGCAGCACCCTTAAAAGAATATCACAGCCCCCCAGCCCCCCATAGTTCCATGTCACCCTGGTTGAGAATCACTCATCTTTTCAACCCAGGGAAGAGAGGTGGCGAGGGAAGGCTCTGATGCCGCCTGTATTTCAGGAGTGGGTATTGCAGGAGCTCTCCTTTACCTCAGACATGGTATTTACAAATTTCAGTAGGCAGCCTTCATGCCAAGTACACATAGACTTTCCATCTGTGCTGCTGCCCTTCAGCACTCTGACATTGTCTCTGCTTCAGGATAGGTGCCAAGCATTTAGTC
Organism: Crocodylus siamensis; assembly: GCF_052110815.1. Classification (NCBI taxonomy): domain Eukaryota; kingdom Metazoa; phylum Chordata; order Crocodylia; family Crocodylidae; genus Crocodylus; species Crocodylus siamensis. The sequence goes on from NC_143395.1 coordinate 120,503,915, forward strand.
CTGGTGATCATATTCACTGTTTGTAAAACGACACAGACATGAACCCAACCACCCTAAGTTCCTGCTCAGTGTCATTGGGTTCTGCAGTGACTTGTCAGTTTTTGTCTTGCAGTGGCTACTGAGCTTACTTTACAAAAATGGTCCTCATTTCAAAACTTGGCTGAAGCATCCTCCTGATCACTGACCTTCCTGCAACTTTGCTTGTAAATAATGCCACATATGCTGACTCACAAGAGGTGAATATTATAGCAAGAGGTCTGGGATGTGAATTTCTGCCCCTGTTGGGTTGGAAAGCAGCACAGAATAGTATGACCACTTGGCAGTATGTGAACCCAGCTCTGCCTCTCTGGGACAATAGAGTTTGATGTAACTTACAAAGGGCCTTCTTACACTTTGAGTTGCTCAAATACTGATCAGTGTTATTGCTAGCTTGAGTTTGGAGCAGTCACACCTTGTGGCTAAAAACCTTCTCTGACTGTTCCCTAGCTGCACAGCTGTGACTTACCACTACATGGCTGGTGAGCAGAGGTCTGACTAGGAGTTACAAATTTGTCCCTTACTGCTGAGGATGGCTCTTTAGTGTCTCCTTATGGACTCCTTTTTGTCAAGTTTGTTTTGCTTCCTGTTTACTTTTGAGTTTATTTTGCATCTTTTCTTTTTATTGCTATCTGTGGTCATCTCTTCTGAATTTCTGTACCCTGATTATATTGGCCACTGGCGAATGTTACATTTCTAGTGTGATTTATACATTAATGGAACCAAAAATTGCGACATGTCACATGTGAAACCAATTTATGGCTTGATGAAATGGCAAACCAGACACAAAGGTGTCCCACGTCTGAAACAAGCAAGCATCCTTAGAAGATGAATATTATAGTCCTTCAAGAAGCTATGTAATCTTGCTTTCAGCTTTTCCTTCTCTCTCAAACTTTATAAAACTCTTTTTATTTTTTATTTCTTTTGTTAAGCCTGTCTCTGCTACCACATCAATAATGAGTAAATTCTGGTTGGGGTCAGGTGCTTCATATTGAACTCTCTGATTTCAAGATATATATATTTAAAATATATTTAAATATATCAGATTTAAAATATTTATATATTGATTAATTATCAGAATATTACACAAAATACATGTTGATGACTTTAAAAAGTATTTCGTGGCCACATGAGGTCAAGGTCTAGATTAAAGTTATTTCCCCCAGTCAATTAAATGAAATGGCTCTTCAGCTTGTATTAGCCTTGAAAAATAAGGCAAACACCACTATGAAGAACTACGCAGAAGGAATTAAAACTGGTTTTTGCATAGCATAAAATCCCTGCCCTTCAGATCAATGTCTTGTGTACTAGCCCAGTCTGAAGATTAATGTCTCAATAAATAAGATGAAACCGGTGTTGTCCTGCACAGCGTTTTAGAAAGAAAAACTAACAAAGAAACGGAATGTTCCTTTAAAGTAAAAATGATACAATGATTTATCTTTGTTAAAGCATTTCTATGATTGCCACTATCCAAAAGGCAATATACCAGAAAATAAAGAGCAGTTCACTCTGAAAAGTGACTAAAAATGGCAACAAAAAAGGTCTGATCCCTATGCCTAGTCTGTCATATTTGGGGGAAGCAGGTGGAAGTTTAATCATACTAAGTAGCAGTGCAAGGAATTTATATGTGCTGCTCCATGGATAAAATCGAATATCACAAGATGAAATAACACCAAAAAACCTTAAAATTTAGTGCTTGTATCAGGTTGACCAACTGTTATTAACAAGATCTAAACAGTTTCTCATGATCCATATGTTGTGAGAGGCAGGTGGAGCAGACTTGCTGAAATAAATACCAAGATTTTTCAAAGTGACTCATTGTTGTGGTTGCCCAACTTGACACACCTCAATGAGTGTGATTTTTCAGAGAAAGGGGGGCTGTTTGGGACTGAAAAAAATTGGCTCCTTTAAGAGTTTGCTGATGCACGAAGTGGTGGTGGATGGGTCATTTTGGACCTAGAGGGATGTGGGCAGTGGGGTTCCCCAGGACTCGGTCCTTGGGCCCGCACTGTTCAGCATCTTCATTAGCGACTTGGATGAGGGGGTGAAAAGCACCTTGTTCAAATTTGCGGATGACACTAAGATGTGGGGAGAAGTGGGCACACTAGAAGGGAGGGACAGGCTGCAATTAGATCTGGACAGGTTACAGGGGTGGGTGGATGAGAATAGGATAGGATTCAATATTGACAAGTGCAAGGTGCTGCACCTGGGGAAGAAGAACCAGCAGCATACCTACAGGCTGGGGAACTCCCTTCTCCCCAGTGCAGAGGCAGAAAAGGATCTTGGAGTCATTATTAACTCCAAGATGAGTATAGGCCGACAATGTGGGGATGTGGTCAGGAAGGCTAACTGCATCCTGTCATGCATCCGTAGATGCTTCATGAGCAGGTCCAAGGAGGTGATTCTCCCCCTCTATGCGGCACTGGTCAGGCTGCAGTTGGAGTACTGCATCCAGTTCTGGGCACCGCACTTCAGGAGAGATATGGAAAGCATCGAGAGGGTCCAGAGGAGGGCCACTCTCATGATCTGGGGGCAGCAAGGCAGGCCCTACAAGGGGAGGCTACGAGACCTGAACCTGTTCAGCCTCCACAGGAGAAGGTTGAGAGGGGATCTGGTGGCCATCTATAAACTCACCGAGGGGGACCAGCAGGCAATGGGAGAGTCCCCGTCCTCCCTCCCCCTCCCCCAAGTACTACCAGGAGTAACAAGGAATAACCACCATAAGTTGGAGAGTTGATTCAGGCTAAACATCAGGAGGTACTACTTCACAGTCAGGATGGCTAGGATCTGGAACAAACTTCTAAGGGAAGTGGTGCTTGCTCCTACCCTGGGGGTCTTCAAAAGCAGGCTAGATAATCACCTAGCTGAGGTCATTTGACCCCAGCATTCTTTCCTGCCCATGGCAGGGGTCGGACTTAATGATCTGCTCAGGTCCCTTCTGACCCTACCAACTATGAAACTATGAAGGAAGGTCAAGTTCATAAGCTTGAACCTGAGGCACTAAAAATTGTTTGTCTTTTAGAAAAAATTTTGGCCATTTTCTGCTTTTAGTTATACTGATGTAACTAAAGAAACTCCATTGCATTTATCGCTGTTAATTCCATATTATACTATTGTAACTTGGAGTATGTTTATACCCACTCTCTGACACTCTCAGGAAATGTTTGTCTTGCACATATCTTGCCCACTCACTCTTGCTTGCATGCACCAAACTGAACTTCGAATGTGGTGAAACCACTTTGAGAAGGGGTCCTGACACTCTTCTTCAGATCCATTTCCAGTGTGCTCATGAGCAGCAATGGAGGGTGGCTCCATCACCTCTTTTCTTGTTTTGTCTCATGTAGTTGGGAACAGGCAGTTCAGGTGTATTGAAGAGCATATATCTGGGGAGAACAGCAGATATAGTGGAGTAATACCCCCACCGTGGGCATGTCCCCACAGGTGAGGGCACACGTTTGACACAGCACAAACAGCAGCGGCACATAGCTGTGCCCAGTGCATGCCCCTACACACGTGCTCCAGCATATGCCAAAATTGTCCTGGGAAGGAGAGGGGAGGCCATGTAAGCAACATTACATGGGGGCTTCCTGAGGTAGCAACAGCACTGATCCAGTTGCACAGAGCCTGGCTGGCAGCCAGAGCATGGCTCTGGATGGCCAGGCTGCATTTCTGGTGGTGCATGCTGCTGCTGTGTGCACCATACTGCTTTTTGCAGGGATTTTTTTACTGATACTAGGACATCCCAGTATCAATTTTTGGTACAGCATAGTGCACAGTTGCATGTTGACTGTGTGTGGATTGCAGTGCCACAAACATGTCCGTGGCATTGCAAACTGCACGTGTGCGCTTGTTTGGATGTGCCACATGTGAGCATATGAACAACTTGCTGTGTGACAAATGACCTTTACTGCACATCAGCTGTTCCAAAATAACTGCCTATGGACTACTCTTAGCTTTTGATGAGGGGAAGCTTACCAGTAGGAACTCATACCTTAGTTTAAAAAGGATGAATTAGAGCTGTTCAGCTTCAACTTGCTCTGGGATAAGAGCAGGTCAATGGGCAGCTACTTTAGAGCAGCTGATGCATGGTAAAACCCAGCTCCCTTTTACCCAATGCTAAACTGTTTGTATGCCCATACCTTTCAATTAGGAAAGGATTTTCACAGTTGATTTTAGAACTTGAAGGTGTAGATGTAAAGTTGGTTAATTTTCTCATAAATTCCTCAATGGAAGTATTCCTCCTTTGGAAGTATTTGACCCAAAGGAGGAGATCTTTTGGAGTGCAAACCTTTAAAAAAAAAACAGGCCACATTACAGACGAATGCCAACATTTGTTTCCCTGGGGACAAGTAGCAGCGATACACCTTGTGCCGCTGCTACTTGTCCCTAGGGAACACTTTTGCCACACGTACTCTGGCACGTGGCAGGTTACTCTGGGTAGGGGAGGGAGGCTAGGGCCAGTAACTGTGTGGACCCCAGAAGCCTTACCTGGGGTCCTGGGAGAGTGCCGTAGCAAGGAAGTTTGGTGCCCAGAAAAGGCCTGCAGCAGCAGCCCACCTTCACCCCAGGCACAGATCCGGGGGGGTACACCCCCTCATGCTTGCCTGAGAGTGCACACAAAGTGGTGGGAACCACCCTCCTCCCATCCTGGTGCCCTCCCCAAATGAGCAGCTCAGCCTTCACTTCGGCACCTGGGGCGGTTGTCCCACTCACCCCCCCACCCCCAACTTGATGACACTATCTTGGGGAGCTATAGCTGTGGTAGTCTTGCAGCTAGGAGTCTGGCCCACAGCCAGAACATGGCTCCAACTAGCCAGGCTCTGGTTTTGAGTGGTGCACACTGTCACCACATGCACCGATCTGCTTTTTTTCAGCATGGCTTTTTTTGACACAAGGATCTCCTGGGGTCAACCCCTCCTCCCCCCGCCCACATGCTGCATGTGCAGTGAGCGGTGCTGCAGACAGGTCTATGGCATCACATGTCCACTCATCTGGATGTAAGGCACAACTCCACATGCAGGGACATGCATTTGCAGTGGCAAAAAAAGTTGTGACACACATTAGTGTTGCTACTTTTTGCCACTGTGTATGTCCCTGCATGTGCACTTTGGTGTGGGGCAAATTGCCCCACCTTGGGTAGACTGCTCTTTCCCCACTCCTCCCAACTCCTGGCATGTTGGAGAAACCAGGATACAACTAAAGGGCCACATCCAGATGAGCACAGCTATGCCACAGACGTGTCTGCGGTGGCACATACCACACATTCTGTTGTTCTCCATGCTGCAAGGGAGCAGCGCAGAAGAACGTTGCCTGCCTATGCACAAACATAATACATTCAGTGCTTCAGGTTCAGAGAAACATAGTTTAGTAAAGTAATTCAAGAATCAGGTCCTGCCATTTTGAATTGAACTCCTGTAATTAATGATATGGGACTAATTTTTCATGAACACCATTGCAATTTTGAACTTATTCAGTGGATTCACTTTAGATTTACCTTAGATTCATTGGTCAGGACTATGGGAGATTGAGAACAGAATGTTGCTCTTTGAGGCTGGAGTAGCCCCTTTATCAAGAATTTTTTTATATACAGGAAAGTAGGCAGAGAGAGGCAGTTATTCATATTAGTATGAAGTCAAGCAAAAGGCAGGGCAGCGTGACTCCTCAGAGATAAACTGGCTCAGAGAGCCCTAAACTTTTGCAGGTAACAGACCACTTTGCATCTTATGAAGCAGGCTGTCATGTACAAAATCTTGTGCTTCTCTGAACCAGTTCATCTCTAAGGTGCCATGCTGTCCTGCCTTCTGCCTGAAAGTAGACACAATGAGATTTATTCATATTAGGAGTTATACCACATTTCAAGGCAATTTTCATATTTGGATAGGCTCCATATTCTCAGTTGCCTTATGAACAAGCTTGACCTTGTCAGGGTGCATCTACACATGCCAACAGGGGTCAGCAATAAATTGTGGAGCTTATTGCTCTGCAGTTTATTGCACCGGGGAAGCTCCTGGGTGTGTCTGCATGTATGCCCAGATCATAACATGTTGCAGCAGTCCCAGCTAGCAGGAGGTCCAGGGAGGCAGCCTGCCAGCCCAGGGTTGCTCCCACCAGGCTCAGTGTGCTGTAGAGGGGCTTGCTAGGGCATGAGTGTGTGGTAGTGTGGGGCTAGCTGCTAGGTAGCCCTGAAACTGAAACACTCTTATGCCCTAGCCAGCTCCTGAGTGTCTACATGTGCGCTGCTGCACATGAAAAACTCTGCAGAGGGTAGGACTTGTATTTACAGGTCCTATCCTGCAGCAGAGCTTATTAGTTTCAAGCGCCCTAATAGGGGCACACATGTAGATGCCAAGATGTTTACTGAACGCTTAAGTCATCAGCTGCACAGTAAATGTCTTGTGCAGACACACCCTCTGTAACCTTAAATAAGCATCCTTTAGAGCATGTCTGTTAGACAGTGCGCTGTTGCAGAACCCAATACAAGATAATGTGTCTATTTTTTCTAAAGATGCAGGCAGTTAGAATGTCATTAGTAAAAGTCTATGCAGCACTGGACATCTTCCGTGTGTGTACAAGAACTGTCAGAAATGCTACACGCGCAACAGACCTTTTTCCTAGCCATTCCTTTTTATCTCAAGGCCCAAATATCTCATTTGGAATATGCGTAGAAAATAACTGTTCAGATAAGTTAAATGATGTTGGCAAATTTCTCTTTAAAAATATACATCAAGACTGTAGAAAAATGCAGTTTTACTGGTACGAATAGAAATTTTCCTTCTGGCCCACTGGAGCTAGGACTCACCACAGGTCTTCTACAGTATCTCTATTCCAAGGAAACTTGCTGCCAACTCCTATACATTTGTTGTGTTCTTATAGTGCTGTAACTAACACAGGAATTTGTGTTTCAAAATTAAATTAAAGGTAAAGACAAGAAACTGACCTCAGTCTGTATGAATGATGACAATACCCAAAGTATGTATCATGTGGGGATAAGAGACTTCTTGACCTGTAGCAGGGGTATAAGAGAGTGGGATGACACATGAGTGAATTGTTTTTAATATTTTCTATAACAATTTTTGTGTCAGCAGTTTCACAGATTGGCAGGCTTTTAAAAATTTCTGTTTCTTGAGTATTTTAGAGGAATTTTACAGGTTACATTCAGCTGAAGGAAATATGAAACTGATCATTGCTGACGGCAGAAAGCTCAAAAAATCTGTGTAGAGGAATCAACCAGAAAAGAAGTTCTGCATGTTTACTTTTTGTTTTAGAAATAACTTCCAGTTCCTTACTCATTGGCCAGGACTATATGTGAACCTCTCAGAAGTATTGCATTTGGTAGGGTTATTGCACATTGCATAATTGGGATAGAGCTATATGATTTTCTTCAGTAACTATGCAGAATTACTATACAGAGGCTTCCCTGCCCACTAGCTGGCTGAGACAATGCCATTGCAATTTAATTAGGTGGTATAACATATCATGCAAAAATGGGTATATTTCTCATATAGAAGGAGCCTGTTTGATCTTTATACTAGTAAGATGCAGCGTCATGTAGTAACACGCTTTGTGTGCAATACCAACAATATCTTCATTCCAGGATTGTCTCAGTGCTAACTGTTTCTTCCCTTGCTGCAGGATTAGTCATCTTTACTTTAGCCCACAGAATTTGCCCTCATCTGCAAGCTAATAGCATGCAAGAAAGGCATGTGAAGGGCATATCCTCAGCTAGTGTAAAGTGGCAAAACTCCACTGATTTCAAGGGAGCTATGGAAAGTAGCACCAACTCAAAATCTGCCCGTAAAGACTTTCAGATCTAACTACCTGGTTGAAAAATGAGAAATGCACCTATTCAGATTTATACCTGTGATGCAGCTGCCACCCCAATAAATGAAATGATGCTTTGAGATGTAGAATATTAAAATATTCAGAGAAAAACACTCTCTTTTACCAAACATTCTCTTTCATAAAAAAAAAAAATTAGTCATAACTTAGTAGGAGACAATGTTGGTGTTTAAAAAGTTTCCAGGTATTAATAGCTTTTCTGTTTATTTTTTCCCCTTGTCTTTTTCAATCTGTGGTAGTATTTTGGTGTCAGAAGCCCACATTCTTGTCCCAGCCATAATTAAACCACAGTTTTTGTCCCTGTAAGCCTGAATATACAGAAATGGTGGCTGGCATTTGAAAACTGCAGTCCAATAAACAGGCTGACAATAAGCCTGAACACTTTCCAGTCAATGCAAAAGGTATTTTCTTCAGCTCTGTTTTTCTTATAAGGAGCTCATACAAAACACATAATACATACTCCAACATTCCTCCCACATTGCAGCCACATAGCTTTTCTCTCTGGAGGAAAGAATGAGTAGGAAACTATAGCTAACACTCATCTTTATTAGTCTTATTTTTTATGAATAATCACAAGCAAGGAGAAACTATTGATAGATCAAGGTGAGATTACAAGGAAGTCTCAAGTGAGGTTCCACACGAGGCTTTTTGAAGTTCAGGACCTTCTGACATTTCTTAATAACTGGGATACAAAATAGAGTGCATTGATCAAATCTGCAGACAAAATGAAACTGGGAGGGCTCGAAAGGATCTTAGTAAACTGTAGAACTGGGATCTAGACAACAACAGTGGACTTCAATAGGGACAAATGTGTAGTCTTAAAGGTAAGACAAACAAATGTACAAAAGTAGAATATCAGATAACAGGTTTGGCAGTAGTACTGATGAAAAGAGTCAGGGTTATGGTGGAACAAACTCAAGTTAGCAGAATGATGTTCAAAAGAAATATAATTCTGGTTTGTTTTAATATAAGTGTAGTGTACATGACACAGGATGTAATTTACCTACTCTGTCTGGTGCTAGTATTCTTCAGTTGGAGTACTGTCTCCAGTTTTGGGCACTGTATTTTAAAAAAGGGTGTAGAGAAACTGGAGAGAACCCAGAAACAAGTGACAAATACAAATAAGGCAAGGGTGGGCAAAATACAGCCTGTGGGCTGGATCTAGCTCTCCAAGTGATTTTATCCCACCTGTGGCTGGCCCCTTAGCTCCACGCAGTGCAGGCACATGGGGCAGCCCAGACAGGTCTTGGTTTATTAAGCATGTATATTTCCCTATATTTTAGGGAATATTTTTTACTGTCTTTTTTCTCATGCCTCCATGTTCCTCACTAGATAATTATTATAATTAGTAACTCTAAGCAGTATTCAAAGCACATTTTCAGCTTTAAAAAGGCACACGCTGTAAAATATATATATTTTGTTACAAATAGCACCTTGGCTGACTAAAACAAAAAAATTTCAAATCCTGGTTATGTTCCTGTATTTCTTTTCTGCTTGCATTTTTGTATTTCGTTCTTCTTGGACCATGGATCTGTACAAATGAAAGGACTTCCAGTTTTATTTATACTTCATTATGCTTCTAGCCTCTCAGTCTTCCTTTGTAAGTCTGATCCTGGAAGGGACCACATTCTAAGTGGTACTGAACAACTTCAACCTATAGGGCTAGTAGTGGTCCTCTGTGCAGAAAGAGATCACTTGGGAAATAAACAGTGCTTACTTTTTCAGTTATTACAGCTGATTTTTATGGGCATAATGCATCTTATGCTCGGATGGATATAGTCCTTCCTATATAGCTAGGGATGGCTAATGCTTAAATGAATCTATCAGACTGTAAACTATGGGTTAGAGAAGCAATTAGAAGCAGAAGCATGAAACATGCTCTCCCTAATAAAGGCTGGTCCTTGAAAGAACCCCTCTAGCTTCAGAAATCCAGCCAAAAAGCAGACTGAGAAAAACTGAGAGAAACCAGCAAGAATTTAAAAAGTGAATGCTACATCAAAGGGACAGGAAGGCATTGCAATAACATTACTGTGATTGCAATTGGGCATAAGCCCAGAAGCCTGGGGAAAGAGTACCTCCCAAACACAGAACTGCTTCTGTATCAAGTACTTATAAAGCACATGGTTAGATGAGAAAATATGCTTAGTAAAAGGTGATGATTATGCAGAGTCCATCCAAATAAACATTTACCAGAAATTTTGAGTCAAAGTAAAACCTAATGGAAATTCTCAATGAAAGCAACACCTAATGGAACCCACTAGCCTCTTGCTACATATACTGGTGATTATATGCAAGAAAGTATTTCAGCAGGGTGTGTTGTAGAAATTATATTAAAGCATGTAAAATAGTCAAATGTGATTGCAATAAATGGTGTCAGTTTTTGCATAGGAAAATGTCTGAGAACTGAATAATGGGAAATAAATGTAATAGAAAAGATTTATGATACATTCCCTGCTCCTGATGTGACTGGCTTTATTTGGAAATAAATATGAAATAGGCACATGATATATATCCCTGCATCAGTATGTCGGTATACACCAGGGTAAACTTACTCTTCAGAAAGTCTTACATAATGGTATATAACTTTGCACAGATATAAGTGACAGCGGTGTGCTGGTTGTGTGTCTGCAGTGCTTGTCAATTTTATCCCAAGGTGGAAATTAAATCAGAGCAAACAAGCTTCAGTATTGCCAGCTTCTTTGCCATGGAGTGGTGAGGTGCAGAAATCGTGCAGTAATAGTGCCTACTGCTGGCAGGTAGGTGCCTTGGGAGTGGTGGAGTATAGGGCAAGGAGGAAGAGGTGGAGGGCGGTGAGCTGCTGGGCAGCTGCTGTGGGGGGCATGGTAGGTGAGTGAGCAAGCTGGGCTGGCACAAAGCACAGACATGGCAGCTTTTTCCCACTCCCTTCCTTGCCAGCTCTCTAGAGGCAGGTCAGAACAATTCATGTTAGAGAGGATGTTAACCCTTAATGTGCAATATGTTCACAGCACGTGCTAACTAAAGCATTACCATTCCTAGGAGTTAACATGCACTAATTGTAACTTGTAATTTCACCTTTACATCACTTGAAAAACCTATATACATGACAGACATGGAATTTGTCTTGAAAGTCTATTGTCCCAGAATCATACATATGTATGTGTCTACTATTCCACTTAGTTCTTTCAGAGGAGAAAGTGAAAACATGATTAGGTTAGAGCAGTGTTCACAGTCGTTCAGAAAGGGTTGGGTTACAAGAGTGGGTTCTCCTTTCTTTGCATTTTCAATTTAATTGTGGGTATAAGTGCAATACCTAAAAATACCAGCACTCATTTGTGCCTATCCCTCATTTTTTGTGGGCAAGAAAGAGAAGGTTGAGCCTAAGATTGATGCAAAAATGTTGTCATTTAAATCTATTTAGCATGAAAACACTAACTGCATACTCTAGTGTACAATTTATAATTGAATCTAAGAGTTTACAAGAAATCATGCCTAGTTAAGTTCTTTCCTTAAGCTGTGACTAGTTTGACACTATAGACAACATTTCTTGTTGCAGCCTATTGAGAATCTTTTCATATAAGACATCGTATTAGAAACAAAGTGGCTGAAAAGAAACTGCTCCACTCTTATGCAGCAGGGAAGTTAAAAAACACATATATTGTAATTAGAAAATAAGAAAACCGTATTGATTGGAAATAGAGTATACTGGGCTTTCCACCCCCAATATTACTGTGGAGCTAATGAAAGTTTCTTCCACTCACCATGTAACAAGATAGATGCTCTAATTTCTTCTCTAATATTACCTTTTTTCTTAGCATAGGGAAATGATACTTACATTGTCTCCATAAATGGATTAATAGATTTCTGGAGAACCAGTGTCTCCAATCTATCACTGTACAACTAGAGTGTATCTTAGCAGTGTAGGACCCATGCAAATATTCATACTGTAAAGCAAAGCAATTCAGTCATCTGCAATGCAAATAAGAAAATACCATACATATATCTAATACACTCTGACACAAAAAATAAACCTTTCCAAATCTCCATCATGCTGGGATCCCAGAATCCTAGAATCTCAAACACACATTAGAGACTTTAATGGATTAAGTCTCAGAGAACGAGCACCGGTTAGCTTTATAGCTAATTAGCTCATCTTTCTGCAAAATAAATCAATCAAATAAAACTTATACAGATTTTTTTGTGAGGGGGTGGATTATAAAAAAGCAAGGATAATCTGCTGTTGAAAACTGAAAATAACAGCATATTAAAAATAGTAGAGCATATAAAAATGAAGACATTTCATTATTTAAATAAAAAAAATAGCCAGGTCTCTTAAGTGGTATTCATACAAATACTACTTTAAATAAATCTGTTGTGGCTATTAATGAAGTTTATAAAAATGGTCCAAAATAATAATTTTTTTCCGCATTTTCCTAGTGACTTTTGCCTTTGTTTGTAACTTCTAGATACCAAGCCGTTCAGGACAATGATGAATTTTAATACCTGTGTCTTTGACCTGCATAATGTCTGCCTAAATGAATAATTTATATTGACTCTCTCTGAAACCCTTATATAATCACTCTGGGTGAAATTCACTTTGTATAGAGGTATCCAGGCTGTAGCTGTATTGGTTCTGAGGCAAGAGAAATCAGAACTCATGGCAAAGGTGATATCTTTTATTTGACCAAGTAGATTTTTGCAAAAATAATTTTTTTTTGCACAAGTGTACTTGGTTTAATAAAAGATATCATCTCTACCATGAGTTCTGATTATTTGTGTATAAAATCACCAGTGCATGACTTATGTTCAACCCTGCTTAAGTCCTTAAAATAACAGAGCTAGATGGAACTACAATAATGAAAACAAGTTTTACTGTAACTTTTTTTTATAATCATTTTTCTACATTTCTGAAAATGTTAAAATGTTTATAAAATCTTTCTAATGGCTAAAAGTTGTCACATCAGGTGTATTGCTCATCAGTTCTTTTTGTTGTGATTTCCTTTCCAGTGAAAACTTTGTTGTTGCTATTGTTTTTAATTTACAAACACCTGACATTCAGAATTTTTACCAGTCCTAAAGATGAAACTAAATAAGTTACACAATGGGTAACCTTAATATTAGGCTTTTGCACATGGGTGAAAGCCACTCATGGTAGTAACTGACAGTCAACCACACAGTAATCACTCACTATCAGACTGGGAGAAATCGTAGCTATGCTTCATTTCTCTAGCTGGCCAAGATAATTTCGTGTCAGTGTAATAGATTTTGATTAGAAGCAAGAATTCTCGTGGGGGATATTTTTATTGGACCAGCTGTTGGCTATATGATAATTTCTTTTATATCCTGTTTTTAGTTACATATGGAATTTTACATAAGCTTCTGTTCCATCTGCTACTTAGCTGTGGTGTGCCTGCTTCTCTCCAAGAGACCTGAGGCCCTGAAAGCTTGTCCTTACCATGCAGTGGGTCAATATCTCACACATTTCCTGGACCATCATGGCAACAACATCACCCCAGCAGTACCGTTATTTCCCTAATAATCTAGTGGGACAGCCTTTTAGGGGAGGTTGTAAAGACACTTCACAGGATGGGTCACCCACCCTTTGAAATGAGATGGCTTGGAACGTTCAGTCATCCACACGCTCTAACTGGTTGAACACTCTTGAGTGTTTCATCACATTAGTTCCAAGGGTCATCCTAACTGCTAGGAAGTGAGCCATGGTTATGGGAACAGACCAGAAAGTTTAATGTTAATTGCTACTGGGCTACATCATAATGCCAGTATAGCTACTAATTATTTGTAAGGACTTCCAAAAATAGAATGTCAAAGGAACTCATTAAAAATCCAATTACTTACATTATGAATCTTTGACCAATCAAAAACAAAGATTGTCAGAGTCTTTCATGGTTATTAGGAGTAGCATAGATAAAACAACTAATTTCTTGTTTGAATTGTATAAATGCATCAGCAAATATTGAATAAACTTGATCGTAGCCCAATGGCCCAGATAGTATCCAGGACAGGCAAGGATAGTATAGATTGCAAAAAACTTGTTGCATAAAAAAACGTCAAAAATAATATTTGCTGCGGATAAATTATAAATTTGTTTCTATAAAAGCAGGTTAAATTATTGTCTTATTTTATATCTTACATTTATTTTTCATTTGCTGGAGCTTTGTAGAGAGTTTGAATAACAAATAGGCAATCTAAATATTTTTACATATGTCTTGCATTCAAATTGAAAAGTCACATCTTAACAGATTTTTCTCAGCTATACCTAAACCCTCTAAAATTGTTTCCCATTTAAATCTCCTTGAATGTTTAGCTATATGGATAAACTATGATCTAAATGTAATTTTTACAACGCAAAGGGCTTTAATTTATGTAATACCTCCACATTTGGAAAGTAACCTGTATTCAGAATCTACCATGAGATTTCTCTGCTTTATCATAGTTAGCTTTTTTAATGATCAAGAAAGTTCAAGAAATTACTATATCACATTCTCAGGCTATCATTTCATTTGGTTAAAGAACATTCGTAACAGTTTGTGCATAGTAAGTAGCTGTTAATAGAACAGGAGTTCAAGAGTCAAATCCTAAGGTCTTTAGTCAGGATTTAGTCAATGTTTATTCAGTCTTTACTGAGAAAAACTCCCACTGCAGTCAAGAGAAGTTTCTTAATTAATGCAAAGTGCGGCTGAAGTGAAAAAGCTCAGTAAAATGTTATGAGGTGGTTTCAG